>NW_011888935.1:809121-813364 GCF_000151845.1 Pteropus vampyrus | reverse complement strand
AGGCAGCCTAGGTAGAAGCTGCATGGAGGGGGAGTGTCATCCTGAACTCCAGAGGTGAGCTGTAGTGTCAGGTAGGCCACAGACTCCCCGACCTGAGGCAGGAGAGCTGGGTGCTCACACTTCAGCACCATCTGTCCCTTGCTAATGGTTGTCCCAATGGACACAGACTCCCAGACACCAGTTGTTTCCCCGGCCTGTGAGCAGAGCTGGCTGTGGGAGCTCCAGGGTAGTCTTCACAAGACCGAAGGACACCTGCAGCCTCTAGCTGTTGGAAAGGAGAGCCGGGTGGCCCAGAAAAGGTGACGCTAGGTCCGGGGGGGTGTGGTGGAGCACCGACATCGTCCACTGCAGTTCCACAGAAGTCACGACAGTGTCTGCAGTGGTGGGAACGCCCTCCAGGGAGGGGGGACAGCAGGCAGGAAGGTGTCAAATCGCAGAAGGGCCTGGTGTGTTTGGAGAATGGGAATAAGCTGTATCAGTAGAGCAAGCATGTGGCTGGAGAGGCAAGGACCTCCGTGTGAAGTGTCGCATGGCGAGTGAAGTCTCATGGCCGACTTAATGTTGGCCCAGCGGACGTTAGTAGGTAAGGTGTGCAGCAATCGTGTGTGGGAGGATGATACCTCCGTTGGCGACAAGGAGGGATGGGGCCGCCTGGATGCACAGGGAGCACAGAGGAGACTGATAATAGTCAGCGAGAGACCGCTCAGGAGCGCGCCGGGAGGTAGTGGCCGTGCCACGGGGTAGTGGGTGTGCCACCTAGGTGAGACGTGTTTCTAAACTTCAGTGCTATTTATTTTCTATTTCCTGAGAGTCAGAGTTAAGTTTCCCAGGTATTGCTTATACAATTCTCTGCATCTAGAGCAGCTTTTCTTCTGTTTATCACATCTTTTACTTTTCGTTTTTTATTTTTGCTCAGAACTTTTTACTTTAACAATTCTCAAATCTAAAAAACAGTTCAAAAAAATAAAATGGACAACTATAATTCCTTCAACTAGAATCACCAGCTGTTAACATATTGCCCCATTTGCTTGCTCTCTCTTTTTTTCTTGAAGCATCTGAAAGTACTTTGTGGTTAATATTCTTAAATACTTCAGAAGCTTCTCAGAATGAGGACGTTCTCCTGCATAACCAGATACCGTTATCATACCCCTCAGCACAGTAGCAGTAATTCTGTGTCATCTAATAGACGGTCTACATGGACATTTCCCTAATTGTCCCTGTTAATAGACTTTTCAAAGTAGAGTAACCGGAATTGGAAAGCAGTTTGATTTGGGTTGAGGAGGTAGGGTTTGAAGATAATTTAACACTTTCTAACTTTGTGGTTATAACTTCGAAGCTGAGTAAACGTGGGTGAGATTAACTCAGATTAGGAATACGGATGAAGGAGGAGGTACTTTAGGACAGGTAGGGTAAGGAGAGGAGTTTCAGACAAGCTGAATGGGGGGTCTGTGAGATGTCCGTGTGGTCACGTCTCATGTGCAACTGAGAGTTCAAGTCCAGAGCTCAGGAAAGACGTCAGGACTAGAAACAGAAACACGGAGGCCTTCAACGCACAGGCGGCGGCTGAAGGTGGGAGTGGCTGAGCTCAGCAAGGGCAGAGAAACAGGAAGGGAAGAGGAAATCACGTTCGCTTATGTGGACTTCTGGGAAATATTGTTGATAAAGCAATTTCAATGTCATATGTACATTTCCGATAAATTTTCTGTGATTTATTTTTGACGTTCCTCCTTCCCACGTGTTTTTGCTCCTAAACAGGATTCCTTCCCTATGATGTCGATCAAACATGCCATCCACTGGCTGTACCCGTACACTATTTTACTAGGCCACGAGGGGAAGATGGCTGTGGAAGGTATTTTAAAAGTAAGTGCCTGCTTTACTTCCTTCCCTTCCTCTACTTTTCCTTCCCTCCCCTTCCTTTCTCTTTCCTTCTCTCTTCCCAGCGCCCCCTGCCTTCTCTCCTACTTTTCTCTCTCATTTTTCTTCCTTTCCCTTGCCTTCCCTTGCTTTCCCAGGCATGGATGGAGGCATCGGCACGCTGCTGACTGAGGAAGCGAGCGCACAGGTGGCTGCTGTGTTTGGGAGATTGGCTCCATTGAGCAAATGAGTAAATCGCATGGGCAAATGAGTGAATATATTGGGGATAATAAGATCTGCATTTCTCACTGTTGGAGAAGGAATTTGTGGACATACAGAGGGGGATGAAAGAAAGAACCCTGAAGTTGTTAATTGGAGAAATCAGCACGAACTCACTTTTTTCTCTCTATATAAACAGATAGAGTAATACGTATAAATAGTGTATATATGTGTGTATGCATACACATATTTCCTAGCTCCAGCCCCTGAGAGGGTTTAAAGGCGATGACACTCCAATGGCAGTGATCAGACAGGGGCTGAGACGCTGGGTTCTGAGAACTGCACCTCCCTGAGAGGAATTGGGCCTCCTTGGAGGTAGGGCTGATGCGAGGCTCAGGACGGGAAATATACACAATGAGCCTGGGCCACCGCAGTGCACCAAACGTAAGGAAATGTTCAACAAGCGATGTTAACATCGTCAAAGTGACAGAAAAGTCAGCTCGGGGTAGCTCCCCCTGGCCAAAATCTGCAATTTTTAGCATCAAAATAAATAATGGTAGTAATCAATGACAACCTTTTGCATTAAATAGGAATTAATGAGTTCATACTGATATAAACAAATAAATACATGGAGGAGAAGGGAAAGCTTTTCCTAGTGGAATGCCTACTAATAAAAGCAGAGGGATTATATAAATAGAAAAAAAGCACCATTTGCAGCCATCAGAGCGGTGGTTGATTTAGGCGGAATCATCAGACGATGTTAAAGCTAGTGGTGGTTCTATGAGGGGCAAGATGCCAGCATAATCTATGAATGTCCCTGCACCCCCGCCAAATACTCAATTGGCTATAAAACAGGGAAATTATATATTCATAGTAACTACCAGCTGGACCAGGTGGGACAAATCAACCTCATGTGCCTCCCGGGTGTCGTATAAGAAGAGCTCAGCGTCACTTCTTGAGTATTCTGGCTAAGAACTCGTGGTACCTGTTGGCCATGATGAGATATTGCATAGACCTGAGTTGAGGGCCGTCTTGCAGAGTGAAAGGCCTGTATTCTGCGGGACTGCTCAGGCCAGGAAAACAGAAAAACCGAGTCACTGTTTCAGACTGAAAGATACTAGCGAGAACTAGCTAAATGCAGTGTGTTCCTGCATTGGATCCTGGGCCAGATGGGAAAAGTGGCATCGTTGGGCCAGCTGGTTAAGCCCGCATGGGGCCTGTGGATGGGCAGTAGTGTGCCGCTGCATCGTTCGCGTGATCTGGAAGCCTGTGGGGCAATCATGTTGGCCGGAGTTCTTGTTTTCAGGAAATATGAACTGGAAAGTTCAGGAGTGATCGAGCATCATATCTGCAGCTTATGCTCAAGTGGTTTGGAAGAAGAGCAGTGGTTGTGTGTGTGTGTGTGTGTGTGTGTGTTCATGTGCGTGTGTGTGTGTGTTCATGTGCGTGTGTGGCGGGGGGTCTGAAGGAGAAAGGGAACAAATGTGCTAAGATGTTAACCACCGTGAAATCTGGGTGGAAGCAAAATAGAAGTTCTTTGCCCAGCCCTGTGCTGCAACTTTCCTACAAGTCTGAAATGACTTGAAGATACAAAATTTTAAGAAGCAAATGAATATCCAGTATAACTCATTTCAAAATAAAAAAACAAAAGCAAATATCTAATATAATACTAAGTTAACATTTATCTGCCTGTAACTTAAGTGAAAGGCAAGCATTTTATGTAAAAAATATGGAAATTGCTAAAGAGCTATCGTTTAGACTGCTGGAACTCTCACTTTGTCATAGTGGTTTATGGTACACGGAGCATGGTTTTCTTCTAGAATACACCTGGCATAACTTCCTCATAGTGTAGCTAATGGTCTTGTTTTCTGAAGGTCCAGTGACAGTATGTGGTATCTTATAACTACATATTTGAAAGTGTTGAGCCTTGGCGGAGATTTATCGACTCACCTCAGTCATTCCTTCTCATAAAAGACAGTTTTTCTTTCTCTTCCACAGTCTGGCTCAAGGCACAAATTTCTAGGCGCCAGTAGCATGCGCACACCAAGCTGGCGTGGCTCCACGTCCCGGCTTCACTTTCTGGAGGCGAGAATTGGACGTCGCCTTAAGCATAGAGAACGATAGTTGTTTCTCCCCTTATCCCCAAGTCCACACATGGCCTTGGGGCATC
>NW_011888935.1:791886-808157 GCF_000151845.1 Pteropus vampyrus | reverse complement strand
TTTTCTAGCCATAAAGTCACTTCTAGCTTTTAGTTAAGGGTGTCTTAAAGAAAATAACTCTCATTCTGAATTGGCTGTTCTTCGAGAATGGTGTTTGTTACAATCTAGTAACAAGTATGTCCGGATTTTTAGTACTATGTCTTGGCTCTCAGTCCCTCGTAGGTCAGACTCTATCATAATAATGGTTAGCTTAGTAAATTCCGTTGATGATCGAGAAAGGCCATGCTGCCACTTATCCACTGATGATGTAAAATGAACTATGATCTTTTTTCTGAGAAACTTGGAAGGATCTTGGATTTAGTGTTTTCATTTCAGTCAACAAATGTTAATTGAACACTCATTTGGCAAATGATGATGTGCGTACGGAAATCCAGGGATACAGAAATGGGTGCGATCTGATCTCTGCTCTTGAGGAACCTGTGGTCCGGTTGGAGCATCACACATGCAAGTAAAATAACTATTTTAAGGTAGTTAATGATTTTAGAGTAGTACAGCATAGTGATGAATAACTCTGGTCAAAGTAATGAAGACCTGAATTAGGTCAGTGAAATAGAGACTGAATGGATATGGGAAGTGTCTCAGAGGTGGGATGGTAAACCGAGCTCGCTGACGAAGTATCGGATAGGTTGTGGGGGTGGGGGCTGTGAGAGAATGTGACAAATCGAGGATGTCCATGAGTCCTAGCTCGGACAGCTGAGTAGACTGAGATGCCACTGTCACGAGAAAGCGGGGAATAGGAGCGCATTTGGGGTGGGGGCTACGTAGTTTAAAACAGTAGAGTCTTTTCCAATTTGAGGTTCTCGAGTGTTGTCTAGCAGACTTGGAAATATGGATCTGAATCTGAAGCTATTTTGATACTAAAGAGAAATACTTGGGAGTCGCTAACGTGTGGGTGGTAGTTGAATTCATGGTGATGGATGAAAGGACCCGAGGGGAGCATGCCCGGTGAGAAGCAGCAGCCCCCGAAGCCGGAAGCCTGAAGCACCAGCAGTTACGGGTTGGGTAGTGGGCACAGAGAAAGGAGACTTTGAGTCAGGCAGAGGGAGAGCAGTCAGAGAGAAGGAAGTCGAACAGCGAAAATGCTTATGAGCACAGAGAGAGACTTTCAAGAGGAGAGGGACAGCAAGTTTCAAGTGTCGCAGAGATGTCTCGTTGAATGAAGTCTTTCCGATTATTCATTCAGAAAAGGATTTTCATTTCATCTATTCTTCCATCCAGTCAATTAGCTAGACACTATTATGTTGGAGATGCAGGAGTAATCAAAATGGAGAGAAATCTCTCCTTTCACCAAACTTAAATTTTAGAGAAGGGTAACAGTTAGTCAATCAATAAAGTAAGCGAGTAAATAAGTCAAGTATGTAGTATGCCGACTGAGGAATGGACGCCCTCACCGGGAAGATGACGTTGAAGACCTGAAGGAGAAGGAGCGAGTGCTGTGGAGGAAAGCAGGTGAGGCAGAGGCCCTCAAGCGGGAGCACACCTCAGGTGTCCTGTGAGGGGACAGAGTGAGCGAAGAAGAGGTGAGTAGGAGGTGACATAAGAAGGTAAAGGAGGCGAAGTCACCTTTACAGGCCACCGAAAGGGCTTCCGCCTTCAGTCTGAATAAGATGGAAGGGCGTCAGAAGGTTTTGAGCAGAGGAATGCCTTCTGTGACTGGACGTTTTAACAGGCTCACTCTGGTTGCCGAGCCGTGGGCAGACTCTGGACAGTGAGGTGAAAGCAGGGGCAAACAGCCATCGGGTTGCCGTAGTAACCTAGTTGCGAGGTTGTAGTGGCTTTGACAAGCTTGAGCTTGGTAGGAAGTAGTTGCATTTATTCCGAAGGTAGAATCAGGATGATCTGCTGAAGGGTTGGAAGTAGGTTTGAGACAGAGTCAAGGATGACATCAGGCTTTCTAGACGGAGCACCCAGGATGATGAAGTTGGAGACAGAACATGGAAGATCTGTCTCCATGTTTAATCTAAATGTGTGCAAAACTCAAGTCTCCATGGAAGACTTGAGTTTTGCACACATTTAGATTAAAATACCTATTAGGTATCAAAATGGAAATGGCAAGACAACAGTTGCATATACAAGTCAGGAGTTTAGGATAGAAGTCTGAACAGGGAGAAAATCTAGAGTCATGACTGTATCGATGATTTGTAGTCTGAAACTGGGTGAACGTAGACTAGACAATAAAAAGATTACTCCAGAAGTTCCCTAATGTGTACTGGTCGGGAAGATGAAGAAGGACCTGCAAAAGAGACTGAGAAGGAGGGAACTGGAAAACGAGGAAGACTAATTTATGTGACTTGGCAAATAGGACATTATCCGTGGACTTACCAGGGGCAGTGCTAGGAAACCAGAAGTCAATGAGCCAAATAGTAAATCGGAGACAAGGAAGTTGAAACAGTGATTGTGTACTACTCGTGAAGTAAGTGTGATGGCGACTGGGAACAAATGGATGGCACGTCAATCGAGGATGATGTAGAATCCAGAAACGGCTTTTTGTTTGTTTCTTGAAGTGGGGGAGACAAACAATGGGAAGAAAAGATGAAATCTATGGATAACGTGGAAAACATTTATGGAAATCACAGTCTGGGGGAGGCAGGAAAAGACCTTTGCAGAGCACCATCATGTCTCGGTTTGGAATGGTGGAAGAACATACTTTGTGCCCTGCGAGGGGAACGATGGCCTTCTCATAAACCGAGATGAAGCAAGTAGACTTCCGCTGGCTTTCCATCCACGCATGAGTAAAGCGAAGTCCTTTCTACTGGGACAGTGGGAAGAAGTGAGGATTTGATGAAAATATAGGTGATTCCATTGAGGATGAAGGAAAAAAATTTCATTGGTTTATTTATTTAACAAATCTTTTTTGACCCATCGACTATGATCTATACATGCGATCTATGCTCTGGACATTTGGAGTGAACCAGGTAGATACGTTTGGATAGTGCCCTAATGGGGTTTACGTTCTTTTGAAGTGTGAAGGTGTATGCCCCTGGAGGCCGCTAAATCACCTGCTGAGACGGGGCGAACGGGCTCAGAGTGACTCCTAAGGACAGTAGTCTTGGTCTGTATTAGTTGCTGAAAGGCCTTGGGAAAGGAGCCCAGCAGAGACCAGTGGCTACATATTTGTTCAGCAACGAGACAACACGATACGGAGAATTTCTCCCCTAGAGCTCAAAAACCTAGAGAAAAGGTGTGAAGAGAATGAATACGTGGTGGGACAGGATTGGGAATCGTGAAGGGTGGACACGTCGGCCTCGCAGATCAACACCTGGGTGGTTCACGTTCCTTCTATTTAATTATACTTCACAGTTCCAGTAATGTCATCCCGAAGAAAGTGTGACAAAAATCCATTAGTAGTAGGTTGTTTCATTGAAATTCAAGAATTCATAGGAAATATTCATTAATATAAAACGATAAGGTACATACACTTGGTTTTCTACTTCTTGCTAACATGTAGCCTATAGGAATTACGTATCTATTTTACTCCTCAATTACTTTTTTGATTAGCAGTCCTCTGAATTTCCTGTGCCAACAATGGTAATTCACCTTGAGTTCTTTTACTACCTTAATGTTTTTTAGTCTACTATTTTTATTCTGAAATATTTTAGCTTGAATTATTTATAAGGACATAACCAGTATAGCAAGTGGTTCAAGGCATTAGTGTCCATTTCTGGAATATAGGTCCTGACATCAATTCTATATCAAGTCAGAATGACGTTATTATACTGTAGTAAAAACATACCTTTAAGTGCTTCTATTTGGGTTTTTTTAGGATTTAATGGCTCTGGTTTCTAAATTCTAATGAATTTAATCACTTGGCTAAGGTTTTATTCTTTTTGTATTGAACCTCCCTTAAAATACAGTGTAGCTTTTTTTCCGGATGAAATTAAAGTGTCAATAATTGTTATTTGTCTATAACATGGAAGCAGTTCCCACCAAATTATGTGATACTATGAAAATTTGCATGTATAAAGTGTGTTACTTATAAAATATTTTTTATAGTATCACGAATAGACATTTTTTATTTTCGGTTTGGGGAAAAGAGTGAGTGACTATCTTGAGTACTTACGACACCAAAACGAAGACTCGAACTGGGCTGTTATGTTAGAATGTTGAGGTCGAAGGTAATTTTCTTTTCAAAAATCTACTTTCTGGGATTGTATCATTTTGTTGAAAAGGGAGTGATCTGTTCCTTCACTGAGGTTCAATTCTTTCACTATGGTGATAATGTTCTGTGGTTGGATTTGTGTGGAGTTATTTATGCCTGTTGAATACTAAAAATGACTTAAGCTTTTCATATTAAATGTGATGCTTATCGTAGGCCAAAGGACTTAATTAATTTTCAGTCAGTATTCTCATTTTTCATATACTTGTTTGTGTTTTCTTTGTGTCTTTTTTCACATAAGGAGTTGGCGTGAGGGGATGTAACCAATGTTAGGACATTGATAATTGGCCCACCTGGAATCAATGGACTTGGCCTTTTAAATCCAGTCTGACAAATATTGAGAACCTAGACTGTGCAAGGCACTGTGCCAGACACTGTGGAAGATTGATTGTTATAATTTATTGTAATCAGTTAAGCTAATCACACTCACAGCCGGCAGAATGCTGTCCAGGAAGTTCTGGTTTCATGAATTTCAGGCAACGTATTATAAGCCTTATTTTACTTTAGTATCTTTTCAAGAATCTCATCATCAATTGGTACTTTTTATTCTCAAGAAATTTAGGCGTGAACTTTTACCAGCTCAGGAATTCAGTGATTCTTGTCATTTAGTAAACTTTAGGGACTATTTTCATATCACCTTTAGTAATTGGTATAGGTAGACTGGTATTCGTAAAAATAGGAAAAAAATGCTCATTAATTTTTTTACCTCTACTTTTATATCATTAAGTGAGTTCCAGTTCTAATTAAGATGAAATCTTATAGATATCTAACATTTAATACTAAAATAAAAAGTAAATGATGTGATTTTCTTATAATTTTATAGCGCTTTGAACTCCAAGATTCAGGAAGCTCTGTGCTTCCTGAAGAGATTGTGAGAGTCGAGAGGATGACCGAAAACCATGTGCCCCAAGCTTCCGTGACTGTCCGGATTGCAGACAGAGAGGTGACCATCAAGGTAATGAGTCCAGGTTCATACGTCCTAAGATGTGCCTTGTCCTGCTCATTTTTTATGACTTGGGTGCACGATCCCCTTATAAGTCTTCTTTGGCTCTGTAGCGTCACGTCTATATATCTGTATGAATATTTATCTGTATCCAGAGTCATGTAGGTTTTAAACTGAAAAAATTCAGGAGAAACATAAGCATAGCCTTTTATCAAAAACCCAGAGTTGACCTCTGAGAAAATCAAATCGAGCATTGATTAATGAAAGCATTTTGTATTCTAAGTCCTTGGTAAGACATAGTGTTTTCAAACATGTTTTAGCAGCCAGGGAATACTCTTCTCAAATAAAATCTGTCTTAGTGACACGGAACAGTTGAAAGAGGAGTTGCTCTAGCTGAAGAGTTTTTAGAGGGGGGCGGGGCAGGATTGGCCTGCGGAGCCCCATCTGCCTGCCCCACCCCCCTTCCCTCAGCCCTTTCTGAGAGGCTACCAGAGAGTCCATTAGGGAGCACAGCTTGTGGAATCCTGACTTAAATGCATTATAAGTGAATGTAGGAAAGAAAAGCCTTGCTTTCTCATGATGTGACAGACCAAATTTTAATTATAGACTTTTTGGTGTGTTTTAATGTGATATCAGTAATATTTATTTATGTTACTGTGTTTATTTATTCATGCAACTGAGCATTGGTTGTGTCTGCTGTGGGCCAGGCTCTGTATTAAGATTTGCTAGTGCTGCTGGGTACCGGTCACTGTATTTGTTTCTTTGCATATATTATGCCTAAACCCCCCAACAACCCTGGAAGTAAGTTTTATTATCTCTGCTTTGCGGATTAGAAAACAAATATAAAGAGGGTAGTCAATTCACCCGTGGTCACTAGCTAGGAAACGTCACAGCTGAGACGTTTAGATAGGATTATTTTTCGCTACACTCTTCTGCCTCCCCGAGATGAATTGTCTCACCACGCCGATGGGCAGGGACTCAGCCAGATAGGTAACCACTGCCCTGGAGTGGCTGCAGGTCACAGTGGGAGAGTAACACCAGGAGTGAGGAGGAGCACACGAAATCTTATGAGGAGACAGGAAGTAAAAGGAGAAGTCGGTACGAAGGAAGGGAGGAGAGATTTTAAGAATAGATGCTTCTGAGAGGTAAACTAAAAGAAGAATGGAAAAGGATTTGTGGACGTGGACTTTAAAAATCAGCAGTGACTCTGGAGAGTCTCGGTGGACTGCTTTTAAATTCTGTACTTATAACTGGAATTTAGACGGAACCTTCATTCTCCAATAGTGACATCGTTATTATAAGTTATAAATAGCGTGAAAATGGCGTGATGCTTATGCAGATGTCTGACAGCATGGGGCTATCATTTAGAGGGATGATCGATTTGGAGGTTTGATGGTCATCAGATCTGTGAATGAGAAAATTCTATTGCTCTCTCGAAATACAAAAACAATATAGAATTGAATTGAGCAAGGAATTCGTAATGGCTTTAAATGGCAGTTATGGCTTTCAATTGCTAATATTTTAGGAAAAAAAACCATATATATGTTATATTTAATTACAGGTGCCAGCTGGGAACAGGACACTCAGTCAACCTTGCGCATCAGAACGTTTTGTACAAACTTTAAGCCATAAGCAACTACTGGCTGAAATGATGCAGTCTCACATGGTTAAGGACATATGTTTAATCGGAGGAAAAGTAAGAACGGCAGCTTCACTTTGGACTTCTGTTTCCCAACTTTCAGTTGTTTTAACTTATCCCTTAAATGATTGTGTGTTTCCATTTGCAGGGTTGTGGAAAAACAGTCATCGCTAAGACTTTTGCAGACACCTTAGGATACAACGTAGAACCTATCATGCTCTATCAGGTACAATGCTCATTTTTAGCACTTGAACTATAAACGTATACATTATAGACATTTTCCCTTAACTTATGACCTAAATAACTGAAATAACACAAAGGTTTTAATTTTGATGAAAGTCTAGTTTATCTTTTTGTTGTTGCCTATATTTTTTGGTGGTATATTCAGGAAATAATTGCCAAGTTCAGTGTCGCGAATGTTACTCTATGTTTTCTTCTAAGAGTTTGACAGTTTTAGGTCTTGCATTTAGATCTCTGATCTATTTATAGATCTTGTATATAGTGTGAAATAAGGATCCAAATTCACTCTTTCATACGTGGACATCCAGTTTTCCCAGCACCATTTGCTGGGATGGTCTTGGCATCCTTGTCGAAAATCAATTGACCATATACGTGAGGGTTTATTTCTCGGCTCTCTGTTCTGTTCCATTGGTCTGTATGTCTCTGGTTTTGATTGCCCATCGTTTTGTAGTAAGTTGTGATATCGGGAAGAGTGAGACCTCCCATCTTGTTTCCTTTTCCAGGATTGTTTTGCTATTCGGGGATCCTTGAGATCTTACATAAATTTTAGGATATGTTTTTCTACTTATGAAAAAAAAAAATGCCGTTGAGGTTTCGATAGAGATTGAACTGAATCTATAGATCGTTTCGGGTAGTATTGTCATCTTAATATTAAGTCTTCCGAGCTGTGAATGTGGATGTCTTTCCACTTATGTCTTCTTTGATGTCTTTCAGCAATGATTTGTGTTTTCAGTATGCAAGTCTTTCGTTTCTTTGGTTAAATTTATTCTTAAGTACTTTTGAGTAGATTCTTTTGGTGGATGTACATGTTGTATATATCATGATAAAAAAGCAAACATACAGCTGATGTTTTTACAAAGTGAGATTTTTTTGTCATGAATTTTTTTTATAGTGATATTTTAAGACATTTTTATCCTGCTAATTTACTGATTCTATATGTTAGTCTTTGGGTAGTTATGGTATCTTTTTATAGCAGTCTCTCTTTTTTTTTTTTGAACAGTTTGGAAGTGAATGTGATAGTTTATTAAATTTTAGAATACATTTTTTGTTTTTAGTTTATTTAAACTTTTTATTTTTACTGACAGTAAAGATATTTATATTAAAAATGTTCTTATTTTTGAAAAATGGCATTTAAACCAGCTACTTGTGGTGACCTTAGATCGTAGAAAATTTTGTTAACAGTTCATATTTCAAATTCTGTTGAGAAGATTCCTTTCATGCTGCTTCAAGGTATTTTCTGCCTGTTGGTTGAACTGGCCAGAATTTAGAAGGAATTCTAATCACAAGAATTATAGTACTGGTAACTTTGGGGCTATAAGCAGAAGAAGATATTATAAGAGATGTGAGAATTCTCCCTAAAATTACTATTTTTCTTTCCTCTGTGTAGTGTAACTCATTCATAGTGCCAGGTTATCATGTAGGAATTTGAGTTGCATTGCAAAGGATTTTAGAAACAAGAGAGGAAACATCCTGCCTGTGTACATAACTATGGTGGCTCTGTACTCCTACCATTGTGTAGAGTTTTCATTGTCATATTTCAAGAAAGGCAAGTAAAGGTAGGTAGGTAAAAAGGGAGGTAAGGCTAATTAGATAGTTAACTGATTGGAGGACTTAAAAGGTTCATATATTTACTAAGAAATACTCTATGATTTAAAAGATGAAATCTGTGAAGAAGCATACGATCCAAGATTATGAAATCGTGAAGAATATGAATTAAAGTAAAGATACTTAAGCTAGTAGTAATACCCTGAGTCTTGAGAGATAAACATATAGGAAAAGAAAATAAATTTCTACATTGTGCAGCAAGTCTTGGATTCCACTGAAAATAATTATTGAAATTAGTTTTTATATATTGATTCTAGTTTATTGGATTTTTTAAAGGGAATAGGAAACTGGACAGAGGTAATATTTTTAACTTAGTTTGTGGACGATGCCGTGAAGAATAGCCTCCGTCCTACAGATTCACCCCTCTTGGTGTCTTCATCAGCAATCAGAAGACAGATGGTTAACTCAGTATGCTGGGTCATCTGTCACAGCCCACGTCAGAAGTGATCTGAGGATGGCATTCTATCATCTTACCAACTTGTTAACCATCAACTTTGCAATTTCCAATGAAAATACTTTTCTGCCAAATTATGGGCAAAACCCAAATCATCAATATATCTGTAAAACAGGTGAAATTTTATTATAAATATATTATATTACATTTACAAGTCAAGGATAAATATGAACATAATTAACCTCCCCAGATGCCATTGCTTTGAAATCATATGGAGAACACCTTTTGAGGATAATATCTATTTTTCCTTTGACTCCATCCCAATTTATTATTAGTATTATTTCTAAAATTGTGTACTGATTATTTTCTCCACATTAAAATAAAAACTCTCATCCTAATGACAGCTGGAAATAATTTATATCTCATCATTTTTTCAGATAACACTTTCTGTATCGGATTTCTGCAGTCAGTTTACAGTGATTTTTCTACTATAGTGGTAAATTATCCTAAGATCATATGCTTCAGCTATGAAAATTATGGTTACTTCAATCTGCTATCCATTAAAAGAATGACCAAGCAAGAGAGTATGTACGCATCCATCAATTGAGATCTCTCAACTCCACTGGAAGACTACCCACAGTATCCTGCCATCGAGAATGTTATCTTTATACATGAAAGAATTAGTGTAAAAGGCTGAGAACAGATTTTCTTATATATTTTTGGAGAGTGACAATTAGCTCATGAACATATTAGCTTTTGCTTTGTTACTTTTTTGTTCAGTTTGTTGATCAATGAATAAATAAAGGTAGAAGATGCTACCGTGAGAGTTAGTGGCCGGCTATCATCTGTCTTGGTCTCTTCTGAGATAATGAAGTCAGTCTCTTCTAGTTTCTGCCACTGAATAAGGTCATTTAGCCACATCTTATTAATCCTCTATCTGAAAAGCATGGGTAACGATGATTGAAAGGCACTCGAGTTTCCCACGAGAATATTTGCCCATCCTCCACATCTACACTGTCTGCCTTGTAGATGTCTTGCAAGGAGCGGGGAAACTGGTACAGAGGTACGCAAACTAATCACATATTCTGAAAACCCCTTTTGTAATTTTTCTTTTCTGCTCATCAGTCTTTAGAGAAATATCTAGGAGGAAAGTGGTTTCTGGAAGTATGGACTCATAAAGATATAGGGAAATATAATAATGGTAGCATGTTTTGTAGGTGAGTTTGTTTCTTTCTCTCTCCACATGACTTTTCTATGAACTGGATCAAAGCATCTCTCAGGCACTGTAGTGACATTTGTAGGTTTTGTAAACTGTTAATCAGTTGGTTTTCGTGATAGGAACCAAGCTTCTAAGATTAAATGTAAGACTCTTTTTGCTCACACTTTCATATTTATTAGTAGAGTTCACTGATCCCTCTGGGACAGAGGAACTACTTTATATTTTGATAGAATTAAAGAATGGATTTGGGTTTTTTAATAATATAGTCCATATTTGACATGAATAGAGAATTTAGTAGGAATAAATAACCCAACATCTGTTTTCCTAGCAGATGTGAAGATTTCCCTGTTATTTGCACATGTATAAAGCTACACTTAATCTGTGGGTTTTGCCTTATTTTTAGACTTGACTATTTTTAGAACTGGTTTCATATGAAGAAAAAGAAAAACAGAACCTTCACACAAACTGTGGCAGTACATAAAATAAGTTTTATAATAGGTTATAAAAATCTTATATCATTTGGCTCAAATGTTAGGTCAGATTCTTTTAGCTAGTTATTCTTTTTTTAGTACTGAAGCCAGTCATTTTTTAGTATTGAAGAAATATAAGTTATTAGTCTTTTTCTTCACCTCCAGATAAGAGCATATTTCCAGATTTCTTAACACATCATCATAAATAGCACCAGATCTAAGATCTTTCTTCTGTTTAAAACTGATTGGATTAAAAGCCAGGTCATCTCCGATCATAATCTGAGACCAAATAAGTTTAAGGGACTTTTAATGAAAATAATCACTGTCTGAAACATGTCGAAGCCTTGGAATCCTTTTTGACTCCTCAGCTAAGTTTTTTCCTGTAGCTAAACTCAAACCAAATCCCTTTCTCCATCTGCCTTTACCCTACAATCTCTGCTTCTTCTTGTTTATCAAAATTCAGTGGAAATATCTTTACTTCTCTTATTCTCTCATCTGTTTTCACTGCTCTGCATCCTGGATTTATTTCTTTGCTTCTAGTCTTTGCTTTGACTTTTGCATTTTTCTTACTCGAAGATGTCAGGATATCTGTATTCATTTAAGTGTTTATAGTCTACCTTGGAGGCTGACTTTCTGCATGATTCCACAGCTCTCGTTTTCCCGACTTGTTATTTTACTATAATCTGTTGTCCTTTTTGTCTTCTTAGAATTTTTTTCTTTTCCCATATAGAATAATCTTTATAAAGGCTATCTAAGAATTTACCTCAACTCCTTCACATTTATTTTTCATAACATTTACTTTCAAAGAATGATGTTTACCATCATCATATAAGAACTTTGAGATGGTTGACTTGAATAATCGTTTTCAGTCTCAAGCTTACCAAGGCTTCTGTCACACGTCCTCCTCAATTTCTTCTTGATAATGATGTTACTTTGTCTCCTCCTTCCTTTATGTAGAACATATTTTAAAATTTATTTCAATCCATCAGAGTATAAGATTTAGTAAATTATAAAACTTTAAAAGTTAGAATAAAATTTCCCTTCTAATTTGAAGGGATGTTTTTATAAACTATGATTTCATATTTCTTGCCTATAATACCAGAGGCATGTTATAAGAGGACCAATAACTATTTATAATGTTCTTTGCCATAATTTAATAGATAAATTATAATGTGCTATGGCACTACTCATAATTGTAAAATTATATGTATTACTCCATATATGGAAATAATCATCTCAATACGTTTCATCAGGGTGCTAATATGCAGGTGGCAATTGCACACACAAGGAATTTTACAAATAAAATTGTAAATGTAGAAGGTATAATCCTTACTCAAATAAGTTGCTTCACGAATGTACTTTATTGGAAATAATATCCTATGGATGACTGTAATGCATCACCATTATTGGAAAAGGTTATTCAAGTTTATGCCCAACTAATTGTAAGTCACCATGATCATTATCTTCCGTGCACAGTAGCATTTTATAATACTTTTTCATTTTAAAAATAAATAATGAGATATATACAACTTATGTATAATGAAAGCATTGTTAGGCAGCTGTTATAATTTCTCTTATCACATTTAAAAATTCTTCACATAATGCTTATGCTTTATTTTTATGTAAAAATGCCACAAGTTTTGTTATCCACATTTTCCAGCTTCAAAAGACAAGTGAAAGTTTTTGTCTCTCTAATTATTTGAATCCACAGTGCAAATATACAGGAAAGCTAGTTGTTTCCTATAGGAGTCATATAAAGAAGCAGTTTTATAGATTGTAGCTAATTACTTAAATAAAAGGCCAGTGTCATCACTTAAACAACAACAGAAATATCCAACAGCTATATAATCAAAACAATAATTCGAATTAGGGGATGTAGTGATTATAATGGTAAGGTTTTGTGAAAGTGTCTTTAAAAAAAAAATCTGTGGCTGTTATTGAGAGCAGAGTAATTCCTCTTTCCCTTTGGAGACTTAATTCAGGATGTATTTGGAAAACAACTCACTTCTACACCCCAGATGGTTTGAATAGAGCATTTATGCACATTCTGTTACCTTCTTCATATTTCTTTTAGGGACAATTAAGTTTTTTGAATAAGAACCAAACAAATGGGTGATATTGCTTTATAACAAGGTTGAAAAGCTTTTTCTTTAAAAGGCCAGGTAATTAATATTTCAGGCCTTATGAACTAGGCAGCCCCTGTTGACGCTGCTCAGCTCTGCTGCTTAGTGGAGAAGCAGCCATAGCCAACACTTGCACCAGTGAGGAGTAGCTGTGTTCTGCCATATCATTTCTGGTGTTTTGTTTTATTCTGTTTGGTTTTTTAGTAATGTTTCTTGACGTATAATAATTCACATACAGTAAAATTCAATCCATTTCAGCAGACACATTTGGTTGCGTAACCACCATGATTGAGAAGTAAAACACTTTCATCACCTCAAAAAATTCCCGTGCCCTGTTTAGTCACCTCCTCACCCCCATCTCCCCACCCCCGCCCAGCCCCTGGCCAGGACCGATCTGTTTTCTGTCTCTATTAGTGTTGCCTTTTCCAAAATAGCATATAAATGGAACTAAACAGCATGTGCCTCTAGAGTCTGGTTTCCTTCACTTGCATAAAGCATTTGAGGTTCGTCCACATTGTTGCATGTCTCAGCAGTTTGTTCTTTTCAATTGCTGAGTACCTCACGACATTTTTATTAGTGTTTATGTCAGTATTTCTGTGTTCCTGCTGCACTAGCTTTATTTCTGATGCTCAGCCCTTTTCACCTAGATTATCCACACTAGCTTCCTAAGCTTTCGACCTGTTTCCAGTCTGGGTGTTGTCTAATCTATCCTTCCAATACTGAATTTTGTTCTTTCTGATTTTCTCCCTCCTTTTTAAAAATTGTTATTCAATTTATTTAAAGTTAAAAAAAGTTCACCCTTCCCCCCATTAATTAATTAATTAATTAATTCTGGTAGCCATCAGTCTATTCTCTGTATCTATAAGCTTAGATTGATTATTTATTTATTTATTTATTTAGATTCCACACATAAGAGGTATCATATGGTATTTATCTCACCTCACTTAGCAAAATTCCCTTGAGGTCCATTCATGCTGTCACCAATGAGGAAATTTCATTCTTATGGCAGAATAATATTCTATTGTGTATATGTACCACATCTTCTTTATCCACTCATTCATTAGTGGACACTTAGGTTATTTTTATATCCCACGCAGTGAGCATGGGGGTGTATATAACTTCTTTTAAAGTTAGGGGTTTTGTTTTCCTTGAATAAATACCCAGAAATAGATGTATTTTTAAGTTTTTGAGGAACTTCCGTACTATTTTTCATAGTGGCTGCACCGATTTGCATGCCCACCAACAGTGCACAAGGGTCCCCTTTTCTCCACATCCTCGCCAACCCTTGTTATTTCTAGTCTTTTTGATGATAGCCATTCTAATAGGTTGCGGTGACATCTCGTGCGGTTTCGATTTTCGTTTCCTTAATGATTAATGATGTAGAGCATCTTTTAATATGCCTGTTGGCCATCTGTATGTCTTCTCTGAAAAAATGTCTATTCAGATGTGCTTCCATTTTTTAATTGTACAATTTGGGGGCTATTTTGCTACTGTTCGTTAATTTTGAATGTATGAGTTCTTTATATATTTGGATGTTGGCCCTTTATCATGTGTATGATTTGCAAATATCTTCTCCCATTCAGGAGGTTGCTTGTTCATTTTGTTGATCGTTTCCTTTGCTGCACAGAGCTTTTTAGTATGATATAGTCCCACTATTTATTTTTGCTTTCGTTGCCTTTGTTTTTTGTGTCAAATTAAAAAACCGTCTCCAAGACCACTGTCACAGAACTTATTGCCTATGTGTTCTTCTAGTTTTATGACTTCAAGTCTTACGTTCAAGTCTTTAATCCATTTTGAGTTAATTTTTGTGTGTGGTGTAAGATAGTGGTCCAGTTTCACTCTTTTGCATGTGTTTGTCCAATTTTCCCAACACCATTTATTGAAGAGACTGTCCTTTCCCCATTGTATATTCTTAGCTCCTTTGTCATAAATTAATTGATCATGTATGTGTGGGTTTATTTCCAGGGTCTCTATTCTGTTCCATTGATCTGTATGTCTGTTTTTATGTCAATACCACTCTGTTTTAATAACCAAAGCTCGTAATGTAGTTTGAAATCAGGGAACATGATGCCTTGTTCTTCTTTCTCAAGATTGCTTTGGCTATTCAGGATCTTTTATGGTTCTATAAAAATTTTAGGATTATTTGTTCTATTTCCTTAAAAAATATCATTGGAATTTTAATAGGGACTGTATTGAATTTGTAGATTGCTTTGGGTAGTATGGACATTTTAACAATATTCTTCTAATCCATGAGTATTTATTTATTTGTTCCATTTATTGTTTCTTCTTAAATTTCTTTCTTTAATATGTAAAGTTTTCAACATACAGGCCTTTCGCTTCTTTGGTTAAATTGATTCTTATTCTTTTTGTTGCAATTATAAACAGGGTTGTTTTCTTAATTTCTCTTTCCAATAGATCATTAGTAGAATATAGAAACACAACAGACTTTCATGTGTTGATTTTATATCCTGAACCTTTACTGAATTTGTTTATTAGTTCTAACCATTTTTTTGATGGAGTTTTTAGGGTTTTCTACAGATAGTATCATGTCATCTTCAAATAGTGACAGTTTTACTTCTTTCTTTCCAATTTGGATGCCTTTTATTTCTTTTTCTTGCTTTATTACTTTGGCTAAGACTTCTAATACTGTGCTGAATAAAAGTGGGGAGAGAAGGCATCCTTGTCTTGTTCCTGATCTTTCTAATTTTCCCCCTGCTTTAAACCTTTTAATCACTGCTCATAGTTTGGAAGAGAACACTGAAATTCTGTTGTTTGGCACACAGCACTCTTTTTGATTTGGTCCCTCTACGCCTCTTTTAGCCAGGTTGGAGGCCTCACCCAACGCAACTAACATTCCCCTTTTAACTGTCGCCATGAGGAATGGTTTTTGGTCTCCCCAGCATGACTTGCTGCCTGAAACATCTCTGTCTCCTTGCAGTGCTCATGCTGTTAGAATGCTGCTTCGAAACATCTGTGTTTCCTTGCAGTGCTCATGCTGTCAGAATGCTGCTTCTCCTGGGGACCAGTTTGCTTACTCTTTAAATCTTAGCTCCACTTCCACCACCTCTGAGTTTTCTGTGAGTCCCTGGTTTGATTTATGCGTCAGCAGCTCTTAAATGTCCTTTTTGATAGCACTTATCAGTCTGTACTATAATAATGACAGTATTTCATTAACTCAGACATGCCATAAATTGTGAGACACATCATTATTTATATACGACTAAGAAAGAAAAAGTACTGAGAATTAAATTATGATGTAAGACTGTCACTTGGAATTTTTATTTAATCCTTAATGAAAGGACTCTTACAGACTTAATTTAGGTTGTATATCTCTTGTGCGTACAGAAAAAGGAAAGTATAAATGTAATAAATGGATCAACTATTTTTAAAACTTCTTTATCTTCAGAATCCGAAGATATCTTTTAAAGATCAGAATCTTTGAAAGCACCTGTTGTTTCAGTTGTAGATGTTCGTGTTGTTTC
>NW_011888935.1:787783-791836 GCF_000151845.1 Pteropus vampyrus | reverse complement strand
TATTGAATTTGTAGATTGCTTTGGGTAGTATGGACATTTTAACAATATTCTTCTAATCCATGAGTATTTATTTATTTGTTCCATTTATTGTTTCTTCTTAAATTTCTTTCTTTAATATGTAAAGTTTTCAACATACAGGCCTTTCGCTTCTTTGGTTAAATTGATTCTTATTCTTTTTGTTGCAATTATAAACAGGGTTGTTTTCTTAATTTCTCTTTCCAATAGATCATTAGTAGAATATAGAAACACAACAGACTTTCATGTGTTGATTTTATATCCTGAACCTTTACTGAATTTGTTTATTAGTTCTAACCATTTTTTTGATGGAGTTTTTAGGGTTTTCTACAGATAGTATCATGTCATCTTCAAATAGTGACAGTTTTACTTCTTTCTTTCCAATTTGGATGCCTTTTATTTCTTTTTCTTGCTTTATTACTTTGGCTAAGACTTCTAATACTGTGCTGAATAAAAGTGGGGAGAGAAGGCATCCTTGTCTTGTTCCTGATCTTTCTAATTTTCCCCCTGCTTTAAACCTTTTAATCACTGCTCATAGTTTGGAAGAGAACACTGAAATTCTGTTGTTTGGCACACAGCACTCTTTTTGATTTGGTCCCTCTACGCCTCTTTTAGCCAGGTTGGAGGCCTCACCCAACGCAACTAACATTCCCCTTTTAACTGTCGCCATGAGGAATGGTTTTTGGTCTCCCCAGCATGACTTGCTGCCTGAAACATCTCTGTCTCCTTGCAGTGCTCATGCTGTTAGAATGCTGCTTCGAAACATCTGTGTTTCCTTGCAGTGCTCATGCTGTCAGAATGCTGCTTCTCCTGGGGACCAGTTTGCTTACTCTTTAAATCTTAGCTCCACTTCCACCACCTCTGAGTTTTCTGTGAGTCCCTGGTTTGATTTATGCGTCAGCAGCTCTTAAATGTCCTTTTTGATAGCACTTATCAGTCTGTACTATAATAATGACAGTATTTCATTAACTCAGACATGCCATAAATTGTGAGACACATCATTATTTATATACGACTAAGAAAGAAAAAGTACTGAGAATTAAATTATGATGTAAGACTGTCACTTGGAATTTTTATTTAATCCTTAATGAAAGGACTCTTACAGACTTAATTTAGGTTGTATATCTCTTGTGCGTACAGAAAAAGGAAAGCATAAATGTAATAAATGGATCAACTATTTTTAAAACTTCTTTATCTTCAGAATCCGAAGATATCTTTTAAAGATCAGAATCTTTGAAAGCACCTGTTGTTTCAGTTGTAGATGTTCGTGTTGTTTCGCACAATATTCTCCGTGTCCCCTGTGCTCTGTCAAGAACAGAGTACTCTTCTATTGTTTCCGGGATATTCTTCCAAGCTACTGACAGCTGGTTTTGATATTGGTATTTTCTTGATTTTCACAGAAGGTGTTGACAGATACATTTTTAGGCAATAGCTAGGACTCATATTCTTTTCCCAAATGGTCCTTAATTTGTGGACTAAAACATGAATGAATTGTAGTTGTCCTTTTATGCCACAGACAAACATACAAAACCAAGTTCACACGTGCACAGGCAATGATAACTAGTTGGCCAGCAACGCTTGTAGAATTCTGATAATTGAAGACATACCCTGATTTCAGAGATATTAAGGTGTTAAAAGTGTGTTTCTTGGAATTGATGGAATTTAGCAATTTACCTCTCCCATCGTTTGTAAGATCCTTGAAGACAGTGACAACATGCTGCTCATCCCTTCATGGGCACATAGTAGGTGTGTCGTTTAAAAAGTGAAGCTTGCAAATTCTACATCCTCTGTGAATTTTGTAATAGAAATTGTAAACTGAAGGTAATTGTCTTCCTTTTTATATAGTCTTCATTCTTTTTTATAGTTACATATTATTCTATTATATGGATATACCAAAGTTTATTCAGTCGATCTCCTACATATGGACAGTTGGGTTGTTTTCAATATTTTGTAAACAAACTCAGTTGTAATGAATAACCTTATGAATATGTATTTTCATATTGTTAAAAGTTTATCTTCAGGATTAATTCCTAGAAGTGGGATTGTTAGGTTAATGTACGTGTAGTGTTGTTAGATATTGTCAACGAAGCTCACTCTGAGAGAAGGAACTGAGTTGAGGTCTTACAAATACCCTCTGTTTTTATTTGGAATGCTTTCCTTCACATTAGCTTGATTTGCTCTAGAATGCTAGTGTTCTTGTCACATCACAGTTTGTTTTTGAGTATTGGTCTATTTTTCTACTTGGTAACAGAATAGAGGAATGTAGGAGTTTCCAAAAATGAGCGTTGTTTTCAACTGATAGAAGTCGTCCTTGACAGTAATTGAAACTCTGTAAAACACACCTTAGGCTCTCATTTTGACAGAGAGGTAATCTCAAAAGTTGACTGTAATGATACTTGTAATAGTTTTATGTTAAGCTCGCAACTAGAACTACTTGAAGTGTTTATATGATAGGACATGGTACAAAGTTATGTATTGAAAAAGCAAGATATTTGCTCGCTTAACTTAGTAATCTTTTATGGTTGTGCATTCTAAAAATGCAAAGTGTATCTTAAAGTTTAACTCTGCAATATATGTTATAAAGTTTCATTTTGAAGTAATTCTATGTTGCAGAAATTTACCACTTAAAAAGCAATAAGTTTTACATTGCTTAAAAAAAGTATCTGAATTTGATATTGAAATCTTTTATAATTTTGAAAGTATGCACTGGATACCTTTTTAATTGAAACGATACTTTTTAAAGTAATAGACAACATTGGTTTTTGTTATCTTAAATTGAGTTATCATGAAGTATTTATTAGATTTATAAACACATACTAGGAGGCCTTTGGGCATGTGTGTAAAAATAAACATTATAATAAAACCAAATCCATTAGCCCAAGAAAGAAAATAAATATTACAAAGGAATCCTACCAAATAAGGAACTCCAGCCTGAAAGGTATTTCATTTACCATCCTTGGTGATCCAAAAACATAAGACTCATAAACTCAAAGAGGAAAGGAATTTCAAATTTGGGGATTTCCTGTGGAATAGTTCTAAACTTTAGGACACTGTGTGACAAGATTCTGGTACTGTTGGTAAGAACACACTGTTATGCTTGACTGTCCCCATTAGTTAGTACTTGTGTTCTAAGTGAACTTTACAATAATTTTGATTAAGGATCTTTGGGCAATCTTTTAAGGGTCCTCAGGATTTTATAGTCATCGAAGTTCACCGCAAGAGTGAGGAGTTGGCTAAAGCTTAGATTAGTGATGAAGTTATATATCTATCTATATTCTCCTTATGGGGATTATGTTGAAAAAGAAAAGAAAGAAGGATATAACTTTGATTTGATTTTGAAATTCACAAATTTTTGTAAGTACAGTGTATTTTTTAACATATTTTATTCTTGAAAATAAAAAGTAAATATGTACTTCTCAGAGTTATCATCTAGTTGCCTTTTACGATTCCTAAATGATTTGTTTTTCTATTCTTCTCCTATTAAAAAGTCTCAACTACTCAGGATCCTAACCATCTTCTGAATGCGTAGCATTTTATTGCTGATTTACGAGCCAGTCTCATAGTGGAAACAGGGCTTTCTAAAGTGTTTAGGGTGAAAGCCGTTTGGCAGAACAGAGAGAGTCAAGGAAGACACCAAAGGCAAGGTGTTCTTTACCAGCTCAGCCAGCACCTCTGGGAGCTGAGTCAAAGGAGTTTGGGATGGAAGCCAGTGGAAGTTGTCGAAACCCTGATTTTACACACTATTGACTAATGTGAGGACATTCGCAGTCTGAAGAGGGCCCTTGGCCAACCTAGCTCTGGTGACATTCCTGTGCATTTCCCATGGTTCCCCCAAGTTCCCTGCATCCAAGGGGCAGGCGAGGAGCGGTGCTCATGATGCCGCCACATGGATGGGGAGCGGGGCAGGGTGGGCAGGTCGCCCTGCTACCTCTACCAGCCCGTGTCTTAGTCTTAGCTGGCCTCTTTCTGTGCTGCTCCAGCTGGGAGCCTCCACATTCTGTCCTGAGCGACACTCCTTGAATCCGTTGGCCCTTGCCT
>NW_011888935.1:784419-786963 GCF_000151845.1 Pteropus vampyrus | reverse complement strand
GACCAGCCCATGCCCGCCTCTCCAGCCGTCTCTCTCCTGCTGGACCTGCTGCCCATCACGGTGCAGCCTCGCTGGCTGTGTCATTCCCTCAGACCTGTTCGGCTCCTTTCTGCCTCGGGGCTCTCTACAGATTGTTGTCCTGGCCTGGAATACTCTTTCCATGATCTCCACGTGGCCTCTTGTCATTCAAGTTAAAACATCCTTGATCTGCCGATTCATTGGCTATCACCTTGCTTTATATCTTCTGAATAGCACTGATCACTGCGTGACATTTTTCTCATTTGTGTCTCCTCTTTCGTCCTCATCCTCTGCTTTTTCTATTTTCATCTCTTCCCTCTGGAATGTAAAGTCTGTGTTTATCTTTTTCACTGCGGTATCCTTAGCACCTGGAACAGTACTCATATGTAGTAAGCTATCAGTATATGAAGAAATGGATAGATAAATTTTGAAAATTTATATTATTTTAAAGGACCAGGTCATATGTGACCTTTGTCAACTTTCCTTTACTAATTTCTACTTGTTTCAATATTACTTTTTCTTTAAATTCTAAGACAAGAATTTTTCTGTCATACAGCATTGTTATGTCATTCTATTAGTCTTGAACTACGACTTATTGTTACATCTGCATTTTAACATGTTTCTATTTTGCTTCTTCAGTTGATTCAGATTCAGCTGTCATTTATCAAGTACCCAGTAGGTGCCAGACATTATCTTATTTGCTTCTAAAGATATCTTACTCCCTACCCCATGTATCGTAGTCTGAGGAAGCAGCAGACTTGAATGGAAGCCCGCTTTTCCTGTCCTGTGCCCATCCGTCCGACTGTTCCCCCTTCCGTGTTGGCTGACCAGAAGGGATGTGAGTTGTTGAGTGAAGCCAAATGCCACGTCTGCTCCTGGTGGCATTATTGAATATGGACAGGTTATTAGTACTTACACCGACCTTGGTCTTAGATCTTATTTGTTACTTGCTTTTAAAAACATTTATTATAAAGGCAAGTATTATTGCATACATTTAAACTAGAATCTATTGCTACCTGTTCTAACAGTCATACATTTGTGATAAACATGTAGCAAAGTTTGCAGTACCATTTGAATAAAATGTGGTTCTTTAGTTTGTATATACTGGGATTTTACTCTGTAGCATATCACGTTTTTTTGCCTTCCTTTTTGAAATGATTCTTACTCTTTTTTATATACTTAGTTATCTGTGAACATTTCTTCACAAGCTTTAATAAGTCGGTTTACTTTTAAAATATCATTATCCTTAAGCCGTGGATTTCCTTGTGAACTATGGAATCTATCCTGCTATCTAAAACTGAGAGGGGTTTATTTTGGGGTGTTAGAGAACCTACAGAATTTCCAGAGGGACAGAAAACAGTCTTAGGATTTTACCCAGTTAGAAGTGACAGCCAAGATAGCTTGGGCCAGAGCT
Organism: Pteropus vampyrus; assembly: GCF_000151845.1. Taxonomy (NCBI): domain Eukaryota; kingdom Metazoa; phylum Chordata; class Mammalia; order Chiroptera; family Pteropodidae; genus Pteropus; species Pteropus vampyrus. The sequence goes on along the minus strand of NW_011888935.1, from coordinate 785,531 downwards.
ACCTTAAAGAGCAGGTCTCCTCGCACTGGCTTACACCTTGCTGTCACTGCTCACTGCCAACTTTTTTCATGTCCCAGTTTTGTGTCTGTGAGAATGCTTAGGAGAACCTGGGTCATGTACAGAACTCTAGCTGGAAAGGCTTCTAAGAAATGATGTTTCTACTTTTCTGGCCTTTGGAGTGCAGGAAAGTAGGAGAACGGGATAGGGACTGGCTACCTTCATTAAGTACGTGTTACATTATTGCACCTACACTGACCTTGACTTTACATTTTATTTTACTATTTTATTAAAATATCCTTTTGTTGGGTCATTCGTTAGTGAGACAGTGGGTTTGACTTCTAGGCAGCTTCAATCAGAAGAATTTTGTTCAATGTTCACAGGATAAATCTTTTAACTAGAGCAGATCATCTTGCAGTGGATCTCACAGGTTACAATGAAGAGAGCTCTACATTATATAAAGTCAGCTTCCTTTCATTGATAGCAGAGTTAACTTAATCATGGGGCACTGTAACACCATGATCGTGTACATAACGGGAGCATATTATATGTGTGACAGGTTAAAAATAGTTCTTTAAAGGAAGAACTCGAGGGAGAAGCATGGAAGAGTTTACAAATAAATTTTACAGTATATGTAAAACGAGGCCTTTTTGTTTGAGATCAAACATAAATGACACTGAAGAATGTTGGCAGCGTGCCTGGCATTCTGTTCACAGAGCACGCTTATGCTGTAAATAATGGCTTCATTTCCATTCCAGGACCTAAAAATTACTAACATTCTGTGCTTATGCAATATTTACACGATATTCTGCCACTAATAGGTATGGACATAATTAATCCCTTCTTACAAAGTTGAAGGCTTACATCGGCTAGTCTTAGTGTATTCTTTTATTTACTTAAATCCCAGATTTTCTTAGTATTTATACAACTGCCAGGATATTTTTTGGTAGACCTCAAAAGCAGGCAGAATTTCAGCTAGTTTCTTCTGGAAAAAAAAAAAAATCATTAATAATACATATTTACTCCAATCAAAAAACAAATGCCCACTGTTTATATTTTCATTTCAGAAATAAGAAAATTGAGAATCATATCCACCTAGAGATATAATTACTGTT
>NW_011888935.1:773975-784369 GCF_000151845.1 Pteropus vampyrus | reverse complement strand
CATTATCCTTAAGCCGTGGATTTCCTTGTGAACTATGGAATCTATCCTGCTATCTAAAACTGAGAGGGGTTTATTTTGGGGTGTTAGAGAACCTACAGAATTTCCAGAGGGACAGAAAACAGTCTTAGGATTTTACCCAGTTAGAAGTGACAGCCAAGATAGCTTGGGCCAGAGCTACCTTAAAGAGCAGGTCTCCTCGCACTGGCTTACACCTTGCTGTCACTGCTCACTGCCAACTTTTTTCATGTCCCAGTTTTGTGTCTGTGAGAATGCTTAGGAGAACCTGGGTCATGTACAGAACTCTAGCTGGAAAGGCTTCTAAGAAATGATGTTTCTACTTTTCTGGCCTTTGGAGTGCAGGAAGGTAGGAGAACGGGATAGGGACTGGCTACCTTCATTAAGTACGTGTTACATTATTGCACCTACACTGACCTTGACTTTACATTTTATTTTACTATTTTATTAAAATATCCTTTTGTTGGGTCATTCGTTAGTGAGACAGTGGGTTTGACTTCTAGGCAGCTTCAATCAGAAGAATTTTGTTCAATGTTCACAGGATAAATCTTTTAACTAGAGCAGATCATCTTGCAGTGGATCTCACAGGTTACAATGAAGAGAGCTCTACATTATATAAAGTCAGCTTCCTTTCATTGATAGCAGAGTTAACTTAATCATGGGGCACTGTAACACCATGATCGTGTACATAACGGGAGCATATTATATGTGTGACAGGTTAAAAATAGTTCTTTAAAGGAAGAACTCGAGGGAGAAGCATGGAAGAGTTTACAAATAAATTTTACAGTATATGTAAAACGAGGCCTTTTTGTTTGAGATCAAACATAAATGACACTGAAGAATGTTGGCAGCGTGCCTGGCATTCTGTTCACAGAGCACGCTTATGCTGTAAATAATGGCTTCATTTCCATTCCAGGACCTAAAAATTACTAACATTCTGTGCTTATGCAATATTTACACGATATTCTGCCACTAATAGGTATGGACATAATTAATCCCTTCTTACAAAGTTGAAGGCTTACATCGGCTAGTCTTAGTGTATTCTTTTATTTACTTAAATCCCAGATTTTCTTAGTATTTATACAACTGCCAGGATATTTTTTGGTAGACCTCAAAAGCAGGCAGAATTTCAGCTAGTTTCTTCTGGAAAAAAAAAAAAATCATTAATAATACATATTTACTCCAATCAAAAAACAAATGCCCACTGTTTATATTTTCATTTCAGAAATAAGAAAATTGAGAATCATATCCACCTAGAGATATAATTACTGTTCACTAAAGCATTTTTACTTTACTCTTGTGTAATCTATTTAAAGATACTTTTAACAGCAGTGGAGGTTAGCAGTGTTTAGGGCATTTGGGGGGATGATTGATGTCGTGGTCACTACTTTCATCTCTTCTCAAAGAATTTGAAATTTTGTGAAGAGTCGCCTGAGAGGCGAACAGCTGGAATATTAACTCCACAAAACACCCATGGGTCGTTTAATCCAGATTAGATCTTTCTCTATGGAATTTCTTTTACTGAAACTTGTTGCTGTATTTGTCATAGTAATATTCTTGGGGATCATCTGGCTCCTCTGCTTACTGAGTCCTTGTTCGAGTAAGCCATTTCACCTCTTTGTAACTCAGTTTTCTCATCTGCAAAATGAAGACAATAATCGTATCTCTTAGCGTTATAAGGATTACATGAGTTAATTTAGGTAAGATGCTTGGCACCTAGTAAGCTCTCTATAAGTATTAGCTGCTGTAATTGTTGTTATTTCCATTAACTCATTAAAACTTTCTTCTTTATGTGATGACCTGACCCATGGGACAAATTTTTCTCAATCTTATTATCAAGAATTGTAGTGCTGCTACGTTTTTGGTGTCAGTGCTGTGGTTATCATGACTTAATGTAATTTTTTTATGTCACTTTTTGTATTTGATATTAGAAAGATTAGATTTGCTTTTTAGGTTCTTATAGTACATTCTGTGTGTCATCTTTACCTTTCTTGATTTTATCTTCTCTGTTTAGCTTTTTTGTCCATTTATTTTTAATTTTATAATACATTATGTTATACATATTTTTTGAAGCCAGCTTAATTACTTTCTGAAACTCTCCTGGGTTCATGTATGTGATAGAAATGCATCATTTTTTGTTTGCATCATTTTTTTTAACCTAGTTTAAGCGATACTCTATATACTACTTTTGCTATAATCATTTAAATTTTCTACCATAAGAATTATATATCCATTATAATGTAAAATTTTACTTTCTTGTCAATATTTATATTTAAGAGAGAGGTAACTCAAATTTTTTTACACACTAAAAATTTACTATAATATTTTCAGTTATCTTTCTGAATATCATACCTTGAAAAACTAATTCTAAATCTGATTCTAGCCACTCAACACACAACCACTTTTTGCAGTTATTTTATAAAACTAATGACTTGTATTCAGGTTTTTGAAAGGGATCTCAGAAAAATTAGTATGTGCCATTCAAAGGTACTAAAAGCATTTAAGGCATATAATTGCTTTAGGATTGAAATCTGTATTCTCTGATACATTTTATTCACTTATGCTTCTCATTTTACTAGGACATTTTATTTTCAGAAAGCTTTCTTCATTGCTAATTTTAAAAAATTCCGTATTACATAGAATCCTAAGAGTGATGTGGGTGTTTTCCAGGGAGCTGAGCGAGGAGGTGTCGAAGGTTACACAGCGGTAGCTCTGGAGGAGCCAGATTTCATGTCCTGCTATTTTTAAACTTTTAAGGAAACGCAGAAAGAGGAAATGGTTCAGGCTTTATGATATCATTAGCGCTATTTTTATTCTCTTAAGTTCAAAGGTTTCAGGGATAAGAAAATTTATGCAAAGATGGAAACATTCATCTTTCTTGATTTCTATTAGTATACTCTCAAAATGCTCATACTGGAATATGCGCACTTTTTTAAATGTTGCTTTTCCACTTGCTTTAGGAATGTGCGTATAGGTGGGAAGAATAAGGAAATGATCTATTTGTAACACTGTCATATATTTAAAATAAATCAAGATATGAAAACAATTTCCTGGTACTAAAACCCAAATATTCTACAGACAGAAACACTTGAAAATGCTGTTACTCTATTTTAACAATTAGCTTATTATTGAAATTAATTCATTTCACTGACCCATTTCGGACGATGCTGAAAAAGTTCTCTTAATTAGGTTTGATTGGGTTCATTTTTTCTGTGAAAGTTCATTTTTTACTTTGGTATCCTGGCACTTTCACACAATTGAAAATAATTTTCACATCATTGAAAATAATTTCCGATTATGACTAATATTGTGGAAAGTTGGGCCAATTATCTCTTTAAGGAAAAACTGGAATTTCATTTTTTCTCCCAGTATAGAATATTAATTAGGAAAATCAACAACTTGTATGAAAGGGAATGCTTGCGTGAAGTAACACGATGTGAAAGTACTCTGGAATCGTGGCCAAATGAAGTAGTGTTTCTTCATGTCGTTCGCAGAATACCGATTTCACGATGTATTAGTATGAGAGCGAATAATTTTCTCAGTTGAAATTTTTTTTTTTTAAACTGCCAGTTGCTAGCCATAGCTTCTCAGGGGTCTGAACCTCTTATGCCGCAGTCACGTGCCTCGTCTCCATCCCTGGGCCCAGCAAAAGACTCAGGGGCTGGGTTTGGGTCAGGAAACCATCATCTGCTTTCAGTCTGCAGCTGGGATTTTCAAAGTTAACACCCATCTATTTCCTTAAAAATATGGCATCAGTGGGATGCCTTCCTCATGCCAGATAGGAATGCTTAAAAGAAACAAGCCCTGCTCTTACTTTCTTTGCCCTTCATTTTTTTCGATTTTTAATTTAAGCCATTTTGTTAAGCACTTTGTATATCCTTGTGCACTCTCATAATTCTCATTAGGAGGAAGGGGTAAAACATTACCTTCATGGCTCTTGCCGAGTTTGAATGTCACTGTTTCTCAGGTGTCCATGTGACCAGTGAGGGCCTCCTCACGCCCTCAGTCAGCCATTTTTGGGTGGTGATATCATCAAAGTGATTAAGACAAATTTTCACCTTGGTTTCAGTACCCATTTGTTGCCATTGTGAATAGAAGCAAATTCGTTAGTTTTCTATCTGCTTTAAACTTGAAGAGGTCTCAAAGAATTTACCAAACACTAAATTTTTAGTTAAAATTGGCTGTAAAAGTTTTTTTTTGTTGGATAAAAGTGGCACAAAATTTATCTGAAACTGGTAACAGAAAAGAAGCACTTGTCTTCAACAGTGACTCACTTAAGAAAAAATTGTTCTTATTACGTGGCACCAAAATTGTTTACAGTGCATAGACTTTTCTGTGCCACTACTAGTAAGAGTTTGCTTAAATCTGTTACACTGATTGTGCTGGCACATTGTATGAGCACTTTAAAAAATTGCTTATAAGTGCCATGCTATTGTTTGTCGATTCCTGTACCTCATCTGATGACTGTTCTCAGTTTCCTCCTTTTTCAAGTCCCTTGAAGTATTAGTCACTGTCATGGCTCCTAGCCTGGCTTTTCAGGAGAACTCATCAACTGCAAGAAAAATGTACATTATTGATAGGCATCTCCATCCACTGAGTTTATGTGGCCTCTAATTCTTAAACAGGGATGCATGCATTTGGATCCCCGCCAGGAGTAAAGCAGATTGAATGAAAGTCCATTAAAATCAGCGAAAATTACTGCCATTATCCCTGTCGATAGCAAACGAACATGTTAAAAGAAGGGGGTTGGGGAAACGCTAAATCGAAAGGGAAAAAACCTCACTCTTCCTCTATTATGTGGATGAGTAATAGGAAAAACCCTCGAATGACCAAGAAAGGCTTGTGAGTCTTCCTCTGATGGATTGGAGTTGAATTCCGGTTGTTGTATGGAATGCTCTGAGAGGTAACTGGGAGCTAAATAAGCTGCCGTCCACGCCTTCAAAATTAATTCCGTGTGTTCTTGGGCGGGGGGACCGGTTTCAGGACATGACGGCGCGTGACCTGCTGCAGCAGAGGTACACCCTCCCGAACGGGGACACGGCCTGGCGGTCCTCGCCCCTCGTGACCGCCGCGCTGGAAGGCAAGCTGGTCCTCCTCGATGGTATCCACCGGGTCAACGCGGGCACCCTGGCCGTGCTGCAGAGGTTTGTGCAGTCACACTCACGGAGGGCACGAGGACGCGGCGGACGTGGGGCTTTCTCTCGGTCACCTATTTTGAAACTGGTTGCGTAGATCTTAGAATTCTGTACCCATGTAAAACGGCAGATTTTTTTTTATATTGTAAATACAGTACGTACGGTAAAACTTCAAATAATGAACATTTGGGAGAAGCCACTGCTATGCATAGCAAACTTATGTGTTTTAAGAAAACTTTTAAGTTAGTGATTTTGAAAGACTTTACATAAGATCATTGACATGCGACAAGTCACACGGTGTAAGTTTCTGTGGCTTATCAGAGCCGCAGCTCCCTGTTTACAAACTCCTTGTAAATCATAGACTTAAATTACTGATTGATCTTGTTGGAATTTTTCTTTTGAGAGAAAATACAGTTTCTTATATAGAATGTGTTTCATCGTATTTTGTATAAACCAGAAAAACTCGCTTCGTGCTCACTAGCTCGAACATTCACGTAACTGTTTTTCTCTTATTTCAGTTTGGGTGGGGCAAATATCCACAGATTCCTAACTAACTTCTCTTGAATTTAGTGTTAAGAAAAAACTGCACGTGTAACTTCCATGGAAAACGTTCCCATCCTGTGTCATTTGCGGAGACTGATGATACTGGATTTTGTTGTTGTTACGCCTCGATTCTAACACTTGTAGACATTTGACTGACTTATCAGGAAAGTTCAAATAAGTGGAATAATCCATTTCCCCAACTAACTACGCAAAGTTTTTTTGTCCTTGAAAAGGTGTACATACCAAGTATAATTAAGGATTTCAGAGACATTGTGTTAATCCTGACTAGATTTAAAAGTACTTTAAGTGGTTCACCGTAAACATGCCATAGATTTGTAGTATTTTCTTCTTCTAAACAGACAAGTGCAGACAAACGAAAGGCTGCTCCCCCGTTTTATCAGCTCTCTCTTGCCTGGTACACCAAGTAGCAGCAGCAGCAGCAGCAGCTGCCACAAGTGCCAGCCGGCTCTGCTGCACGTGGCACCACGCTGCCATGTCCCAGGTCCTCAGCTTCGGAACCACCTGTGGGTGTGGGTCTTAAACACTGCTGATGCCTGGGCCCCGCCTCCTCAGAGTCCGACGCCGTCGACCCGTGGTGAGGCCTGACCATTGGCACTTTAAAATTTTTGATACAGAAATCAACCGTTTTGCCAAGTGTAACAGCACTGGTCAACTTAAAATTTCGAAAGGTACATCTAGAATTGTTAGACGCAACAGCCTGTGGTCATGGACGTTATTAACTTCACCGTTCGAAGCTGATTACTCTGTTCTCTGACTTTCTCGTTTCCCATCAGGTTGATCCATGACCGAGAGCTAAGCCTCTATGACGGCTCTCGGCTGCTGAGAAAAGACAGATATATGCGTTTAAAAGAGGAGCTGCAGATGTCGGACGAGCAGCTGCAGAAGAGGTAATCGGGGATGCACTGCTCTTACTCTGCGTGTCGAGTGTGCCTTCTTTTTCTTATTCTTCTAAACTTAGGGTCAAGCCAAGAAAACTTGGAACAGCTCCATAACTCGGTGTCCTGGGCTTGCTCATGGTTGGGCACATCTTAAAACTTGACGATGCCCTTATGCTCTGCACGCTCGGTCTACCTGCGCATAAGTGCTGAAACGTATTATCAGAACGTTAATTTTAAGAAGTTTAGCCTTCTCTGTTGCCCTAGCTATTCGGTTTTTGCTCCATACTTTATATCCCTCAAAGAAACAAACAAACAAGTGTCACAATTAACTGGGCCCACTCTCCTAAGAAGGCATCAGTTATTACTGGGGTACGCCACCTGCCTCAGGGTTCCCATTCATGTCTTATTTAAACGTTTTCCAGAGATACAACCACCAAATGCAATGTAGGAGACTTGATTGGATCCTGGATCTGGATATAAAATGAAAACAGCTATAAAAGACAATTGTGAAAGTTTAAATATGGGCTATATATTTGATATTGAATTAATATTAATTTTCTTAAGTATCATAATGGTGTTATGAAGGATGATATGCCTAGTGTTGGGAGACACGTGCTGAGATATTTAAGGGACAAAGTGAAAAGATGTCCCCAGCTTCCTGCCAGATGTTTCAAAGACGAGAAGACGTGTGTGTGCAGACAAACACACGCGCACATGCACACGCACATGCACACACACACATACATGCATGCACGCACACGCACACTCACACACGCACGCACACACACACACACACACACCACCTGGAGAGAAAGAGCGAGATCAAGTGAGAGAGAACACAAATGTAAAGTCTTAACGATTGTGAAATCTAAGTGAAGGATTTAGGGGTGTTCAGGTTCTGTCCTTTCAGACTTTCTATGGGTTTGGAAATTTTTTAAATAAAAAACTTGAAGGAAAATATTTCTTTCATCCGCGTACTGTACTTTTCCCTTAGAAGAGGTTTGGCAAATATAAATTATTTCTTGTCTCATTACATTTCCATGGTCATTTTGACACAATTAGAAATGGTTGCTTTGGGGAATTCCCAGTCACTTATTTGGATCTTATTTAATTGAAGCTTCACCCCCAACCCCTCTGAAGAGGTTGCTGCCATATTTAAAACATTAAAATCCTACAAATGATACTTAAGCATATTTCTTATTATGTTTATGTTTTAAGAAGGGTTTTGTTTAAAAATTGCCTTGGAACGTTTTCGCAGCGAGGAAATGTTAAATTTCTTCCTATCTCTCTATGAGTTATTTAAGAGTTCACTTGATCGCACAGCTGTCTGTGCTCCGAAGGTGCGCATCATCAGATTTCTCTGCCTGGGAAATGGCTCGGCCAAGTGTCAGGGAGGCCAGTTATGACGATCCCATTCGTGTCATCCCTTCCGTTTATTACGTTCAACCCTCGTGCATCATTTGCATGGCACTCATCTGTCAGGCAGCAGTTTTTATTTTCAGGGAGACGAGTCGCAGCAGTTGGGCAGTGGCTCTCAGCGAGCTCGCCTGTCAGTTTCCCCTAGGACTTCAGAGGCATTGTATTTGTAGCCAAACATCCAGGAAACGACAGCCCCCTTCTGTGAAAAGCACCCCAGTCCTCCAGAACGGTCCCCTGCAGTTTTACAAATGAAAACACTCTCAGAAACAGAGTGGCGCAAGCTTCAGCATGTTCAGGATCTGGCCCAGAGCGGTTAGTATTTCTTCTCTGAGTGTCCATCTCTGTCACTGCCGACTTTGTAGCTCGCCCCCGAATATAAACCAGACCCAGTTCTATCTCGAGGTCACTCTGAGTAGGTAGAAGAAGGTCATGGCGCTGCTCGTTCCCTTCACTTATTTCTTATTTTCATTTGAATTTTTCATTATTATTAAACATTCATGAAACTTGAGCCAGATGGTGTTTCAAGGCTTGTTATATTTCCTATTCTGCATTCTTCCAAAATAGTTATGGAGCCATTTGGGAACTTTATGGAGTTTTTGCATTATTATCCTAGCGTAAGGACTATTCACAGCAGAGCCATTCAATAAACTAGTTGTTTATCCTTTTTCACATACGTTTTGCTTTTCCTAAAGTTAGCACTTGTCTACGTTTGAAAAGTGGCACATATACAAATAAATAATTACAGTGCGGCTTTTAAGTGTTAGCATAGAAATCCCTACAGGAACGCTGTGGGACAGATGGGAAAGTGACCCTATTTCTCACTTTTTCACCCCAGACCCTTCTCTCGTGTCTAAATCTCCTCAGCACGTTCAGGCGCATCAAGTATTCTATCAATTTTGTAATCTCTGAATCTCCTTTTCTCCCGTAGTGTGTTCTGACTCGCCCTTATCTGGACTTGTTGTTGTTCATACTTATAGCCCATGTATCATTCCAGATCTCTCTCCACCCCCACTTCCCGTTGCCTCCGGTGTCGCTTTCTGCAACTTCCATTAGTTAGAGGTTGAACCTCCTGGGCCAAACTTCTAATTGTCTTTTCTCTCTTAACGTTCTGACAATTCACCTGGACTTCATTCATTTTCAGAGGCGCGGTGTCTCACAATTGATTCTCCCCTCGGAAATATTTCTATCATTTGAAAGCCTCATTCCTTTCCTTATCAGTATTTCTCCATTTTTTTTTTATCTGAGAAACACTATTTTCTTTCTTATGATTATAAGCAGTGTTTTTTGTTTTTTTTTTTTTAATTTTATTGTTAAACATAGTCATGTTACAGAATCTGCTTCACTCTGATGATATGGATCATTGGTAAATTTCTTCCCATTTTCTTCATTAACCTGGATTAAATTTTGTAGCTCATTTTTGTATTTCTGGGAATATATACGGTCTCTTTTAGGGTTATATTAGGTTATACTAGGTTGGATTCTTCCTTTAAGCCAGTTGACAGTATTTCTTTCCAGGCTGTATGTTTCGGTAGGGAGCTGGCACCTTGACGAAAAGGACATAGCACAGCATAAAAAGCAAGAAATTTGTACTCAGTGAGAAAATTAACTTATTTCATGTGTTCTTGTAAGTACTAAGACCCATTATCTAGCTCGGCTTGATCCTATACGCTGTCCACATCCAATCTGTTGCTCTTGGCATTGGCACTAAACCTGCAAATGAGAAACTTATAATTCAGGCATATATCCTTTTCATTTCTGTACCTAATCGCAGAACTGATAGTCTTTAAACAAACTCAGCTATTAATGTTTGGTTTTCTTGTGGGGGATTCTGAGATAAAGAAAAGGGTCAAAGATATAAAGAAGGGACAGCAAATGTAAGAGCTTCCTTGCCTCTGTGCCCAGGTTGGTAAATCTAGACACCCATTAGGCTTTTCAGACAGGGACAATTTTCGGCTTTGTGTTCAGCAGGACTCCTTCAGTTATGAGTAACAACAACAACAAAAAACTTCATTGTAAAAAGGAGCTCAGTGGTATCTCAGTGGTATCTTACCAAGGAAGCGCAGTGTGCCTCAGGAGATAACTGGACCCTAGGACTCTGACTGGACAGGACTCTGTCTCGCTCTGTACTTCATCTCATTGTTTCTAATGTCACAATACCTGGCACGCAGTAGATCACTTACTAAATGTAGTTGAATGAATGAATGAATCTTAACCTATGATAAATTCCAGGAAACTCAAAGTAAAGGTAATTCTGTTGATCTAGTTTAAGATGATCTAAGCTAGCAGTATTTCCTTTGGCGAACCTACTAATTAGGAATACTTTGCCTTTTAAGTCTGATACCACAGGGTCTTATGATTAACAGCCACTAACAGTGGGCTACCA
>NW_011888935.1:771595-773925 GCF_000151845.1 Pteropus vampyrus | reverse complement strand
TACTAGGTTGGATTCTTCCTTTAAGCCAGTTGACAGTATTTCTTTCCAGGCTGTATGTTTCGGTAGGGAGCTGGCACCTTGACGAAAAGGACATAGCACAGCATAAAAAGCAAGAAATTTGTACTCAGTGAGAAAATTAACTTATTTCATGTGTTCTTGTAAGTACTAAGACCCATTATCTAGCTCGGCTTGATCCTATACGCTGTCCACATCCAATCTGTTGCTCTTGGCATTGGCACTAAACCTGCAAATGAGAAACTTATAATTCAGGCATATATCCTTTTCGTTTCTGTACCTAATCGCAGAACTGATAGTCTTTAAACAAACTCAGCTATTAATGTTTGGTTTTCTTGTGGGGGATTCTGAGATAAAGAAAAGGGTCAAAGATATAAAGAAGGGACAGCAAATGTAAGAGCTTCCTTGCCTCTGTGCCCAGGTTGGTAAATCTAGACACCCATTAGGCTTTTCAGACAGGGACAATTTTCGGCTTTGTGTTCAGCAGGACTCCTTCAGTTATGAGTAACAACAACAACAAAAAACTTCATTGTAAAAAGGAGCTCAGTGGTATCTCAGTGGTATCTTACCAAGGAAGCGCAGTGTGCCTCAGGAGATAACTGGACCCTAGGACTCTGACTGGACAGGACTCTGTCTCGCTCTGTACTTCATCTCATTGTTTCTAATGTCACAATACCTGGCACGCAGTAGATCACTTACTAAATGTAGTTGAATGAATGAATGAATCTTAACCTATGATAAATTCCAGGAAACTCAAAGTAAAGGTAATTCTGTTGATCTAGTTTAAGATGATCTAAGCTAGCAGTATTTCCTTTGGCGAACCTACTAATTAGGAATACTTTGCCTTTTAAGTCTGATACCACAGGGTCTTATGATTAACAGCCACTAACAGTGGGCTACCAGGCCTTTCAACTTTAGAGTGTGAAACCCCGTTTATAAACATTATATTCGACTCCTTTGCCAACCTTCATCGTATTCTAATTCTTCACTAAGATCATATATACCTTGATTATTTCAGTGGACTTTTACATTTTTTATAGGTAATTACATGGCTAATATGCCCTTAGAAATGGCTTAAGAAATGTTAGAGACTTTCTTTTTTTCGTTACAAAACACCAAGAATACGATGGACATGGTGGTGAGAAATAGCATGATGGCCACACTCACCTGACACCATGCCTGCATTTCTCACAGGAAGTAAGGACCAAAATAGAACTTCCTTTGATGAGAAAAGCTTCTTTGGGGAAAGGGGCAGTATAAATATTCCTGTTAAATGTCTTCCTTCCTGCTGTTGGTCAGAGCCTAGATGAGGGGAGTGAGATTTTCTTGAAAAAATAAGTGAGTTACTAGTAGTTTATTTTGCCAAGAAAAGACTTCTGGTTATCCCAGGTAAGTGCTAATGATTAGTAGCCTAGTCTCAGTTATAATTATATATGCTGTAATGTTTTTGCATTTTTGTTGAATATTTTTTTATTGTGATTGAACATTGAAAACAGATTGTAATCTGTCAGTTTTTATTATTGATCAGTGGTGAGCCATAACTGGACATTGGGACAATCCTTGATTGGTAGATTTCTCTGGACTCTTTTATTATTTTTATACTTGAATATAGTTAGGATCTGAGTATTCTCACCTACCTCCCCAGAAAACTCAGCATCTTTGCTTGTGAATTAGGTCTGTGTTCTCCAGGGTTTTATACAGATGGAATCACAGTATGGCTTTGGTCTGGCTTCGACACTCGGCATCACTACCTTGAGGTCTCCCACGTTACGTCTGTCAGTCATTCCCTTTTACTGCTAAGAAGCACTGGAAAGTACTCAGCTCTCTGAAAATTTATACTTATACCCCCAAACAAACATATCGACCCCTATATTTTTATTTTTGAAATCTTTTTGTAAGATCTTTTTGCTTTTTAAATTTCTATTCTTTAGGAAATAATATTTATCTCTCTGAAGTTAAGCCATATCTTTAGTTTTGTTTGTTACTTGTCGTTAACTTCTTGTGAAATTAAAGTTAACCTTGATTTTAGATTGGAATAGCGCTCGTTTCCTAATTCTCAATTATTCACCACTTCTTCAGCCTGTACATTCCCCACAGTGTGTCAGGTCACCCGAGAGCAGCTGGCAGATGGCCGGGAGTCCTCCGTTCCCAGCTTTCCGACTCGGAGAACCTTACATTGTCTCCAAGTGACTTTCCATGTGACCTATTTATATGTAAGGAAGCCTTTGGGGAGGACCTGCCAGACAAAAAGGTTTTTCTCATCCTGTTATTCAGTAGTCTGATGACTGCTCACAGTCAGCATCTGCTTCTCTGCC
>NW_011888935.1:769373-771545 GCF_000151845.1 Pteropus vampyrus | reverse complement strand
TTTCCTAATTCTCAATTATTCACCACTTCTTCAGCCTGTACATTCCCCACAGTGTGTCAGGTCACCCGAGAGCAGCTGGCAGATGGCCGGGAGTCCTCCGTTCCCAGCTTTCCGACTCGGAGAACCTTACATTGTCTCCAAGTGACTTTCCATGTGACCTATTTATATGTAAGGAAGCCTTTGGGGAGGACCTGCCAGACAAAAAGGTTTTTCTCATCCTGTTATTCAGTAGTCTGATGACTGCTCACAGTCAGCATCTGCTTCTCTGCCTGACCTACCTGCTGTGTCAGAAACGGCCCTCATTAAATCAGGCCAGGTCACTCAGAACCCCGCTAGAGTCAGTCCCAAAAAGCAAGCCATAGACAGAATGTGTCCTGAGCGATGGCCGTCACCTTATCTAAATTCTAACCGCCTAGGTCGCTCTCCTGTGACTTGCTCTCCTAGCCCTAACTTCACATCTCAGCACTGAGGCCCAGTCTCTCTGATCTCCCTGATTTAAGGGTGTTAATTGAACTTCCCCTTTGGCTTGCTCATTGGACTTTGGCTTTGCTTACTCCTTGATTTAGTATCCCTCAATATCTTGAGTGAGAAACTGAATCTTCCGCTTTAATTTTGTGTAGTCAGAGCAGGCTCTGTCTCTCTTACCGTCTTTTGACCTAACTGGGAGAGGGGAGGATCAAGGATGAATCCAACATCTGTTGCTAGGCCATGAAGCAGTTTTTCGGATTATAGCAAACCACTGAGCTGAAGCGGAAAATGGAATAACCTTCCCTATGGGCTTTCAGATCACGGACTTTTCTGTGTCTGGATACTATCACGTGACTATTTACAGCAATCCCGAGTGATCATGTTCTCCTCAGACTCTCAGGCACTGTCCATGCCGAGACCGTTCTCTCTTTTCCTAGAATGCCTCCCTTGGACAGATCACCCTATTCCCTCTGGAATATCTGTAAACAAGTCTTTTTTCTTTTCTACCTAGAGAAATGAAATGATATCTGGTAGCTTTCATGGATTCATCCAGAACTTTTACATGATCTTTTCTAAAAATCGCTTTTCCCTGTTTCTAGATGATGATGTGGCCTCTCAAGTTACTCATTACGCAGTCAGGGACCCGGCGGGCCCACCTGTTGTATCAGGAAGACTTTTTCTTATCTGAAATCTTCAGAGTACTTCTCCGATTCCCTTGGCACGTATCCTACCTTCTGATATTCTAGCTGCCCAATCACTTAACTGTTCGATTTTTTTATTATAGTTAATGGCAATAAATGGTTCAGTTCTGGAGAGGTGCCAGTTATATACCTGTATTTTGGTTTTTCTGAATATCTTGACGGGTGTTTGAGTTTCATCTCTTTTTTCTTTTAGTGGGGATAGTACCCTTTTAAAGGTACATTTTCACTGGGGTTTTGAGTAAAATTGATAAAAACTGGCAATATCACCCACATGATTACATCGTGATAAGGGATTTCTAGTCCCTTCTCCAGAAACTACTCAACTCAGTTCACAAACCGTGGAAAGTCTTATCTTATTCCTCTCTGTGTCCTAGAATATTTATGTTTTCAAATTCCCTAGAAGAGATTTATTAAAGAGATCACTTTAAAAATCACAGCACTTCCTACAAAATAACAAAAGAGTGAATTACATAAAAGTTCCATTTTCTCCATCTTTTTGAGACCTAAGATTTCTTATCGCCAATCCAGATTTTAATTTTAATCCAATCCCTTATGCTGCTTAAATTTTCGGAGTTGTGAAAAGTCTCCCCGTATTGAATCATACTCCTTTGTCTTTCTGTGATTGACACAGAAGGCTTCCTTGCAAGGCAGACGATTTCGAGGGGATTTTGAATACAGAAAGGGGACCTATGTACTAAATAGAAATTGGATGGAATTTTGCTTCAAGAGATGATGGAGAAGTTTCTTGTAGGCATAGTGTATCCACAGCAGCGGTTTGTGCTAAGGATGGAGTTTCCCCAGCGGGTACACTACGTCATATGTGAGCCGTAGGTGATTCCCTTTCTGTTTTAATAGTAGGTTCGGAGAATGGCCTGAGATTTGTCCTTCGGACCATCGCTTTGACTACATTGGCAGCACTACAGGCTCGTCATTGCCCGGGCTGCAGCTACCACACCCCAGTTTCTCATGTGAAAGGTTATGTTTTAAATTTTGTTTCTCTTTT
>NW_011888935.1:765271-769323 GCF_000151845.1 Pteropus vampyrus | reverse complement strand
TTGGCAGCACTACAGGCTCGTCATTGCCCGGGCTGCAGCTACCACACCCCAGTTTCTCATGTGAAAGGTTATGTTTTAAATTTTGTTTCTCTTTTAGATCTATCTTCCCCATCCACCCCGCCTTCAGAATCATCGC
This sequence comes from Pteropus vampyrus, assembly GCF_000151845.1. Lineage (NCBI taxonomy): Eukaryota > Metazoa > Chordata > Mammalia > Chiroptera > Pteropodidae > Pteropus > Pteropus vampyrus. Next base: position 769,187 of record NW_011888935.1, on the reverse strand, counting down.
CTTGGCAGAGCCCCCCGTAATTGGAAGCGCAACCCAGCAGTGGCTGGGGCCGGAATTCTTGACCATGTTCTTTTTCCATTACATGAAACCACTTGTCAAAAGTGAAGAAATCCAAGTCATCAAGGAAATGGTAAGAGCAAGGCCAGCTCGAGCCTGTTGCCTTCAGTTTTTCTCTTTTTAAAGCCTTCTGACTCCTGCTGGAGCAGAGTTGGACATTTTTGACTTTTTCTCCCCATTTACACCCAAATTTCCTTATATAATTGTTCCCAAACTTTAACACTGTACAGAGCCATCTGAAGGACTTGGTAAAATGCAGATGGCAGAGTCAGTAGGTATGGGCCATGGTCCATGAGAGTTTGCATTTCTCAAGTTCTCGGGGAACTCTGATGCTGCTGGTCTCGGGAGCGTGCTTTGAGAACCGTGGCTGTAGGCTGTCTTTCCTCTCTCCTTGTGTGGAGGCAGTTTGGGGGGAAGGGGGAGGTTCCTCTGCCCTTTATATGCAGCCAAAGATGACTATTTTCAGTTTCTACTGAAAAGGGAGGTTAAACACATTTTAATTCCTTAGATTCTGTAGAAAATGCTATGGAGTCCTGGGCCCCTCGGTACTGTACTATGTCCTAAGCTCCACTTACCTGCTTAGTTGTCTGGTGGTTTGTAGTGTCTATAATCCATTACTTCAGTGTCTGCCTTAAATGGGCATTGTGCTCAGCATTTTCAGAGTTTCAGGACTGTACGATTCAATGTAGAAGCTCTAGCTACATTAAATAAACTTTTAAAATTCAGTTTCTCAGTCACACTTCAGGTGGTCAATAGCTACATGGGGGCTTTTGGTCAGCATATTAGAAAGCATAGGTAAAGAACATTTCCATCATTGTAGAGAGCCCCGTTTGGACAGTGTTGTTCTAGATCACAAATAATTAACTTTTTACATAAATGAACTCATTCTCTTTAAAATGCCAGAACGAACTTTTTTGGTCTTGCTGTGAGCGTGGTCTGGATGAGGCTGTCGTCTTTAAAGACAAAGAACCGGCCATTAAATGCCAAGTCCACTACCTGTTAGCTTGCACGTCGTGGGCAAATTACTCAGCCACAGTTCCTTCACCTAAAGATGAGGATAATACTACTTGTTACATCGCAGGGTCGATTCAAAGAATAAATGAGGTCAAGAATGTACTTGAACTTAGAATTTTAAAGTTTCAGCCACCTAAGTGACCAAAGAAGCCCTGAGCAGTGGCGTTCTGAATGGCCGCATTCCGTCAGCCATGCTCTGTCGTCTCTCTCCGCTCTTTCGTATTAAAACTTGAAGTTTGTTCTCGTATAAGTTTTCTTCTAATCGATTAAATATTTAATCAGATTAAAATTGTTATTTTAATAGTTAAAGGCAAACCACGTGTGTTATTTGGGCAGCTGTTCTTCAGAGTTCACTGGTAAATTGATCGTGTCCCTTGGGTATGTGCTTGAAAAGTCCTTGGAAAAATGCACAGCCCTACTTATATGACTTGGTAGACATGGGCGTAAGAGGACTACTAAATGAAGGAGTTGGTTTCAGTAAGAAAATGCCTAAGTTAGAGTTTAGAAAATGATGCCGAAGCTACCTAACAGGAGAATGATAATATATGACATTTTTATGGGCATGCTATTTGCCAGTTTTAGAGTTAGAGGCTCCTTTTAGTTCTATGCCGGTGACAGAATTGCAGATGGAGAAGGGGAGCTTGGTTCTGATCACCTGATTCTTAAAGAGAAGAGGGACAGGCGTGTGTCCTGAGAAGATGAATAAGTACATTTATCCATGAATTAAACACGTAACCTGTAATCAGGGACTTTCTAAAAATGTAATTCTGATATTATTTGCTAAGTAGCCAGAATTTATGGTTTACCGATTAGATATCCCAGTTTATTCTTTCTGTCTTTCCTCATTTCGCTCATAAAATAGGTCCCAAGTGTACCTCAGGAAGCCTTGGACAAACTGTTATCGTTCACACACAGACTCAGAGAGACACAGGACCCAACGGTGAGTATGGATCTTCCGTTGTTGACAGTCTGCTACTTGATGTTCTTAGAGTTCAGTGCTTTGAAATCGTTTTATTTTTGTTAAGCTGGTATTTTTATTCCTATGTGATGCTTTGTCCTGTGCACAGGTTTTACTCTTTCAGCGATTTTCATATTTCTTCCAGCTCCTCATGGCCAATATCACGGCAAATGGCTCTAGCTCCAGAGGACGACCGGGCACCCCTGGGGCTCTGCCTGTTCCTCGCATATTCTGTGCTGAGCGGTCTCTTCTGTTCTTATGGCTTCCAGTGCCAGCTCTAATTCCTACACCTTCATCTTCAGCCTCCACCTTCTCTTTTCTGATGGAGTCTTTATTTCCGATTGTATTTCCATGCTGGGATCGTACGTTGGGAAGATCCAGGGCTGTCACCGCCTAACTCCGAGTCTGTAAAACAGGAACAGCGCCACGTCCCTCGTTAGGGACGCTGCGATGATGAGATCACTGTAAACGCCTCACATCTTACAGAACTAAACGGTCTCCCCCTTTAAATCCATTCCCATTCCCTGTTTAATTTTCCGACTTTGTTAATAATCTGTCTGCCGTGACCGAAGTGAGAAACCCCGACGTCACCGCTGATTCCTTGTTTTCTCACTGTCTCCCCTCCCCCTGAAAGCAGACTCATCAGCTCAGCATCTCAAAGTCAGCTGTTCCCTTTCTGTCGTCAGTCGTTGTCCCGGTATTGGATTTCATAATTTTCCTCCTAGAATATCGCTGTTTCCTTTTGTCTGCCCTCTTCACCAGTAATCCATTCCTTCCTCGTAGGGCTAGCTATTGTTTTCCTGTGGCTCTTGTAGGAAATTACCATGAACTGGTGGGTCTGGACCCCAGAAGTTTGGAGTGGGTGTCATTGAGCTGAAATCAAGGTGTCAGCAGGGTCTCGCTGCCTCGGACACTCGAAGGAAGAATCCGTGCCTTTCTTCTTCCAGCTTGTGGCAGCTGCCAGCATTCCGTGACCCATGGTCTTGCCATTTCAATCTCTGCCTCCATCATTACGTCACCTTCTCTTCTGTGTGTCTGTGTCAAATCTTTCTCTGCCTCCCTTTCACAAGGATGCACACAATTGCATGTAGGGGCCATCTAAATAGTCCAGGATGGTCTCCTCATCTCAAAGTCTTTAATTTACTGTAACCTACAGAGTCAGCTTTGCCACGTAAGGGAGAGTTCACAGGTTCCAGCAATTAGGATGTGGACATCTTTGGGGTACCATTTCCTAGCTGTCATAGGCCCTGTTAATTTCCAGTGATTTCCCCTTACTCATTCTTTTCAGCTGCACCATTCTCCTCGTTGTCCCTTAAACACACGCACACCTGCCTCAGGACCCTCGATGCTTGCTGTGTCCTCGCCTGCTCTCCCACGTGGCTGCAGGTTGGTCCTCTCACCCCTTTGGGACTTGCTCAGATGGCTCCTTCTCAGAGAGGCCTTCCTTAAAACACTCTATTTAGAATCATATATCCTCCCCACTTCATGCCTTTCCTTCTTTCCGTTTTAAGGTTCTTCATAGGGCTTATTACCCTTTGACATAATTTATGTTTCGCTCACTTATTTTTCATTGTCTGTTTTCCCTCACTCAGAGTTGAGTTCTGGGGTGGCAGAAGTTTTGTTCGTTTTGGTCCCTGCCATACCCCAAGCATCTGGAGCCGCGCCTGCTGCATAGGCATCCAACAAACCGGTGTTAAGTAAATGAATGAATAAATCCTCCGTCTTGTCTCAGGAGAGATCTTTCCCTAATCCATTTCCTAAGTTCTTCTCCTTTTTAAAACTGATAAGAGCTGGATTCTTGTTGTCTGTAGACCGAAGGCTAAGATGCCGGAGGCTCCCATCTGCCCTGGCTGCTCGTCCAGCCGCACAGCCCACGGCCTCTGGCGA
>NW_011888935.1:750488-765221 GCF_000151845.1 Pteropus vampyrus | reverse complement strand
GGTCTTGCCATTTCAATCTCTGCCTCCATCATTACGTCGCCTTCTCTTCTGTGTGTCTGTGTCAAATCTTTCTCTGCCTCCCTTTCACAAGGATGCACACAATTGCATGTAGGGGCCATCTAAATAGTCCAGGATGGTCTCCTCATCTCAAAGTCTTTAATTTACTGTAACCTACAGAGTCAGCTTTGCCACGTAAGGGAGAGTTCACAGGTTCCAGCAATTAGGATGTGGACATCTTTGGGGTACCATTTCCTAGCTGTCATAGGCCCTGTTAATTTCCAGTGATTTCCCCTTACTCATTCTTTTCAGCTGCACCATTCTCCTCGTTGTCCCTTAAACACACGCACACCTGCCTCAGGACCCTCGATGCTTGCTGTGTCCTCGCCTGCTCTCCCACGTGGCTGCAGGTTGGTCCTCTCACCCCTTTGGGACTTGCTCAGATGGCTCCTTCTCAGAGAGGCCTTCCTTAAAACACTCTATTTAGAATCATATATCCTCCCCACTTCATGCCTTTCCTTCTTTCCGTTTTAAGGTTCTTCATAGGGCTTATTACCCTTTGACATAATTTATGTTTCGCTCACTTATTTTTCATTGTCTGTTTTCCCTCACTCAGAGTTGAGTTCTGGGGTGGCAGAAGTTTTGTTCGTTTTGGTCCCTGCCATACCCCAAGCATCTGGAGCCGCGCCTGCTGCATAGGCATCCAACAAACCGGTGTTAAGTAAATGAATGAATAAATCCTCCGTCTTGTCTCAGGAGAGATCTTTCCCTAATCCATTTCCTAAGTTCTTCTCCTTTTTAAAACTGATAAGAGCTGGATTCTTGTTGTCTGTAGACCGAAGGCTAAGATGCCGGAGGCTCCCATCTGCCCTGGCTGCTCGTCCAGCCGCACAGCCCACGGCCTCTGGCGAAGCACCCTCGGCTCTGCCACTCTTCGCTTCCTCCCGTTTTCCAGGCCCGGCACTTAGGCGACGTCTCTGCCTTTGATGACGCCCGCAGTGCGTCTTCCCTCTGCCCACTCGTCACTCAGGTTCTGTTGTCAGGTGTCTCTCAGCCTCCTTGGGCAGAGGTAACCTCTATATCCAATCTGCTTTCGTGACATTCGGCATATGCTTCTCATAGTGGCCCGTCACAATGCTGTCACGGTGTATCTTTATCTCCCCAATAAGAATTTGAACTCACTGAGGCTGGGTCTCATTCATTCTTTCATTCCCATTTCCCAGCCGGGTGCCTTACTACACAGTTAAATGTTTGATGAATGAATGAATAAATCGATTAATAATAATTAATTATCAGGTTGTCCCTGGAGTTTTCTCTCCCTGAGAACATGTTACATTTTCTAAAAAGAAATAACTCCTTAAGAGAAGAGAAAAATTCTTTTTAATAATTTTGATCGAAATCTTCGTATTTTTAAGCCGAAGCACTATTATTAGTCATGTTAATGTGAAAAACTCTTACGGTGTGCTCTTAATCTGCATGGCCTCGGTGACTCAGGGAATGTGCCCACATCCTCACCCGCTGTTTTGCGAGATAAAACTGCAGTTAGAAACTTAATACTATACATGGTCGATATATTCGGAATTGTAAAATGAAAGTATACTCTCAATTTTTAATTGCTAATAATGTGAGAGCAGAGATAACCAAACCCTTATTCAACACTAAAATGGCCCAATGTGAAGCTTGGTTCTGATTTTTTTAACACTGGATGTTATTGCAGAGCATTTGGTGTTATCAGCTGAGGGTGCTGATATTTTTCAAATTCACGAGACATCCTCACTGATCACTGGGATGAGCCGTGAAGCCCGAGTTCGGTGTCAGGCTTAGAACAGGATCCGCATGTTGCGCGGGAGGAAGTCACCATGCAGTTTATGGGGGCGCCCTTGCCACCTGCGTTGACCCCTTCCCTCCCTGCTTCTGGCCAGGAGCCTCGCTGGGGGACTCCCCTTTCTTTGGGCGGTCCTGACTCAGTGCTGCCTGGCCTTCGACACCGTTACCTGCTGCTGTCCCATTAATCTTTCTAAAATCTGTTACCATGTCGCACATCCCCAAGTCCTGCTGCTTTCAGGAGCCGGGCCGGTCGCCTCAGTGTCGGTCGCGGGACTTTGTTATTTGGCAGCGGGGCTTCAGATGGGCCCGGCGGGAACGCGGCCCGACACCCCGGAAACGCGGCCCGACCTCCCGCGTTCTGCTCCGTGTGCGTTCGCGCCTTTGCTCGCCGCGTTTCTCCCGCCCCCTTGAACGTTTGAAGCCCCTGTAGAAGCTGTCAAGTGCTCTACTTATTTCAGCATTAAATGATGTGCTATTTTGAATTGCAATTTATGCTTTCTTATATTTAAATATTTCTTCATGTCTAGAATGCAGATTTGTTGGAAACAAGGATGAACCAATGTTTGCTTATAAATGAGTTCTTCGAAACGTAGAATGTGTTTTTCAATAGAAAAAGGGATATGTCAAAAATGTGTCATGCTCCCTACCTAGTCCCCAAAGGCCCCTGTACCCCGTGCTGTAGCCAAAATAAAATACTCATAAGAGCAGCCCAGCATCTCAAGGAGCTGCGAAATACACGAGGGAGGAGAAATCAGTTCATTCTCTCTTCCTGGGGACATACAGAGATGACCTCACGTGAAATGCCGAAACAAGCGAATATGCAGTGTTTCTTTGGCCTCTTCCCATGTCCCCTCTGAACCCCTCGTTAATGTCGTAGAGTCCCCTTCTCTGTTTGGTGCTCACAGCGGCTTTACCGTGCTCGTCAGGCTCTGACATTTTGCCCTGGCCTGTTCTGCCATCCCAAAAGACCAGTTGCTTCAAAAGTTATTCCTTTCTCTGGTTTTCAGTGAAAAAGCTTCGTCTCCTAATGGTACTGATCTAAGGTAGGAATTAGGCCAATGATAATCTGACTCATTGAATTCATACTAATGTGTAGGTCACGTCCTCTTCCTCTGTTGGTTTTCTTTTTATTTTGAGGAGGCTGATTTTTAGTAATAATTACCAGCATTTGTTGAGTACCCATCTGTGTCTGACTTATGCCCAGTGCTTTATAATAATTGTCTAATCCTCATAGAAACTTTAAAGTTACTATTACCACCATTTTAAAGATGAGGAAACTGAGGCTTGAAGAGGTTAAGAAATTTCTCGAGCTCACACAGCTAATAAATGGGACCCTGATTTGTCTGATTCCAATGCTTATAAACTTTACCATTACATTAGGCCGCCTGCCAAGTTCATTTCAAATTCAAGTTAGCAAATATTTACTGGTACTCACATGTCCTCAGTTCTGTACTAGCACATGTGCTGTTGGGATTTGTAGACATCCAAGAAGACAAGTAAAATTATTCTGACAGCATAGGGAAAGCATTCTGAAAAGAGAGCTGCCACCCACGTGACAGTCTCCGTTGACATCCCTGTGGTAAGCAGCCTCCTTTTCTGTATTTCAGAAGCCATAGATTTACTTAAAGCTCTAAGCATTTTCAGAATAGCTTAACAGTTTGGCTTTGTGTAAGCAGAAAAAAGGAAAAAATCGTTGATTGTACGTAAGAGCTATTTTTAAGTCGAGTGCAGCCTGTATTACATTAACATCCTTCTTCCATTTACCCTCTACCTCCCCCCAAAAAAGTGTATGCACAGCACTTAGCACGATGACAACACTTTAATAGACTTTAATTGATAAACACTTCTTGTAGATTTTTTTTAAAAACTATCTTTAAGCCTGTGTTAGGTGTAAATTGATTTCTGTTTATTTTTGTTTAGAATTCATTAACAGTGCATATTTAGGTTTGGCCTTGTCCTGCAGGAATGCTGAGTTCTGCTGTGATACGCATCTGACAGGACTTTCTGCAGGTGGAAACAAGACTCTTAACAGGCTGTCTCTGCCCTCTCACAGGCGCAGTCGTTGGCAGCGTCCCTTTCCACCAGACAGCTGTTGCGGATTTCTCGTCGGCTGTCGCAGTACCCCGATGAAAATCTTCACCATGCCGTCACCAAAGCCTGCCTGTCCAGGTACCCGTACTCTCCTTTCTCACTGAATGCAAGGTTCTGGGTCTTTGCTGAAACAGTAACAGAAGTTTAATGATAGATAGTCTGGAAAAAGTATTGGTCTGAAGATGTAGCTGTTTCAGCCTTGTGTTCAGTTTTCAGAATATGTGTCTTATTTGTGCATGATGACAATTTTAAGAGGCATTTTATAGATAAGAAAACTACTTAAGTCACTTGGTTCAGGTCACACAGTGGTAAATAAGTGAAAGTGGGCGTGGGGTTGGAACGCCGGTCTGTGTATCTCCTGAGTTGGCATTCGTGATCATGACACGATTTTCACTGGAACTTTCCATGCTTGATAGTACTTCCCTGTTACCCAAACTTAACAAAACTAACACCTTTTCAGTCTACACTAATATTTTTCATACCTGTTTGGAAATGGCTATGAAACATTGGCCTATCGAATTTTCTTAACAGAATCACATGCTTGAAAACTATTTTAAAAGAATTATAAGAAAGATTGAGAACAATGTCCATTAGGCCCAGAGGTTTATTTTAGACTCTTTTCATTTGATCTGGTAATATTTTTATGGTGGTCATGTCTGTTATTCATTCATTCCTTGATTAAAAAAAAAAAAAAGAATTAAAAGAGAATCTATTTTCAATTTAGGAGAATCTGTAATTACCCTCTATATGTAAATCTTTAGATTAGTGGACAATTTTACTTGTAATTAAATAAGCTTCTTATGTTGTGACTTGAATTGTTCTATGCTGTATTCAGCTAAAATGGGGCTCCTTTCTAGTGTCTGCAGAGTAATTCTTTCAATAACTGGTAATTATAAAAAAATAATAAAATTATTTTTCTTTTAAGTAGAAGAATATTAGACAGCCAAATGAAAATTAGAAAAAAAATGCTGTAAGTGCTTGTTTTTCAGGGTCATGAACGGAAGAAGATGTAGACAGAGAGAGAGATCTAGTACCTACCCAGTATTTTCATAGTGGGAACTTAGGTGTAGATGTATGTTAATGGAAGTAAACAGTCAGTGCTAAGCAGTGTGAGTAGTTCTGGAGCCTGAGGGAAAGTCATGCTTCAAATGTACTAGAATTAAAGAATCACATTCTGTGGATCTTCACATATGCCCTGGTAGTTTAATCAACTTTCAAGTTCTTTTATTTAAAAAAAGCAAGTAAAAATAAATCAAGTAATGTGAATTGATCTAAGAAATAAACAAGAGTGATCAAAATTTGGAGAATAGGCATTGTGTTATTACTGCATAGCATTAAAGACAAAGTGAACAACTTAAAAATTATGAGTGGAAAAAGGTAGAAGGGAGCAATATTAAACTGACAACCTCAGATCAGCAACAATAGATTCCAGAAGAATTAGATAGTATCCTGAAAGTGTTAAGGGAAGATAACCATGAACCCCAGAAGTCTCTGCTTAGCTAAATACATTTTTTGATGAGGACTAGAGTTTACCACATTGCCGAAAGAACTACTAAAGGATATATTTCAGCAAGAAGGAAACCAGATTGATATATAAGTATAATACAGTCAAATAACACCAGAGTTATAGTGAATTAGACAAGCTGATCTCAAAATTGGCATTGATATATAAAAGGCTGATAATAGTCAAGAAAATTTTGAGAAAGATTAAGGAGGTATACTTTCTCCATCAGTTATTGGGATCCATTATAAAGCTATATTCATCATGACAGTGTGTATCAGTGCAAGGAAAGACAGACCATTTGAATGGACTACAGAGCCTAGAAACAGACCCTCATATTTGTGGGAATTTAGTATATATTTGAGGTGGCATTATAAATCAGGATGGAAATGGATGGACTTATCAATAAATGCTTAAAAGTTAAAAATATTTGCTTTATCCTTTAGAAAATAGTAAAATCCTGTTTTACAACAAAAACACTATGAACCTTTGTATAAGTATGAGTCACACACTAGAAGATGTTTAATAAGATTTATAATCACAAAAAGATTGGTATTCTGGGACTATTAAGTATTAATTAATGAGATAAGAGAATCAACCCTAAATGGCTGAAGGATGAATAGGCTTGTACAGAAGAGTTCATTCAGATGACCAACATCTGGAAAGTGCCGAACTTCATTATTGATCAGGGAAATGAAATTTAAGACAGTAATCAGCTACCATTTTATACTTAAAAAATTTTACCTATAAAAATTAGTATTTTTCATGAGAGGAAGGAAATGGAATTTCATTACAGCTATTGGGATAGACGCCTCATAACTTCGGGGTTGAATTTACACTATCTTTATGTCTAAATATTTCATACTCTACCATTTGACAATTCTACTTCTTGATATCTTCTCAGAGATGGACTTATATCTATCTATAAGGAGGCAGGTAGAAGAGTGTCCATTGCATCATTGTTTATAAGAATGAATTGGAAACAACCTATCTATCAAAGAATGAATATATTAATTGACATATTCATATATTAAAATACTATACAGCGGTTACAATGAAGTAGATCTGCGTATATCAATAGGTATGACACTTAACAATATCAAGTGAAAAAAGCAGTTTGCAAGAAGAGATTTGGCATATGATGCCGTTTATGTAAAATGTTTAATACATTGAAGAGTACAATATATTTTTACTCCTAAATATGTAGCAAAGTAAAGATATAGACAAGAAAAATACTAATTTCAGTGTGAGAGTTACCTCTAGGGAAGGAGAGAAATGAATAGAATGCTTAGTATTCTCTAATTTTCTGTATGCTTGAAATATTTCATACTTAAAAAATCTGAAAAACTAAAAAATGCTTACTTTTCATACTCATCAGTATTTCAGTGAATCAAATATCAGCTAATTTTTTCGATGTTATCAAGTGACCACAATAAAACTCTGTTTTGTTACTAACCCTTGACCCTTTACAGTAAGTAAAAGAGCTATCTTGTTTATGCATCATCTGTTGACTTTAGAGGCTACAGAGTCAATAGCCTTTTTACTAATCTTCTTTTCAAGATAGCACTATGGCAGGAAAAAACAAAAAATTATGGGTAATTAAAGGTTTATTTTTTTAATGACCTCATTCCACATCGAAGCAGTGAAAAGAAACTGAATTTTATTGAAAATTGTAAATGAAAATTAACATATATTCATGAAGTCTGTTATTAAGCAGAGAAAAGTCAGAAGAAATTCTCTAGGCTAAATTTGTTAAATATTAAATTTATTAACTATTAGATAGACTTGTTGTCTTGTTCATTTCATTTAAAAAAATATTCATTCATTTGCTTGTGCTCGTTGAGCTCAGGCTGCAACATTTCTTCACCTGAGGAAACAGCTCCCTAAGTACCTCATTCTCATAGCCTGTAATGTGTCCACCACGGCTCGGAGCGACACGCACAATTCATTTTCTAGAAATTCGAAAACCTAAGAGGCCAAATGGAAGAAAATTTAGAAGATTAGGAAATTACCAGTTATTTCACATTCCAAAAATTATTTTATCGTAGAAAGTTCTATTCCATTCAGATATTTTGCATTCCATTAAGTTATTTCCTTCTGGAAAATCTTGGGGGTGACTATCTTTTAGCATAGAACCTGTGGGCAGAGCTATAAGTATTTAATCAGAAATGAAGATTAACTGTCTCAGGGACCGAGGTAATGAAATTTTTTTTGTTCACCAACAACTTAGTTTGCATTCAGCATTTTTCAGAAATTCTTCTGTGACATAAAATGAATAACATCTGTATAAAATTTTTACATTGTTTAAGCTGTTAGTTAATTTTTTAAAATCACAAACCTGATAGAATTATCATACGTAGTGTTATATGATTACAGTGATTATTTTGATGTGATGTGAATATTTTGTTGTCCTGAATAATGATTTTCATTGCAGGAGAGACTATTCAGGGACTTATTTTTGACTTTAAAAACTGCTATTCAATTTTTTAAGTCTATAATTTCAGAAATCTAGATCTTCTTTAGGATTTTTTGTTATGCAGCTTAAGTCTATCAGATCTAATTACTTTTATGGGCCTTTGAAGATGTGGCTCTGTTTATAAAACTTGGCTAAATTAAATATCTTCAAACATTTGAAATTATGTTTAATAAATTCTATAAGAATATTCTGTGTCCTTTTAAGCACTTTGGTTATGGGAAGGTAAGTTTTAGATGTAAGTACATTTCAGCTTCCATGCTGTGCTACCTCTGATTAGTTGGTAGTGCCGTCTGGGTTGAGGTTGAAAATAATTCCAAAACATGTTCAATCTCAGTGGGAAAGAGTGTCATATGGGTAAGCAGTGCCCGTCACTGCCGTTGAAAGGGAGGCATACATGCCTTGTTTGCTATCCTCTGTGGGCTTTGGAGGGCAATCTGAAATGTTCCAGAACAGAGCCAAAGTGAGGATGTGTTGACAGACACACTATAGAGATGTCAGGGGTTTCTGGGAATAGCAAAGAAAATCTGACCTTGAAAGTGGTCATTGTTGGTCAAGGTGGTGTGACAGGGAGAAATGGAGATACAACAGCAGGACCTAATGTTCCCAGGCCAGATTCTAGTTCACGGGATATTGCCAAGAAGAAAGTAGGGCAGGTCGCCAAGGCAGGGGCTCAGGAAGCAAGATAAACCCAGCTGTTGGGTCTGGGAGATAAGGTGAGGGCTTGGTTTGAAAGAAAAGGCAACAACCTAAGGACTGTGATGAAAGGTCGGAGATGAGCAGCAGTAAGTCTGAGTTGATGCTGAACTGATGAGCTGCCAGCCTAGAGCTGTAGAAACGCCCCTGTCATAGCCTAGGACCAAATGAGGCAGTGGGCGGGAGATACTGGCAAATACGTGGGTTGGAATGTTACAGGGACAGGCAGTCTGACAGTCCTTCACACGCTCGTCCGTTTCCCTTCTTGCTCACACCAGCATCTCTTTCGTTGGAGCTCATACTCCAGGCTGTGGGAGCAAGCACAAGGGATTGAGAGCTATGGAAAACCTAAATTAGAAGCGGTATGTTGTTAGTACGTTTATTCGGAACGCTGTGGCACATAGCGGTTAGTTTATAGTAATATAGCACAAGGAATCATGGATTAAAAGTCATTTCTGTGGGCTCACTTGGGATCATAAATTCCGAATATGTTTGTGTGGCTAGGAAGCTCTGTTTTCATGTCCTAAGCCCATGATGTTCATACAATCTCTTTATAGATGAAGAATACCCCTGTCACTCACCAGTGTTGTTTGACAAAATACATAGAGAATTGATAAGCAGGTATAATTTTTAAATGGAAGGAAGAACCAAGTTTGGTAATATTAAATTTATTCAATAATTTGTGTTAGAAAGTAAAAGAAACCTCATTAATTCACTAATTTGAATCTGTGATCGCCAGCTTGGAGTAGATTAAAGTATTGTTTAATCTTTTTAAGAAAATTTAACAAACCACCTAAATGATAAATAAGATTTATGAGGTATACTAAATCCATTTTAAAAAGCAAATAATTTTAAGTCTTGTCCTGAAAAATGTTATATGTAAATGAACACTGCTAATTACAAATGAGCTTTATTATTAAAGAAAGATTCAACAAACATATACTTCATCGCCACATATACCTGAAGTTTATTATTTGTTTTCACAGATCCCAGGTTGTAGTTAGTAAGTGTGTGTGTGTGTGTGTGTGTGTGTGTGTGCATGTGCACGCACATGCGTGTACATGTCAAAAGCTATTTAGGAGTTACAGAAAGCTTTGACTTTATCTTTAAATCCTTCCCACCCACACCCACCCCCAGGTTTTTACCAAGCCTCGCAAGATCAGCATTAGAAAAAAATCTGGCAGATGCTTCAATAGAAATAAGTGCTGATAATAATCTAGAACTAGAATCAGAGGATTACAAATGTAAGTATATGATTTGTTTTTTTTTTTTAAGTGAAATAATAATTATGAAACATTTTCTAAATATTTGAATTTCAATAAAAATGGTTTTGTTTTCCATTCATTTTGTTTTATTATTGGGTTGAAAAATGAATCTTTTATTTAAAAAAAAAAAAGGTTGAAACCCACTTCCAAGCTAAACCTGAGAATACATCCTTTGTTTCAGTGCATACCAGATTCAGGCCCTTCCCCTTCACACCTTCACTCCCCAAGAGACACAATTGACGTGAACATATTAAAGGCTCTCGGAATTTCCAGTGTAAATAAACTTGCGTGATTTTGTTTTACCTTTTTTTTTTTTTTTATTCCCCAAATGTATTTCACCATAGAATCTAAAATTCGGTGGGGTTTTTTGCACATTTACATTTTGCGGACCACCGATGTCTTACGGGACATGCTTGGGAAGCTAGTCTAGGGTGGTATAGACTAAAATAATATTCAGAGTACCGTTTCATGCCTTCTTACTCTTCCTTTTCCACATGTACTGTCTTTTGTGGAGCTTCTCTCCTGGATAGCCAGAAGTATACTTTTGAGTTGGGAGGAAGTTGAGCTCTTCCTTTAAAACGTCCCCATCCTTCAATCAAGAGCACAATGAAATGTTCTCTATTTTCTGAAGAAATTACCTGTTTTTATCAAAACATCCAACATGTGACCACTGTCTTTGTGGTTTTCTTTGTAGTAGGTGTTTTTAATTGTTGGGGCTACACTGAGATAAGAGTTTGGTATTAAGGAAATAAGATTTTTTTTTTTTTAAGTAAAATTATAAACAGCATTCTCACGGATCTGGGTACAGATATACAGAGCCAAGTCAAAGAGACAGAATAACCTTGACAGTTTTTAGACTCAAATGTTACTTGATTGAGTTTTTTGACGTGTCCAAAGAAAAGTGGCATCGTTCGGACTATAGACTGTTTAGTCTTGGTAGCAGGCCAGCATTAGTGATTCCCGTCTAAGCCTCTGTAGGGGAGAAGGAACCTAAGTTAAGAGACTTATGATTCGTTTGGTTCCATTCATCTTTAATGTCCTCTCTTTTTGGAAACTTCATTTAAATCACTTCCTCGTTCAGAGGCCACGCTCACCTATCAACATTCTGATAAAGATTTGGCTTTTTCCATGCAGGTCACCCTCCAAACAATATGCTGCTATGACAACCAGTGTATCATATAGTTATATGAAAGTTGCAGCTTTCATTGCAATGTAATATCTTGCAATTCTGGTCTTATATATCAAAATGTATACATAGATCAGAATCTATGACTTTACTAATCTCTCGAGAGTTAGGTTTTATTCTCTGTCGTGATGACAAAATCAGGTTTCGAGTTTACCAGGCTGAGGACCTTGCCAATTTTCCAAAATAATTCCATCTTGTGAAATTTCTTAGAAGATTACCAGGCAGCTTTCTCCGCTTGCCTTTCCATTTTCTAGCTTGAAATTTTAACAATAAGCATTGGCTGAATGAATTAAATTGTTCTAAAGCCCTAAATATACTAAATAAATATATTCCACAAACTAAACCATAGATGATATCAGATACTATTTAAATCTGAAATTATGTGTGTCATCTCAACATATAAGTACGTAGTAAATTCGCTGCCATGATCCTAGTCTTTCCCTTTACAGTTTTATACTGGGTCCGTTTCAGAGACTCAGTGGTAGTAAATAAATAATAAATTCTTAGCATGACAGCTCATGGGTTTTTTCCCCTATAGAACTTGTGAATAGAAAGAAATGGCAAAGATCGATTGAAGGAAGAACTCTACTCTGCTTCGGCAAATGTATAGCACTCAGCAGTGATTAAACAGGGTGACAGTTTAATTATCTTTAGCTTGAAATTATTCATGGTGCTCCATGAACGCAAAAGTTGCTTTTCCACCTTGTCTTTCAAAATGCTTTCCCACAAAAATAGCAATTTTCTTATTTGAAGTAGGCATGGGAAAGATGAGTCAATTGTTTAAGGCACACTAATTGCCTCCCTGCTTGCTAGGGTATTTCCACAGGATGGAGCATTATCTGGAGTCAAAGGGCTGAACATACCTCACTTGGCAGAAGGAACGTCAAACTATACTAAGCTCTATTTTTAGCTCTATCCGTACTGGCTGGGAGATTTTAAGCAAATTAGTTTATGTTCTTCTTAGCTTCCTCATACTTCTCTTCTCATTTGAGGGAAAATCACATGAAATTATGTGAGGAAACAATGAGCCGAAGTTCCTAGTTTGGGATCTGGCACATAGAAGATTCTAAATAAATGAAGATTCTATTACTGTGATCATCAGTTCTGCAACTGCTACTATCAGTGTTGTTGTTATTGTCCTTGGAATATGTCAGACGGTGAATAGCGTATCTGGTTACTGTAGGAAATACACACGCGGTATGTTCCCTGACTTCAAAATTTGTTGTTTAGTTTTCTGGCTTCAACGAACTCAGATTCTATTCTGGACCAACTATAGGAGACAATAGAATAATAACTACCACAAAAAAATTATGCAGCGCGTGGGTGCTTGTTTGAAAATACCAAGCTCGTGGACCATCCCTGAAAATAGTAATTTGAGACAGTGGAGTGGGTTGGTGCTCCTGTGTTTATGACTAGACCATCAGGGGATTCTCACATGTGGTTTTTTCAATGAATGGGTCATATAAGTGACATTCGAGGTAATTCAGAGCTTTAGAATGTGCATTTGGCTTATGTATGTGTCATAGTCTTTGACTGAACAAGCTTAATAAGCTGACTCGACTCGAGTTCTGAGTTTTGTTTTCCCCTGTCAATTTTATCTGTGTGCTATTCGCTATATACATTGTTTTAAATAAAAATTATTACATTTTGGAACATTTTAAGCTCTTCGTAGAGCTTTAAGCCTTTTATGCAGAGCTAAAAAATACTCTGGCTAATAAAATACCTTTAAGGTTTTTATTACCACCTTCAAGCTTATTTCTTTTATCTGTTAAATTGAAATCCCTTGATGAGCCCACAGAATATTAAAGATGCTGAACCACATTCTGCTTGGGCTGGACCTGACCTCTCTGGGGCACCACGAGTAATTCTCTGATCTGTGTGGAATGTTTAGGTGAAGTAGCATCTGGATTCCTGAGGATTGGAGCTGTTAGTGCACCAATCTATAACGCCCACGAGAAAACGAAAGTGCCTGATGTTCTATTCTATGACAACATTCAGGTAAGATCACTACATCCATGGATAAATCACCACTTATCATAGTTCATTCTGATTCAAGTGAAACTATTTAACTATCTTTATAATTTGCTAAGTTCAATTCAGATGATGCAAAATGAAGTGTTGAAACATCTTCCATTCATGCATTATAAAATTAAAAGCCGCTGCTATGAGTAGAGGATAATAAATTTTATAAGCACACATACACTAGGCTTCAGATAAATAAATTTATTTTTAAATTAAAAACAAAATAGAACGAATACTTATCCTCTCTTTTGCCTTCCTGTTAGTTAAATCAAAGAAGGACGTGTCTTATGCATTATTTCCTTCATATTTCTTTTCTTTTCCTGAAATTTTCTAGTATTTTTCTACTCTTTACTTTTCATTTTTTTTTAAGGGAATGTAGGTAATTTCCTACTTATAAACTAACCTAGAATGATGGACCTTCTACTAAGACAGAAATAAGTGTGTACCCAGAAAGCTTTATTGTAGAAGTTCATTTTAATAAGAATTTTTCCAGAGAAAATATAATACAATATAAAAAGTTTTTTTCTTTTACAGATAATCTGTCAGATGGTTATATATTTATTTTATAATAAAACACATCCTTAAGTTTTCTGTTATGTTTGGTCACTAATCTGCAGGTAAATAATAGCCTTACATTTATAAATTATGTTAGAAGAACTTCTACTTATTGTTTTTACTACAGTAAGGATTTAGGGATGCTAAAGTAAAATTTCTTTATCTGCTGTTTTCCAGTCCTGTTTGTTGTTCAATGAGCACCAGAATTTATATCCCTACATTATATTAACAGCATAGAAGGTATTTTGGCAAATTCTTCTTTCTCAATAAAAATATTGATTAAATGTTTTGAAATCTGTTCAAAATATAATTATCATCCATGGCATAGCAAAAGGCATAACTCAGTTTGCTTTTTATTCATTCTATAGACCATTAAATAATGTAGATTTTATTTTCTTCCAGAGCATTAATGCTCTTATGTAAGCAGTAGACAAATGAACAGAAAATAAAGTTACTTATAAGACAAAGGGAAAAAAATCTTGCCTATCGATAAAGACGAAAACAGTCTGTAAGGAAAGTGCACTGTTTTGAAGCACTGATGGTGTCACACTCCATGTAGTCGAAAGGAATAAAGAAGAAAGAATCAAGATACTTTGTTATAAGCCACAATTTGAAAAACTCTATGGTAGCAAACGTTGAAAAGACTTGCCAGCACGTAAGAATGTAGGAAATTCGGCAGGGAGCAGGGAGAGGCCTGTGCCTTTGAACACTGTGTCTGTTGCCATGGTGTTTGTGACGTAGACATCAAGGACCACAGGGCTGCTGTGATCTTTACACGGTGGCCCTGATGGACTGACTGTCTGTGGTCTGTCTCTTCATAAAGTATTATGAATTAACCACTAATGAAAGTTTTTCACTGTGCGGTCCTAGGGACAGTGGCTCGATTAAATTTGCTTTTGTCACGTCTATTCCTGTTTCTTTTATGCCACGCTTCATCTTTAATGCCTCTCGCATGCTTGGGTGCTTCTCTCTTCCTCTGTGCCCTCTGATCCCCTTACGGCAGTGTGTTGAAACTGATTTTAAAGTGTGTTTTTCCATACCACTAATTGGAGGAGAGAGAGTTTAATAGCCTTTTAATAAGCTTAATGAGCTTTAGATCTGAACATTTAAAAAAATATCT
>NW_011888935.1:742862-749298 GCF_000151845.1 Pteropus vampyrus | reverse complement strand
TTAATGCCTCTCGCATGCTTGGGTGCTTCTCTCTTACTCTGTGCCCTCTGATCCCCTTACGGCAGTGTGTTGAAACTGATTTTAAAATGTGTTTTTCCATACCACTAATTGGAGGAGAGAGAGTTTAATAGCCTTTTAATAAGCTTAATGAGCTTTAGATCTGAACATTTAAAAAAATATCTGCCACATGTCAAGCCTTGTCCTAAGGTTTAGGATTAAAACACACACGTGCGTGCCCGCATGCATGCAGCTCCAGAGCTTGGTTGCCTGGGTCTGTCAAAGGGAGAAAGGCAAGTAAGTGCTTATATTTACGATACAGGAGGTATGCACAGGTTACTATGGTAGCATTGATGTGACAGTGGTCCCAGACTGGAATGATCATGGAAAATGAGTTGACCAGGCAAAGCTGAGGCTGTCCCTCAGACAGGGAGACCAGCATTTGCAGAGACGTGGCAGGGAAGGTGGCTCATCTAGGCAGCTACATGTCATTAACTGGCACTGGCACAGAGCTGAAGTCGCTAATGGAAGAGTGACAAGAGATGAGACTGATGAGTGAGGAAAGGGTCAGGTCATCTGGACCTTGCTAATTAAGGAATTTGGATGCCTTTCAGAAGAAGTGAGGAAGCCACTGAAGGATTTTAAGCACATTTCTGCTTTTGCTAACTTCGTGTTCACTCTTTAATGTCATCTTTGGGTTGGAATCAAGGCAGAGGGAGACTAGTTAGGAGGCTGTTGCAGTGGTCCAGGTGAAAATTCTGAGGGATATGAACAAAGGCAGTGATGCTGGGGACAGAGCGACAGGGACATGTCACAGGCTACTTAGGAGATAGGTAGAGAGTCAGTGGAAAGACAAAGATTCTTCCTCTGGAAGCCAGTCTGGTGGAAAAGTAAAAAGAAGAGTAAGGAGAAAATGACTCTAAATTGTGCACATGACTGGAACACGATATAGGAGGAGAGTGTTAGGAGGCGAGGCGGAGACTAAATTGATATGGTGAGGAGTGACCGTTGTTCCTAAGGTGTGAGGAGTCATTTAAGGAACTTTGAAGAAAGCAGTGATATAATTTTGAACAACAAACTGACAGTCAGTACAGGCACCCCTTGGAGATTTTCCGGGTTTGGATCCCAGTCTTTGAAGAAAGCAGTGATATAATTTCGAACAACAAACTGACAGTCAGTACAGGCACCTCTTGGAGATTTTCCAGGTTTGGATCCCAGTCTTCACAATTAAGTGAGTACATCAATACAGCAAGTCGTAGGCTTTTTTAGTGGTGGAGGTCTCCCCTTCAATCTGTAAAAAACAAACAAAAAATGCAATAAAGCAAAAACAAGGTATGCCTGAACTCTTGAGAACATGTTAGCTCAAGGAGAGACTGAAGTTAGAGAAGCCAAAGTGGCTTATAAAAGTCCAGTTCAGAGATCATAGAACCCGAATGAAAACTGTGTGGACAAAAGGAAAGCGTAGGTACAGTTGACTTTTTGGTGGCTTAGTGGCTTAGACTGGGTGTCTAATTGGCTTTTGAAAAAGGGAGGAGTGAAGTGAGTTAGATGATGATGACAGGGGTTCGGGCAGGTGGTAGAAAATGTTGCTGCTAATCAGGATGATAGATACAGGATCAAGAATAAAGCCGAGAAGGAAGTCATGAGCCAGGTCTGGGACATGCGGAATCTGAGGAGACTGGGAAATGACCAGTAGCTCGGTAGTTATGCAGAAGTCAGGGTGGAGCTGGGGAGAAAAGCCTCGCTGTGGGGGGCCAGTGGGACGGATGGGAGAGGAGTCAGAAGTAGCTCCTCGAGGACTGACATGCGGGTCCCCAGCTCGGCATGTAGCCCTCCCTCGCTCCTCAGGTGGGCGCAGGAAGACACAACCTGCTCTGGCCTCTACAGCGACACCGCTCCCCGCCCCCAGGAAATCTTGTAAAGAGCTAAAAAGAGAACAAATGAAGGAAGATGGGAAAATTAAGGAATCACTACAGGAAGAAGATCTAGCCCAGCAGACTATGGGGAGATTGTTAAGAGGAGGAGGGACTCCGCAGAGAGGCACAGACAGCGGGGCGAGGAGACTTAAGAAATTGTCTGCGGCACTAAGTCAGCCAAGAGGTTATGAGAAGAACTATGTAGGCGGTGACCTTAATCTTAGCTAATATTTCTTGATTTGAATAGTCTAGTTAGATGTGATGAAGGCAGGAGGTAGGACGACATGAGGAAAAGTGAAGAAGACTCTAGATTCCGTTCGGGTTTTTTTTCGGTACTTATGTTGCTTTTCCAGCTGACCGTACAGGTGCTCGGTCCAACTTTTTAATCTATTCTCTATGCAGATTTGTCCATTTATTTCTGGAAAGATTATTGTTGTCTGAAATCGGCACTGACCTTCATCTTAGTTAGAAGGAAGAGGTCTGCAGACCACGTTATCACAGGGACCCAGATAAAAGCGTGGTCTAGTTCTCCATTTTAACTGTGGTAACCATCCATTTCGGCTTGTTTAAGGTAGTCCCTGTTTATATTTGTTGTCCCAGGATCATATCAATGTCTCTTTATTCTTAAAACTGTCCCAAAAGGAACACTACATTGATATCTCTCCCTACTCGACGCCTTGTTAAAATTCCAGCTCCATGGTGTATGTAAAAGTATTTTTAAAAATAAAAACCTCCAAGATAAACATTACGGAATACTCATCTGTTCTTGAAGAGGGGGCAAAAAAGTTTCTCAGTTTTTCTCTCTAAGGAAGAAACTCTGAAAGAAAATATTGCTTAATTTGACAAGTAAAAGGAAAATATTCTAGATATCAAAAAAGTCCATAAACCAAGTTGAGTAAAAAAAAGCAAGTGACAAACTATAAAAATATCTGCAGCATGTATTAGATACAAAATGAGGAGCCAATTCAAGCAAAAAAGAGAGACATGGTCAGACTTTAAGACTCTGCAGCAATCAGATTCTTCTCATCCATTCCACGGCCCCAACGACCAAGCTTACGCTGCCTTTTCTACAAACGGGGAACTTAAGCAACTTTGGTGGTTTATGAGGCCAGTATTGTTTCAATACAGAAAACCAAGAGGAAGGCATAGGGCTTTTAATCATACTGCATATAGTTCTCGCCATAACTCCCACCCCCGCGACTGAGCCTTTGTGCCCTACTTAGAGTTGTCCTATTTTTTAAGATACAAAAGAGCAATGTAATTTCCTTTGTGGCTATTGTGAACAACTTTAGTCTAGTTCTTTTATTACACTGCGTCATAATTCAAATAAAAAAATGTGGAAAGTAAATAATATATTTTTAATTCTAAAGCTATACATCCTTCAAAGGTAATGGTTAAGAATACGTCAGTGTAAACTGTTTCATGGAAATCCCCGATTATTTTAAAAAGCCTTTGTGTGTTTACATTAGCAAGTGTTAATTTAAATATTATGTTAAATTATAAGCCAACTCAATATCATGCAGTCGCTGAAAAATGCTTAAAATATGGGGCAGTAGCTTAGTTTTGCTCAGGTGTACTATTTCAGGTTTTCAGCCAGTGACCTCACTGGGTATGTTACTTATAACCACAGCGTCAATTTCTGTTTTTCTAAAAATTCATATTGTTTAAGTAGTGTCTGTTATAATCGGTGTTTTCCGTTCCACGAAAATAGCGTCATAGTTACTGTCCCATTTCACCTTGACTGAGCTGAACGCGGTTAAGCTGTAGCTCTTTTCCTCCAGCACATGGTGACGATGGAAGACATGCTCAAAGACTTCCTCCTGGGAGAGCATCTGCTACTGGTTGGCAACCAGGTGAGTGATGGCCGCCACTCGGGTGCTGGCGAATGATCCATAGTAACGGTTTAAAAGCAGTAAGTTTCTTCTGTTTGTTGGAATAAGGTTTCAGAAATGATTCTTCCCCACCCCCTCGCCACACACACACCTAAATGACTAGTTTAATTAATAAACAACGAGGATCTTCTACCTTCTAAACTTTAGAATTTCTCCAAGACTTAATCACTCGCCGCTCAGCCACCCGTTAAGTCCCGCCCACTCTGCCTTCCCACGTTCATCCCCCGAGCCCAGCTCGCCATCGCCTGGCACCTGCATGATGGCAGCGGTTTGCTAACGTAGCTCTGCCCCAGCCTTACTTCCGCTGCGATCCACTCTCCGCTCCGCAGCCGGGTTGACACCTGTAAAAGTAAAATCTCAGGAAGTCTTTCCTTTTTGCTGAAATGGGGCCCCCACCATCCTGAGGCATGGTCTTCGGTGTGGTGTTCAGTGTTCTGCACAGTCTGGCCTCTGCCCGCCTTTTCAGCCCTGAGCCTGGGCTCCCTCCGTCCGTCCTGGCGCTCCACCGGCTCCAGCCATTCGGAGCTTGCTGCACCTCCATCTCCGCCCCGGTCCCAATGCTGGTTGGTCTCCGCGTGGAGCACGCCCAGTTCCCTTCCCTTACCCGCTTCCCTAACTCCAGTAGCCGCCCACGTGCCAGCTGCCTTAGGATTCCCCTGCTTCTGCGCCCTTCCATCTCCCTGCCATCACACAGGTCGCATTACTGATTTTACATGTAGTGTGATGTCTTCCCAACAGGCCTGCATGCTGCTCAGGGGCAGGGGCTGTGGCTCCTAGCTCACCCGCGGGTTCCTAGCATGGTGCCTGCTGCACAGTAGATATTCGCCATGTGTTCACAGAGGGAGTGGGTGAATATTTTGTATTTCCAGGGTTCTGATCGTTTTCCTTAATTGAGTCATCAGACTCACAGTGAACAGCCCCTTTGGTTCTTCAAATTGGACTTAAAGATAGGGGGTGGGATGCAGTGGGGGTTTCTTGGTAAAGGCAGGGTTTGCGATTGAGCAGATGATAGACTCAGGGTTTCCAGGAGTTGTCTGGGTTGAGAGGCTAACGTCAGAGCCTAGCCAGTCACCAGAGAGACGGGGAGAATATTGTAATCCTGGGGGATCGAGGGGAGCCAGGTTTGCTTCTGCTTGATAGCAAGTGACAAAAAGGCTACGAAAGTGCTTTGAAATGGCCATAGAGTGCTATGCACGTGTCGGTGTGGAATCGGGTTTGCTACCTCTAGTCTTTTTCCATTTCTCCAGTCCCAAAGAAGAGAATAGGGTGCTCAGGCAAAGAGTTTGGCAGTGGGTCGGCTGGGGAGCAGCTCGTGCCCCCGGGAGCATGGCTGGCCCCAGCATCTGGGAGACCACGCTGGCTTTCGGGCTTGCCGAGGGTTGGCCAGGAACCATGGGTGGAACCTGCAAGTTGAAGAGCCTCAGGAATGGCAAGGCAAGAGACAGGGAACATCGCAGACGTCAGGCAGGCAGTGCTGTCGCAAACCCCACCCATCACAGCGGATCATCAGTGTCTCGCCTTCCCTCACCCCTGTTCTGTTGCCCTCTGCTTTGGAGAAGCAGACACGTTGGCAAAGGGAGATCGTATTCAGTATAAATTTGTTACGTTTAGCTGGCCTTTTTCATGTCAGAAGGTTGTTCTTTCTTACAAACTCTAAGACCGCAGTGTCATAGAATAATACCAATGTCGAAGGAACTTTTAGATTTTCTAAGTACATTCTGCGACCTGCACCTATTAAGTCATGTAGTGGAGAAGTCCAGCTCTCTTAGGCTGGCCTCTGTTGTCCTCCGTTTTCTAATCCCACTCTACCTGCAGCCCAGTGTCTCATTCCTCCCTCCAACTCTTGTCCTTACGTAAATCAAACACTGTTTCCCAAACGACCTTCTTATGAGCGTTTTCTTCCAGCCTCTGATCGTTGCCACACGCTTTCTTCTTTCCCCCATCTTTGCCTCTTGAAACCCTTTCACCCCCAGAGTGGCAGTGTGGCCTCGCGGAGAAGCAGAAAGCTGGGCCTCGGAGCCGACCTTGTCTAGATCTTTTCAGTTCTCTGTGTGATATCGGGTAAACTGCTATTCCTCCTTAAAAGAGTGTTTTTTCTTATCTTTTCTGTTTCGTTTTGTTGTTCTTGTTATCTATAAAATGATTGGAATGGGTATTTTCTACGGTCCCTCTGGCTGTGATAGTCTACATATAACGTGCCTCTTTAGTAAAATCTTCCCCGTTCTCTGAACTGTTACTGCTGTTATAGATCTCTTTTGACTTCTGTTAGATTTTTGTGGCTTCCTGCCATCTGTCTACTGAAGAAGGAGAGCCCTTTGAGAAGGTCATTATTTTTCCATCCTTCTTGATGCCTTGTATATAGTAGACATTCAACAAACGATTGCTGAATGAATTCCTGGATTTTAGAGGACTACTTAGAATAAATTTCTAATGAGGACCCCGAATGGTTTTAGAAGCAATATGAATTTAAAATTTCGGCTTAGTTGGATTATTTTCAAGAGATTCCGAGACAAATTGACTGAATTTCTTATTTTGTAAATTTGTAGCAGTTTGGTGAAGGAGGAAACAAGTAAATCAGAATCTAGAGAGTACCCACTTAAAACAGTAAATAGGTAAGTGGCCCATTCAACC
>NW_011888935.1:740436-742812 GCF_000151845.1 Pteropus vampyrus | reverse complement strand
AGAAGGTTGTTCTTTCTTACAAACTCTAAGACCGCAGTGTCATAGAATAATACCAATGTCGAAGGAACTTTTAGATTTTCTAAGTACATTCTGCGACCTGCACCTATTAAGTCATGTAGTGGAGAAGTCCAGCTCTCTTAGGCTGGCCTCTGTTGTCCTCCGTTTTCTAATCCCACTCTACCTGCAGCCCAGTGTCTCATTCCTCCCTCCAACTCTTGTCCTTACGTAAATCAAACACTGTTTTCCAAACGACCTTCTTATGAGCGTTTTCTTCCAGCCTCTGATCGTTGCCAGCACGCTTTCTTCTTTCCCCCATCTTTGCCTCTTGAAACCCTTTCACCCCCAGAGTGGCAGTGTGGCCTCGCGGAGAAGCAGAAAGCTGGGCCTCGGAGCCGACCTTGTCTAGATCTTTTCAGTTCTCTGTGTGATATCGGGTAAACTGCTATTCCTCCTTAAAAGAGTGTTTTTTCTTATCTTTTCTGTTTCGTTTTGTTGTTCTTGTTATCTATAAAATGATTGGAATGGGTATTTTCTACGGTCCCTCTGGCTGTGATAGTCTACATATAACGTGCCTCTTTAGTAAAATCTTCCCCGTTCTCTGAACTGTTACTGCTGTTATAGATCTCTTTTGACTTCTGTTAGATTTTTGTGGCTTCCTGCCATCTGTCTACTGAAGAAGGAGAGCCCTTTGAGAAGGTCATTATTTTTCCATCCTTCTCGATGCCTTGTATATAGTAGACATTCAACAAACGATTGCTGAACGAATTCCTGGATTTTAGAGGACTACTTAGAATAAATTTCTAATGAGGACCCCGAATGGTTTTAGAAGCAATATGAATTTAAAATTTCGGCTTAGTTGGATTATTTTCAAGAGATTCCGAGACAAATTGACTGAATTTCTTATTTTGTAAATTTGTAGCAGTTTGGTGAAGGAGGAAACAAGTAAATCAGAATCTAGAGAGTACCCACTTAAAACAGTAAATAGGTAAGTGGCCCATTCAACCGGAAGTGGTTATATACTGATAGGATCCAGACCTCACGGCATTAGGACAGAACTACGAAGTGCTGATTCCATTTCCAGTAATAATTAAGTGCTCATTAGTGTTTAGCTAAATGAGGTCTGACTTTGCAGTGGCTTCCATTTACCAGGTCAGGGAGTGGAAGTGGGACCAAAGTGGCTGCTTAAAACCTAAATAGAGCTTCTCGAGTACTTTAGCCAATTTTAGTTCCTTTCAAAGTTTTTTTTCAGAAGCTAACATCGATGTTAAGATCTGGGCTAGATTCTAGACTCTTTTATTCCCAGCTTTGTTGACAAAATTATAATATATTTAAAGTGTACAGTGTGAAATTTGATATATGTGTACATTAATAATTTTACATTATTATACATCGTGACAGAATTCTTCCCATCTGGTTAATTAACACATCTCTTATGTCATATATTTACCTTTGTTTGTTTGTTCGTTTTTGGTGAGCACATTTAAATTTCAATTATGCCACACAGTGTTGCCAACTATGGTCACCATGTTACACGTTGGATCCCCAGACCTCACTCGTCTTATGGGTGAAAGTTTGTACCTTCTTACCAACCTCTCCATATTTCCCCTACCCGCTACCCCCTAGCAGCCACTATTCCACTCTCTGTTTCTAAGAATTTGACCTTTTAAAAATTTTTTTAAATTTTTTATTCCACATGTAAGTGAAACCATGCAGTATTCGTCTGCCTCTGGCCAGCTTATTTCACTTACATATATCAAATGGAATATAGCTCTAAAATCAAAAGGAAATATGATAAAGAAGGAAGCTTACTCTTGAGTTGAGTTATTACAGAAAAAGCACCACTGACTTGAGAATAAATAAATAGGCATTTTTCTTTTTTTCTCCTCTTAGTAAAGGGGAAGTAAATAGAAAGGCATGCTATAATTAAAAAAAAAAAAAAAAAGCCTTAATGAACAGGCCTTCCAAGTTCATTACGGTTAGACTCTTGACTGCTTCCACTTGGTAGGTCCAGGCAAGGATGAAGGCACCTGCAGTAGTTGTTGCCTAGCAAAGAGCCCCAGAGATGGGCTTTGCTGAGGACCAGATGGAATTCCGAGTCCTCATCATCCAGAAGGTTTCTTTCTCGGGAGCGTGCACTTTGCAGTCATGGCAACTCAGGTCCTTCATCAGCAGCTTTGCAAAAACATTCTGCTTTTTTTTTTATCAATGGTATTTCGGCACCTCTCTCTGTTGTATGCACTTTCTCACCTTCACCCTTATTTCCATCTTGCGAAACAAAACAAGAGAAAAGGAAAAGACAGGCAAGAGGAGGTGCAGCTGGTGGGTGGACTTGCTGACTGCTCTCAGGGCCCCTGTCACTGGCGTCTTCACTCAAAT
>NW_011888935.1:728558-740131 GCF_000151845.1 Pteropus vampyrus | reverse complement strand
CTAACCCCACCTTTTCTCTCCATAGAATACTCTTTGCTATCAAGATTAGACAAAATTTCTTAACTATTCTATTGGGAAACTAAAAACAGCTCCATAAACATCACTTACCGTGGCAAAATAAAGTAGCCCGCATCTTATTTTAGTGAAGCAAATTTGTTTTTTTTTTTTTATCCCTTCAATTTTCAGTGTGGGATTTAGGGCACAGTACATCTACTTTCCAGTAAGTGAGGCAGAATTTACTGCCTGTCAGCCTAAAGGATAGAGTGCCTGGAAATTACGCATCTGATGGTCCCTTAGTCTATAAGGCTTCATAGTGTAGAGCCACTTCTGTATGCTGCTCCCTGCAGTATTTCCTACTTACTGTAATTATAAATAACACTACATATAACGTTCATGCAGTTAGTAGTGTCATACTGGCTTTTTTTTTTTTTTAATTATAGCATGCCTTTCTATTTACTTCCCCTTTACTAAGAGGAGAAAAAAGAAAAATGCCTATTTATTTATTCTCAAGTCAGTGGTGCTTTTTCTGTCCTAACTCAAGTCAAGAGTAAGCTTCCTTCTTTATCATATTTCCTTTTGATTTTAGAGCTATATTCCATTTGATATATAAAATATTTATTGTTTCTATTTTGGGTTATAGGATCAGCCTATAGAGGCATTTTTTATTTGTTTAAAAACTCCCCAAGAATCAACTTCTGTTTTTGTGTAGGAATACTTCAGTTTTAGAGGCAGCTGCATTTTATCAGATAGTTGAAGGAAAAGATATTTTAGCAAGAACTCAGGTTTGTTTTCGTCTCTGAAGGCTTTCTTAGTCTCTGCCAAATAGAAATAATCTTGTTTTCCTCTGAACGTTTACAATATTTTATCACTGTTTTGATTCAGGTTTCTTTTAAAGTTTATAGGTTTTTTATTTCTGTAATTGAATTTTTCTATCTGTAATTGAATGACAAGTTTCTTTGGGGCAAGGATTAAAAATGATAATATCTTTATGTTTTACAATTTCTAATGTACTTTTTTTATCATCTCATTTAGTTCTACATCAGCCCTTTCAGGTAAATATTTTTATTTTCCACGTTTTACAAATAAGCAGACTGAGGCTCAGGAAGGTTAAAATGTTTGCTCAAGATCGCATAGCTATTTAATTACAAATTTAGGACTCAGACCTCCCATCCCACGCTAATTCTTATATTAGTAATAATAACAACAACAATGATAGTAGTAATATGTAATAGTAACTTATGTTGAGTGCTAATAGCCAGGAACTGTGCTTTACATACAGAGTACAGGGCATTTGAAATTTTTCTGTTATGCAACTTCTTACAACAGAAAAATTTTAAATATATTCTACAAAAAGTAGATTACATAATGAACTCCTTTGTGACCATCATTTAGCTTCAATAATAATCAGCATTTTGTCCATCTTGTTTTATCTCTTCCCCTAACACTTCTTAAATATGTCATCTTTTAATACGTGTTATGCACAATGTGTTTTTGTTATAAATATCTCAGTATTTATCTCTAACGGAACCACAATTCCATTAGACCTTAAAATTTAATAATAATCCCTTAATATACTCCGATACTCCGTCTATTTTCGCTTTTTCTTAATTACCTCCAAAATATCATTTTACAGTGATTTGTTCAATTAACATCCAAAAAAGCTTGATTGTTGCATTTAACTAATGTGCCTCTCAAGTCCCTTTGAAAGAGAAAAGATATACTCTCTCTTTCTCTTTATCCAGAGAGGTATTGACCCATTTTCACAAATATAAACATTTTATTGAGAATTATACCAATATTGATAAGCTTCCAGTGAGGAAATATTTTCTAGAGTAAATTTTGTTAAGCCAATTTAAGTTCTTGATTGATTTACACAATGAAATTAAATAATATTAATTTTTTCATGCTAGAAATAACTGCTTTATTTTCTGATTTTCATAGCCTTAGATTTTGAAACCTTTTATATGCTATGAAAATCAGTAAGCATATATTTAGTGTCAACTAAGCAGGACTCTGTGTACACTGTCACTATATAACTATATACTTTATATTTCGTTTCATCTATTACTTATAGGCTTATTATGATCAGGAACTTAGTTTTCTTCTGGTAGAGGCTTAGTAAATGTTTGTTGATTTTTTTATTGAAATACTGTGAATAATTTATTGCCAAAATTAAAGAATGTGTGAATTTTGCTAATTAATCATTTCAGCTGAGACCTGCCAGATTGCTATGATGCAACGTCAGAAATATACCATGTTGCCATGCCAGCATAATTGTCTGATATCCATTGAGGGACTGAACAGTTTGTTCAGAAATTTTCTCGCCTGTGTCCCCAGCTGGTAGTGGCAGCAGGGAATTTGATAACTAAATGTACTGTGCTTCTGGTAGCTCCAGCAGCCTGGGAGTCTCAAGGTTATGAAACACTTGGTTTCATCCAGTGTAATGACACTCATCTTTATTTACATTATATTATTTTGTGTCCCATCTCAAATTTCTTGCTTAGTGAATTTTCCCAAGTCGCGGTCTGGAAATTCTTTGCCATTCTCCCACATTCTCTCTACCCGTTAGTTTCTCCAGCCATCGTTTCTTAGTGAATATTTTTCTGGCATTTGTTTTGAAGACACATTGTATTTTGTAGACGCTTCAATTTCTTTCCCCCACAATATTTGTCATGGCTGCTTTGGTCATACCTAAGGACCAAACTACTCCAAAGTATATCTTTGCCATTTATAGCAACATAGTATTTCAAAGGGAAATTGCAAGGATGTGGATTTCATTATTCCTGTTTGAAAAGGAGGTTGTGACTGCGACAGGAAGCTTCGTGAGTGTGTTTTAGAGCCATGCAGATTAGCAGTGCAGTTGCAACGTACGTCCTCTCATCTGACTTCTGGCTACTATTTGTCGGCTCTATTACAGGGAACTTATTTGTGCAAATGTTTAAGATTCTTTGCTATTCAGTTTTGACATTTTTTTCTGATTACATAAGTAACACATGTTCACAGAGGGAATTTGGAAAATAAGAAATTACCAGTGATCATATAGCAGCAATCTCTTATTGTGTTATAGGGTTAAAGAATATTAGAATCAAATAATGATTAGCGACAAGTTTGTCTAGACCCTCCATTTAAATGAACAAAGCTAGGCTTTGATTGTGGTAGAAACGCCCGGTGAGAGAGATTAAGCAGAGATCACAGTCCGAGTCTCCCTATAGTAGCAGAGTAAGTATTTTCAGGCTAGTTTTAGTAAAGAGTTGGAACGCTCAACCTTTGATGGAAATTTTAAGGTTAAAGAAGAGCAGCTGTAATTTATTTCTCATGATTTTACTGTAATGTTTCTTTATTTTTGACTGCAGTTGGTATTTGTTAACGACGTTCACACAGTAGCTTTTCTAAAACGGAAAAATGCAGAAACGTCTCTAAATGTTATACAAACTGACCTAACTCTGTGAAAGTTATTAACGCATTCAGGGGAACTGGAAGGAAGGCCCAAAGCTAAGACGTCTCAGAGAGCACAGGAAGCTGAACACTGGCCGTTGCACACTCAGGGGGACTCCGTTAAAATACGAAGACAGAAGGAAAGATCGGGCTGGACTTTCTCACTGTCCCCTCCCGAACTGGGCCGCAGACCCCGTGCGGGCTTCCCGACCCGCCTCGGGCTGTGTTCTAACCCCGAGTGACTGACCTTGGACTCCGGGAGATCAGCACATAAATGTCACACAAGTCAGTCTAGCAAGGCTGCCTCCTGCCGTGGTTTCGCAATGTGGCGGAACAGAAAACAGCCCCACCTGTCGAGTGGGAAGGGACTTGCCTTCAGACACCGTGGGCGCGGTGCCCAGCTGCCTAGATCTCCCAGCCAGGTGCGGGGCGGGCGCAGTGCCCAGCTGCTTAGATGTCCCAGCCAGGTGCGGGGCCCAGTGCGGTGCCCGGCTGCCTAGATGTCCCAGCCAGGTGCGGGGCGGGCGCGGTGCCCGGCTGCCTAGATCTCGCAGCCAGGTGCGGGGCGGGCTCGGCTCGCGGCGGGCGTAAGGAGTCAGGCGGCTACGCTGGGAAAGCGCGCTGACCGCAGAGGGCTCCACTAATGTCGCTTCCTCTTCAGTAAGAAGGGACAAAGAAGGTTCCTGGATGAGATTTGTGCCTCCTTTAGCAAAAGCAAATTGCATGACTTTCTGTTTCTTTCCTCCTTTCCTCCAGTTTTAGTAGTCATCATCTGCAGGGTATGTGAGTCGCCGGTGGCAGGAACACAGATGGGGGACAGCCCTGGCCTCGAGGGTGTCTCCTTGCGGAGGCACCTGCCCCATCGGCGCGGGGCGCACGGGCTGTGACACGCACGGGTGTGGGGACGCGGGGGGCCCCGCCGTGGATCTCAGGTTTGAAGGCGGCGAGGCGCGGGGAGGGTCAGGCAAAGCGTCAGAGAAGAGGGACACTTCCTAGAACACTGAGGGGCGAGTGGAAGAGGACAGGAAGGCGGGGAGGGGTGGACTGTCCTAGTCAGGACGGACAGCGCGAGCAGAGACCTGGAAGCGCCGGGCTTGCGGAGACCGCTGGCTGCCGAGCAGCTCGGTTTGCGACGGCGACGGCGATGTAGCGCCTTGCAAGTGTGTCTGCTCTGGTCAGCGATCCTTCGGCCTTTACGTCCCAGGACAGTTACTCGTGGCCCGGATCCCTCTCCTAGACCCGTTTTCTCTTTGCCTGACCTCCATTCCTCTTTAGCCCTTTCCTCCTCCTCTGCTCCTTGCTCCTTCTCCCCGTCGACAGGATGTAGGTAGAGTTTTCCAAGTTCTGTATTTTCTTCTTGTCCAGGAGACAAGCCCAGAAGCCCTTTTCCTCTAAAGACTCTCACTGCTAATCTCCCTGAGGAAACAGGGAAACGAAAATAATGAGCCTGAGGAAGTTGTAAGAGTCCCAGAAGCCTTCAAAGTTCTCAAAGTCATGGTCGCTGGCCTTCTCTGTCACAGACACTGGAAGCGTGCTCACTTCCTGTCCTCGCTATGATTCCTGTCTGGGGGGCTTAACAAACTCCTGTAGTAAAGCGCCATCTGACGCCTCCCTCTGTGACAGACCTTCTTTCCAGACCGTCGTCATGAGGAACACGGTGGGACAGAACAGTAACGAGACAGTTTGCAGCTTTTAGGATCTCTCATTCCACAGGTTCCTTCTCCTGTTTAAATTTTCATTCACTAAATATTATCTTCAGTCAGAGTCAATAATGATGTAAAAACTTTCAGGCTGATTTTTGTTAAAGCAAACAATCGTATATACGGAATAATGACTAGTAAATAGAGATAGATATGCACAGCAACAAAACACAAATGGTGGCAGATTTGTTTTAGCAACTGCACATTGGGTAGTGCTTTGTTTTCTAAATTTCCCAGTAAGAAAAATGTAGCTTTCATCATTGAAACATAAGATACTATCTACATATTTATTCAGTTAAAGTAATCCTGAGGATTATCTGTTCTAGGTGGAAACTATGATCGGAAAGAGCAGATTGCTATAACTGTGTCATTTTGCTCAGGATATTTACAAAAATTCCTTCCTAGGTTATGCTTTTAATATTTCCTCGAAGGAACTATCAGAGCTTTAAAATGAAGTCGGAAATGACCCTATGAGATCTCTGTTTTTAGAAAAACAACGAGTCGTTGTGGGTCAGAGGTGGGAGACGAGAGAGGACCCTTTCTGGGAGTCTGAGCCAGATGACGGGCTGCCCTTGAGCGGTGACAGTGACCTGCAGAGGAAGGAGCAGATGTGGGAAGCAGGCACTTCAAAGTAAACATGTCCAAAATTAAACCGCTTTTTTAAAAACTAGAATTCCCTCCCCCGCCCAGCAAATTCGGTCCTTTCCCCCTGTTTTATATGTCAGTAAATGGTGCCCCTTCCATCCACCCCACTGCCCAAGACATAAACCGACTCTCCACCCGCTTCTCCCGGCATCCAGTCCATCACCAAGTTCTGTTCTTTTCCCCAGTTCTCTATTAAATCTCTCTCTCTCTCTGCTCCTTCGTTTAAGCCGCCATCCTCTCCTGCCTGAATTGTTTCAGGAGTTTCCGAACCGCTTTCCTTTGCTTTCATTCTCGCTCTCTGCCAGAGCATTCCGCCAGAGTGGTTTTCCAAAACCGAACATCTGAGCCGGCTACTCCTCTACCTCAATGGCTTTTCAGTGCTTTTAGGAAACGGTCCAGATTCTTTTAAGTGGTTTCCACGACTTTGCCAGAGCTGGCCTTGCCTACCGTTCTAGCCTAGTTCCTTACCAGCTAGAGCAGCTCTTCTCTCGGAAGGCCCATCTTCACAATCATAGCCCTGGCTCCTCGTCATTCAGATCTTAGCTTAAAAGTTACCTAAGGAGAGGTCTTCACTTCTAGCTCATATTCTATCACCACCCAGTCAGCATCACCTCGCCCTATCTTAATTGTCTGTAGAGAACGTATCACTATTTGATAATTCTCTTATTAATTAATTAATTTGTCTAATTACATGCTGCTACCTTTCCACTGACTTTTTCTAATCTTCCTTCCAATCTGTTTCACATTTCTGGAATGGAAGCTCCAGAAGAGCTGAAACCTTATCTTTTTTGTTCACTCTTATTTCTCCTGATATATGCCAGCACTCAAAAAATATTTATTTATGTGATGAACGAATAAATAATCCATCTCCTGGAGACCAGTCTCTCTTCTTGTCAGTATATTTTGCATATTATTTCCATATTGACCTTCTTTAAACATTAATTTCATTGTGTCTGTCCCAGATTGAAGGATGTACAGCAGATCTTAATTGCCCACTGCCATCTGTGCATGCTTCCTACCTCTGTCTTATTTATTCATATTTGGTAATCATTCCAGTCCCCTTAATCTCTCTTGCGTCTGTCATCTCGCAGCATATTTAATTGACCGAAGAGAGAGATTCTAAGGCTAGCAGAATCTACATCACATAAGTTAACAGTTCTTTATCTGCATTGGTGGCTTGTCTTCTATGCTCCAAGTATATATATATATATCTCGCTTTCCTTTGAGAATTGTGAAGGATGAACTCTCAAATTCCCTTTGAGAATTTGTTTATCTTAGAGAAAATGTCACAATATTAGGACAAAAATAGCTTTCGGTAAATACCTATTCAATCTTTGGTGCTTGTAGAATGCCTCTGTCACAATGCTAGTGGAGCATGTAGTAGAAATACGGATAATAACGCTTGCTTCCCAGTATAATGCCAGTATATACTGGGCTTCTGCTCTTTCTGCTGGGCCCCATGCTTTTCTCTTATCTACCTAATTAATTTTTTAGGATGGATTCCTAGGAGTGGGGAAAGAAGTAATTCAAGGCCAAGGTTACCTAAGTCAATTACAAATGTAAAGAAATATAATTCATAATGTTGGGACTAAGAGCATGAGATCAGAATCAGACAGACTTGGATTTGAATCCCGGCTCCACTCTGATTAACTGGGTAACTGTGGACATATTGCTTAACTTTTCTGAGCTTTGCTTTCTTGATTTATGAGGCTGGAATAATCATGAATACTGACCTCACTGACGAGCAAATGGCGTAACATGAAAATACTTAGCATAGAGCCTGGCACAGTATCAGAAATCAATAACTGTTATTTATCGCTATGACTATAGAACTCAGCTTTTTTTGTCCACTTCTATTCTTCCAACATAAATTACTTGTTAAAAGATTGGCACCCCATTAATAAAGTATTCCGCCTCTAAGTGAAAACTTTTAAATGGGGAAGTAGCAATGGAGTGGATTCCATTTTTAATAGTCTTCTACAAAGGACAGCAACTCCCAGCTGATGTAAGTAGCAGGGAAATGGGGGCGTTTGTAGGAAAAGAACATTATAGTTGAGATTTAGTAATAAGCCCTGGTTATAATTTTAGGTTTCCAAAGTTTTAAAGGGCTGGAAAGTGTGATAAAAAGAGAAGTGAGTGCTTGATTAAAATAGAAGTACAGTATAGTTAATTTTCTGCTATAATGTCAGCACTTCAGTTTAAAATTATAGAACGGATTAAGCAAAATGTAAAAAGCTAACAATAATGTGTATATTTTTTTTTAAATGAGAGTTTAGAACTAGTGTGTTTAAAAGTAATTTTTTTAAAAACACTGTATATTGAAAAGGTACTGTATAGGTTTGCTAATTAGATTTTCATTAACAATAGCTAAAACGGTACAACTTTGAGGAAATCGATTTTGGTAAAAGTTTCTTCTGGTTTGTTTTACCTCCAGACAAAAGTCATTTGTTTGATGCTTTCTGTGTAATTACAGGGTGTAGGAAAAAACAAGATCGTTGACAGATTCCTTCACCTGCTCAATAGACCACGAGAATATATCCAGCTGCACAGGTAAGAGGAGAAGACCCACAACCTCTTAAAATCTGATTTAATCATTTATTTTTTTCCCTTGGTACAATTTAAAAATTACTTTCTTAAAGGCCCATTTTATAAACATGTTTCATTTCTGTTCCTCCTGCTCATATTTCTCCTCTCCTTAAAAGGTAACAAAACCATGCAAAATTTATTTTTAAAGTGACTAATGCTTTATAAACATGAATTAATAGATATTTTGTGGACAGAGAGTGATGAACATTATATTCTAGTAACAGATTTCATCAACATAAAGACTCTTAAATTAGAATAAAAATATGTAGAGGCTAACCCCACTCTAATAGGAAGCTAAAATAGCTCACAGAGAGAAACAATAAATGATATGAATCTCAGGTATGAGATAAGGAACTCAAAAATATGGAAGAAGTAAATGATTCGTGTCCTCGCCTTCCTTAAAAACATTTTGTGGGTTATCTAAATTTGTGTGGTCAGAATGATGGTTCAGGGATAGCTTTTAGTTAAACAGAATCAAAGAAATTTTCTAGACATGGATTGAGTTTAGATTTATCCGTAAACCTGCTCCAAATCTTTTAAAAATAAAACATAAGCAGATCCAGAGAGAGAAAGAGAGAGAGAGATCAAGGAATATATCAAGTAATAAGCAACTTAAAACTAGATTAAATTATTATTGTTTTTTCTCCCAGGAGATAAAAAATATTGTAGTAGAAACAATATTGGATTGAGTTACAAAATTTTTTTTTGTTTTGGGTCCTTTCACTAAATAATGATGTGTTCTTAAAAGAAAACTAAGAGAAAAGAAGGCAGAGTCAGTGGGCCAAAGGAGAAGAAAAGTAAACCTGAAGGACGGTCAGAACCTACCTCTTGGAATTCACACCTCTGGCTGCGATGGTGTAACTGGTACCAGATCAGTCCTACCGCAGGGAAGAGCTATAAAACTAGGCAAGATTCACAAACACTGGGAAAAGAACAGCAGCCAGGGACGGCTGTGAGCCGAGCCGAACAACAACCAGATCTCCCACGTGGTCAGGAGCCATCATTAAACATTGCTGGTATTCAGAAGACACCCCGAGAAGTCTGTGCGGTAGAAGTAGCACCTGTCTATCCATTAAATAAAAGTGACTCTACACCCACCCTTACAAAGTGTCAAAAATAAGCCTTGGCAAAACAAGAATACTTGCTATTTAATGTTATTTTGGAAGTGTTTCTCATACAAAATGACTTTAAAAATTAAGGGGATGAATATTAGAGGGAGAAATGCCTGAAAAGTTCAAGTTGATTCAACAATAAATTAACTGCTTAGCTGAACAAACTGAATATTGAATGAAGGAAGACTACAAAATCTAGACATTCAACAACATAGCATCATGACGTAAAGCAGTCAATGGGAAATTAATAGATATACAAAGAAACAAGAAAATTGGTTAATAGAAATAGACACCGAAATGATAGATAATGGAGTTAGCAGACAAGAACTATAACATATTGCTATAAATATGTTCAAGCATCTAGAGAGGAAGAAAATGTACATGAAGGGATTATTAGGAATTCTCTGTAGCAACCCTAGAGAAGCAGCCTCACATATGAGCAATCGGAGTCTAAAAGAAGGGAGAAAGAATGGAGCAGAAAAATATTTGAAGATATAAATGACGGAAAAAATCCGAAATTGAATGAAAAATATAAGGTCGATCCAGGAAGCTCAGTGAAACTCACTCAAGCGGGATGACAAGTACCTTATAATCAAACTGCTGAAAATTGAAAGAGAAAAATCTCTAAAACTGCCAGAGGAAGAAAGACACACATAGTCGCCCCTTATCTGCGGAGGATACGTTCCAGCCCCAGGTGGACACCCAAAACTGTGGATAGTACCGGATCCTAAATATACTGTTCTTTCTATATGTGTGTACCTTTTCACTTAAAGGAAGCACTGTATGGCTTTTCTTTGGCATATCCAAGTTGCCAGAATCACTCTTCTTACACTTTGGGGCCATAATTAAATAAAATAAGGATTACTTGAACACAAACACTGCAATACTGCAACAGTCGAACTGAAAACCGAGATACCTACTGAATAACTAACAGCCGGAGAGTGTATACAGCCTGAATATGCTGACCGAAGGATGCTTCACTTCCTGGGCGGGATGGAGCAGGACAGTGCACAATTTAAATTTTAAACTTCCTCAACTTGATAAGAGGCATCTATGAAAATCTACAACTCACTTGTATTTAATGGCAAAAAACTAAATGCTTTCCTTCTGTGACTGTGGAAAAAGCAAGGATTTTCAGCATGATGCTAGTGCAATAAGGCAAGAAAAAGTAATAAATGGCATACATACTGACATGGAAGAAGGAAAATTGGATCTTTTTAGACATTGTGTGTATAAAAAATCCTAAGAAATCTACAAAAAAAATAAAAATGAAAACCATCAGAACTAATAAGTTGAGTTGAGCAGGGTCACAAGATACAAGGTCAAAGGGAAAAGTCAAATGGACAGTAGGGAAATAAATTTTTTAAAATACTATTTACAATAGTGTGAAAACATGAAAAATTTAGTAATAAATTTAACAGCATATGTGCAGATTTTAATTTGCTAATTTTAATAGAGCCTAACAAGATCATCTCAACTCTTAAACTTCTGTAGGTCACCTGCATAGTTTCAGAAAATTTCTAGCCTATCCACATATTCTCTCATGGTTCTCCTTTGTATTTCTGATGCCTTATATGAACCTAGTAGTTTCAACTCCCTTTTTTTTAAAGAATTTACTATGTTGAGATTACAGGGCTAGGTGTCATAGGCGATATAGGAAGAAATAAGAAACAATCTTTATATTTAAAGAGCTATAATACTGTTCTCGATTGTCATTATTTCATCCTTCGCTGTTCACTGAATTTGAAAAACTCTTCCTTTTTTTCCCCTTTAAGCTTTTCCATCAGTTTTTCTTCCCACATGGACAAAGTTTAGGGAAAATAATGAAAGAATCAAAATGTTTAAGTAGTTTGCTACTTCACCTGAATAACTTATTTATAACAAGGCACGGGTCCAGTTTTTGAGCCACAAGGCACGTGGCGTGACCCATTTTTTGCATTTTAAGGTTGGCACCGTGAGCGCCGCAGTTATGCGGCGTATGTGCTGTCAGAGCGAGCTCTGCAGCTGTTCATTCTTAGGAGAATTTGTGTTGTTTTGTTTGCTTTCTGTTTCATTTTGAATGTTTAATGGTGCCCTTAAAAACATGTAATTAACT
>NW_011888935.1:712098-728508 GCF_000151845.1 Pteropus vampyrus | reverse complement strand
TTAAATTTTAAACTTCCTCAACTTGATAAGAGGCATCTATGAAAATCTACAACTCACTTGTATTTAATGGCAAAAAACTAAATGCTTTCCTTCTGTGACTGTGGAAAAAGCAAGGATTTTCAGCATGATGCTAGTGCAATAAGGCAAGAAAAAGTAATAAATGGCATACATACTGACATGGAAGAAGTAAAATTGGATCTTTTTAGACATTGTGTGTATAAAAAATCCTAAGAAATCTACAAAAAAAATAAAAATGAAAACCATCAGAACTAATAAGTTGAGTTGAGCAGGGTCACAAGATACAGGGTCAAAGGGAAAAGTCAAATGGACAGTAGGGAAATAAATTTTTTAAAATACTATTTACAATAGTGTGAAAACATGAAAAATTTAGTAATAAATTTAACAGCATATGTGCAGATTTTAATTTGCTAATTTTAATAGAGCCTAACAAGATCATCTCAACTCTTAAACTTCTGTAGGTCACCTGCATAGTTTCAGAAAATTTCTAGCCTATCCACATATTCTCTCATGGTTCTCCTTTGTATTTCTGATGCCTTATATGAACCTAGTAGTTTCAACTCCCTTTTTTTTAAAGAATTTACTATGTTGAGATTACAGGGCTAGGTGTCATAGGCGATATAGGAAGAAATAAGAAACAATCTTTATATTTAAAGAGCTATAATACTGTTCTCGATTGTCATTATTTCATCCTTCGCTGTTCACTGAATTTGAAAAACTCTTCCTTTTTTTCCCCTTTAAGCTTTTCCATCAGTTTTTCTTCCCACATGGACAAAGTTTAGGGAAAATAATGAAAGAATCAAAATGTTTAAGTAGTTTGCTACTTCACCTGAATAACTTATTTATAACAAGGCACGGGTCCAGTTTTTGAGCCACAAGGCACGTGGCGTGACCCATTTTTTGCATTTTAAGGTTGGCACCGTGAGCGCCGCAGTTATGCGGCATATGTGCTGTCAGAGCGAGCTCTGCAGCTGTTCATTCTTAGGAGAATTTGTGTTGTTTTGTTTGCTTTCTGTTTCATTTTGAATGTTTAATGGTGCCCTTAAAAACATGTAATTAACTGAAAGTTTTAATGAATGTATATACTGATGCCACTTAAACATGTATCAATTTAGAGCAAAGACAACTTCATTTAAATTTTGTATTTTAAAATAATCAAGCAGAAAACCAACTTTCTCTTAAGAATGACTTCAGCAGTTGAAATCAGCTCTCAAATTTATGCTCCAGAACAAAGGAAGTCACTTTATAATGAGAGTCCCTTTTTATATTGGGGCAATTTTTCCATTTCTTTATATCAGACAACAAAATATTGTTAAAGAAAGATACATTAGGCTCTGCTACCACAATCAATTCTGGTTGTAGATTATGGAGATTCCTTAAAACAATCAGCAAAAAAGGAGGCAAAGAAATATAACTGGTTTTTAATAATTATTCCTGAGTGTATGTCACCATTATGCTCATACTCAGGCCTTTGGCTTATGATCTATTATCTTTAATAGTTATAAGAAGTTTTGATGCATCTTATTTTTCTAGGAATTATTCCTTGACTTCTAATTATTGGTGTAAAGTTCTTTATAATATCATCTTTTGATATTTTAACATCCTCAGCTTGATCGATGATATCCTCATTTTTATTCCTGGTATTGGTTACTTGCCCTCTCTCTTTTTTGCATGATCAGTTTTGCCAGGGGGTTATCAATATTATTTGTTTGTTCAAGTAACCAGCTTTTGTCATGTGGAACCTCTCTTTTGTATGTTTTTCTATTTCAGTAGTTTCTGACCTTATCTTTATTTCCTTCCTTTTATTTTCCTTGGATTTAATATGTTGTTTTTTATTAAACTTTTTTTATATGAATTCTTAATCATTGAATTTCAACATTCAATTTATATATGTGTTGGAGGCTATCTGTCTTTGAATCTCTCTTTTAGGTTCATCTCTAAGTAAGAGGAATAGACAAGGTCATTTCTAATATCTCTTTTAGCTCTATATTCTAATTTTTTTGAACAGGCAAGAGGAAGGCAGTAGTCAAGGACCTTTAAAAAGTTTAGATTAGAGATACCATACCATTCTACTTGCCTAGAATGTCTTTTATACCAGCCTTTGGTTGTGAATTAGCGAATGATCTATAAGTAATAAATAATTACATGCTGCTTGTTTACATTTGTTCTAATTCTGACACTGGCTACATAAATATGTAAATGTTATGTATGAAAAAACTTTCTAAATTCAAAATGTAATAAAAATTTCATAGCCATTATAATATTATTGATCAATGATAATATTATAAAATAATATATTTACTTTAACAGGGGCTCTAGATGTCTCTATTTGGCAATATTTGATATTTATTTTGTAAAGTCATCATTTCTGTTTAAAATATGTCATATTAATTACTTATCATTAATTAAACTGACATTTCCATTAATTTCAATGTGAGGAGTATTATTATTATTATTATTATTATTATTATTATTATTATATGCTATTAGGGCTGTATTTGCCATAAAATTTAAGCTCAAAAATTGCTTTAAGAGAAATATTTATTTTTAAAGACCTAAAAACAGCAGTCAAAAAAAAAAAGTTTAGATTTCTCTGATCTATGGGTGACCTACTTAAGGCCTTTATTTTAGATTCCTTTGAATGGATTTGAGATGTTACCATCTAAATAATTAGTCACATTCTGTTTAGTTTATGGGTGTCATACCAACAAAATTGGTTATGAGCCATCAAAACATAATCTTGATAAGTGAAACCATCATCAAACATACATGAATGGCCATCTTATACTGATCAGATCTCATAAAATAAGCAAACTGGGCAATTTATGTCTTTAGTTAAAATCGAGGTACTTTTGATATTACATATTTCAGACAGAAGAGACTACATGGCTCACATTTGTAAAATGTATCTATTTACTTGTTTTTCCACAATGTTATGTTAATTTGACATTAAAGGACACTTAATATGTCAACTTTTGGAGCTATATTTCCTCCTTGGGTAAAAGTACACTTCTGT
The DNA here is from genome assembly GCF_000151845.1 of Pteropus vampyrus. Lineage (NCBI taxonomy): Eukaryota > Metazoa > Chordata > Mammalia > Chiroptera > Pteropodidae > Pteropus > Pteropus vampyrus. The sequence goes on along the minus strand of NW_011888935.1, from coordinate 725,474 downwards.
ATTAAAATCAGAATTATCTTAGGGTTTGAAATACTTAGGGTACCAGATTTTTCTTTTCTTTTGCTATCCCTCATGCATGAAGATGAAGGCACAGGTTCAATCATTAGCATGACCTATACTTTTGGTTATTTTTCTAATAGCGATGCCCATTGTAAATACAGAGTTCCTGGGTTCCCCAGTACAGTCTTAATTTCCTCTTCCAGTGGAATTTTCCCCAAGCATGCTCAGTTTATTTCAGACTGGACCGTTATCTGTCCTGCTCGCAAGTTTTGAACTTGTATCCACGCATGTCTTTATTCTTCCATCTAAAATGCACTTTATTTCTCCTTTGGGATTTGGTCCATCATTACTTCTGTATGAAACCTTTCCTGATTTGGTATTCTGGGCATAATTCTTCCATCCTCTGAAACTCCATAGGACTGAATTTGTACCATTGAAATATAAAATACATGGATTTTAGATATCAAATAGTATCTTCACCATTAACTTTTGTGTGGCCTTGAACTTCTCGAGTGCTAATCTCCTTACTTAGCCTATCAAATTGAAATAATAATACCTTGCAGGGTATTTGTAAAAATTAAATGAGAGAACATGTGCAAAGAACCGACCGCGCTGTCTGGCACATTTTAGGCACCTAAATTTTTAGGCAAACTGATAAATTCTAGTTTCTTGCCATATACCCCACTTTCTCGTCTCACTCTGATATACATATAGTTTATTTCTATATCTTCTCTCATCCCCTCCCCTTTCACCACTTGTGCCTGCCCCCCACTAAGTAGGGAACTTTTAGAGGGCAGGAGTCTGGTTTGTTACATATTAATTATTCATATAATTTGTATTTATTGGATTCCTATTGCTTGCCAGTGGCTGCATTAGGCACTGGTAATGTCTAGGTGATGATACTGTTTTTGACCTAGAGGTGCTTGCTTGCCTTCCAGAGGGTCAGAAAGCATCAGCATTTATAATACAGTGTTGTGCGTCAGCTATGAAAGAGGCACGTGCAGGTTCTGTGGGAACCTCGAGGAGAGGTGTCAGCCCTCTGGGTACGCGTGCGTGATGTGGCAGAAGTTGTCTGGTGAAGGCGGCATGCAACCTGAGTCTTAAGGGATAAGCAGGAGTTTTCTGAGTGCATGAGAGAGAAAGGGGCATTTTGCTTATTGGGAAAAAAAAAAAAAAGGCTATCTAAAAACCGGGAAGTGAGAAGCAATTTGCCGTAGCATGAAAAATATATGCACAGGGCCTAGAACTGATGGCGAGAGGAAGATGTGGGCCTTGTAGGGACTTCACAGGCCCTGCTGGTGGTGAGTTTCCCCTGAGTGTGCTGTGGCAGAGTTAAAGCAAGAAGGACCCTCAGGACCACAGCCCGTGGGTAGATCAGAGTCAGACGAGACCTGAATCACAGAGAACCTAGGAAGCGCTCGCAGCAATCCAGACACGGCTATTGGGGCTGAACACATTTACTGGCAATGAGAACGGAAAGAAAGTACATATTCGAGAAGGTTTAACTGCATAATGTGTGAAGCCTCGATGACTCTATGGAGGGTGAGGGGGAAAGGGGAAAGTTCCTGTCTTATGGGTAGTCTGCCAAGCAGGAGGCAGGCCCTTCGCGTGGCTCCCAGCGCAGAGTGATTCCCGGCCTGTGTTTGTCGAAATGACTCGATGTGTGCTAATTCTGCCCAGACCTTCCGGCTCCGACTCCCCTGCCTAGTGGCGCCGGTGGACGTTTTAGAATTGAGTGAGGTCCCTTATCCACACATGCGTGACCTATGACTGCACTGCGTTAAGTTCTCTAACCCCCAAGATGCTTAAAACGCTGCATTGTGGATGGTTATTGTGAAAACACTTGCTTTTAAAACCCTGTCACATTTTTCTATACTTTTTCTTTGTGAAATCAAATGAGATAATATGAAGTATAAAACTGTAGCATTGACCCTCTTCGAAGCAGATACCCTGGAGCAAGCCCTGCCTCGCTTTAGCGAGCACAATTCAGCGTACGAGGCTTTCCTCAGGCTGAAGGAAACTGAGTGTGACGATGTAAATTTTGAAGTTCACAAAGTCCCAGAGATATTGGTGGAAAATGGAAAAGTTAAAAGCTTTTCTGAAGCCTCGTGGAAGAAATTTTTATCGAGCCAGCAAGACATTCTCGGCCGCTGAGAGCAGCGGAGGACCGGAGACGCGTCAGCTGCCGGCGGCCGCCCTGGGCCACCCCTTCCGCCTCATCCTCTCCATTAGGAATCCGAAAATACTATTTCAGAAACATTTTTATCAGCTGTCGGACAGTAAGTAGCATTCTGGCTGATGAAACGGAGGCCTTCTACCGCCCCTGTTTTACAAAACGAGTCATGCCAGGACCGCTAACTTTTCCATGTAAATCTGCAGGTTCATAATAATTTTTAACTCTTTTGATAATCCCCAAGTCCACTTAAGTTCCTGTATTATTTTTGTTCACTTTAACAAACATGTACCTAGCAGCCGTTGTGTGCCAGGCCCTGTTCTAAACTGTTTTCACAGTGCAGTGCCTTACTGCTCGCTATAGCTCTGCGAGCTCAGTACTGTGACCAGCTGCGTTCTGCAGGTGAGGACGCTGGGGCGCAGAGGTTAGACCGCCGGGCTGAGGTCACACGGCCGGCTTCCTGCAGTCTGGCTCGGCTGTGCCCTAACCACAGCCCATGCCGCTTCATCGGATGGTACGTTAGTGGTGATGGTGCTTCAGTCAGTACCTGACTAAGGCACTCGTGAGCCTGTTGGTCAGCCACTTCTCATGTTCTGTATTTCAGTCTATGTCTAATAGCTTGAGTTTTTCAATTCTCTTTTAAACCCAGTATATTTCTAATTCTTGCCAGCTTGACCCCAAGGTCTTTCCTTTGGCTGGTTAGTCCACATTTTTCCATTTTTTTCAAGTAATGTCCTTATTAAATTTCATTTTCTGTTTTCCCGACCACTTCTCCAGATTATTAAACTTTCTTTTTGGTTCTTATTCACATGTCCCCTGAGGTATGTTAGTAAATGTAATAGCTCTGTTTTCTGTTCTGTCACCCAGGTACTTCATAAACACGTAGCCAAAGTATTTCCTGTGGCCTTGTACACGATGTCCCTCCCTCCCCCCGGGCCAGCACTGCCTCACGTCTGTCAGGGCACCCACCACGTAGATGTGGGTGACAGAGGTCGGCGAGTCTGACCTGCAGACAGACTCCTGAAACGGGAGGGACCAGCAAGTGGCATGCTCAGGGCCGTTCTGGAAGAGAAGGCTGGGAACAGGGAGAGGTCCAAGGGCTTCCTTTTTGTTTCTATTTCCTAAATCACGAGCTACACAGGCTTGTGGCCCGCTGACGCAGTGCGTCCTTCTCCTTAGTTTTGTTACGTCTCCTGGCCCACAGAATAGCTAAGCTCCTTTCAAGTGTGTTTTTTCTTAGTTTGAGAAAAACTTTAAAAATACAAAAAAAAAAAAATAATAAGGTAAATAAAAATGCATAACACACACCCACATTTATCCCTCAGATTTAAACGCTTAATATTTTTTCAAATTTGGTTCTACTCTTCCTTTTGCGGAAATAAAACACTGCGTGTAAGGGTAGCTAAAGTTCCCTGTAATCGCCGCCTCCTTTTGGGCAGCTGGTGTCAGAATCAGATCGACCTGTAGGACACCCAGTTGGCATCTGCAGAGAATCTGAGAATTTGAGGGTGTGGAAAACCCACACATTTAGTGTCAGAAGGACTGACGCGTAGAAACAGATCACACACTCCTGAAACGCATCATGTCTGCACACTGCAACCGTTGGAAATACAGGTTTCTAACGTGTTTGAAAATCTTATAAATAAACAGTTTCAGCGACCCGTTTGTTCAGATTATAACGTTACACTGCCCAGTTAGTCTGCAGAATCACAGATTGACGTTAGGAAAGAGGGATATTCCAGAGCCTAAGTAACAAAAACGTTTGTGCATTCGGTAGCTGAGGTTTGTGTTGAGCTCTGGGCAGTGCGGTCGGTGCCGTGCTTCCCTGGGTCTGTGTGGCTTCGCGAACTCTCTTCAGCTATAACAGCCATCAGAACCGGTATCAGACTGAACTATCACACAAGTGGTGAAGTGTATCAATCACATTGTTCTCTCCAAAATATCCTTTAATTTTCGATGAAAACAAAAAGGTTTTGTCATATTAACAAAACTTTCTTAAAGTGTTTTTGAGATATTGTTTTCCTCTTCGGCTCATTTTTTTCTTTCTGAAAAGTTCTCTCCTCTCATGGGCAATCTCTTCTATTCTTTCAGGATGAATATGAGGATTTGGATAATTTGTCCTTTTCTGTCATTTGAGTTCAGACATTAGTGCTATTTATTTAAAGTTATTCAGAAAATCTCCAAAGCCACACCCAAAAGAAAAAAAAAAGAGTTCTTAATACCTAGATAAAACTTTTTTTTTTTTTTTAAAAGCATGATTATAGAGGCAAATGACTGAAAACAGGCTACTGTCTGTCAGTGCTACTCAGATGTCGGCCTTCTCCGTAAAGCCTACCTGGCCAACCTATTAAAAATCCTAAACTCCACTTTTGCCAGTGTCCCTGCTTTTCAGTCCTAAGACGACATAGCTGTTTTATATCTTCAGTAGTTGCTGTACACACCGCCTTTCCAGCTTCATTCTGGAGGCCCTCCACAGTGATTATCCTGACACAGTTCATAAAGCCATGAAAAGAACGATTGCCTTTTTAAACCAATCATTTGTTTAATTTGGGATTCAAGAAATACGATAGATACCAGAAGAGAAAAGGCAACCAGACTCTGAACTTGCTCTACGGCATCAGCTCTCGTCAGCTCAGCCCATTTTCCAGAAAGTGTTGGCTCAGGACAATAGCTACTTAATGCTGTTTTCTTAGTGGTGACTTAAACATTTTCGTATTGAAACAACTGGGTATGTCACAGAATCGCGTTCAAAACCTCCACCGAATTTTAACATAAAATGGAGATGACAAAGAAGTACGCTTAGAGGGCCGCTTCGGTCCTCAGCCCTGTAATTCCTCAGCGGTGTTTGTTCCTTTTCCTCTGCCATTAAAACGACACCACAAAATAGGCCGGGTTGAAAGAAACTCTTTAACTTTTGCTGCTAAAAGCGGTATATATTATTTTTCTCATGACGCAATAGTGTCTTCCTTTAAGGAATCCATCTTAAAAACTTAATAAAGTAGGTACATTACAGAAACCTTAAACATAGATTTTTCTTTAAGTTAAAGGTTCTCCTTTATAACACTTGTTTATATACTATTTTCTGTTTGACTCAAGTGGTCAAACTGTGATAAATTTAAAACTGGAGTACTGAAAATTTTTTCCAGTTGATGGATAACTGGAAATGAGCATAAAATAATTCACTGCTTATAGTATACCAAATAATATTATGATGTATTCAAAATGCAGCTTACACAGTAAATTTTAGGCAATAAGTACTACACACACAAAAAATGTGTTTGGGGTTATTAACCAAAAGAGACATGCCTGATCAGCTTCATGGAGGTGCCTTCCGGTGGACTTTACTAGTAACAGCCTAGTTTATCATTTGTTTTGGTGATTGACTATACTTATTGTAGCTTTTTTTCTTTGAATTGCCTGCTGGAAAATATATCTTTTCATATTTAATCTCATTCAAGATCCAGTTCATACCGTACCAAAGGTTGTACGTTATCTGTCTGGTAAGACAAGTTCGCTTAAATATAACATGAGCCTAAGCTCATCAAGGGAAGGAGTTTTTTACCTGTTTTGTTCACAGATCCATCTTCAACACCCAAAGCAGTGCCCATGAATAGATGTTCAGTCAGTATTTGTTGAATAAATGACTGCGGAATGTCCTGATATGAAAAAGTGACCACTCACTAAAAGTCAGCTCTTTGTCACTCTTTTATGTTGTTACCGATTGGTGAGTTTTTAGACACTGTATTTTCCGATAAAGATTTATTCAGCATTCGCTTTGGTTTCAGGTCTAGGTGCATCTTTGACACTCGTTCAGCCTCGTATGTGAATCTGCATCCCATTCTTCTATTCCTTTTTAAACACTGAATAGAAAAAAGTATTTTTTAATGGCAGGTAAAAAGGAAAAAGAAATTCAGTCATTTTGAGACCCTAAAATTTACCGGGCCAGAGAAGCTAGTTTTCAGAGTAAAGACATAAATCATTTTTTAAATACACCACTTTATTAGAAACGTTTCTATTATTTTTAAAGACTAGACACCTCACAAAACTTTCAGAGTTTGTTAAAAGACTTGATTATCAGCATAGCTTTGAATATTGGGGGACTTTTTTAAATAGTGTCAGGATAGTAGATTCTGAAAACTAAGCACGTCGAAGCGTTTAGCTTCTATCAGATGACTGTTTTTTTGCTTTGGCCGTTTTCTACCTGCTCCTCCTGTAAGAACCTCCCTCTGAAAGGCAAGGCGTTGCATCACAGTAGACTTCCTCCCATGAATATCATCCCCCTAATGTCTGTCTTCCTTTTATGGTTCGTTAGGACTTTGTGCATCCGTACGCATTAGCAATGGGTAATTGACCACTACATAAACTATTTATCCTCCAAAATGACTGTTTTAAGAGCTGGAGTCTTTTCAGTCACTTTGGCAGAAGTAATACTTTGCTTATCTTCTAGAAAGGACTTTTCCCTCACAGCATTCAAACAAAGCACATGTAATAATACTCTTCCTCACTCCACTTTTATCTTCCTTTTTACTCTCCTGTATTCCTTTATACGTTCTATTTTAATTCCCTCGGTAGAGATGAGTAATCTTGGGCTTCAGGGGGTTGCGTGATTGACCGAACCAGGAGCCCTCAGATTTAAGCCAGCGCTGCTTTTTAACTGTCATCGTGGTAATCATAGCTAATTCGTGTCTTCCTCGTTTTGTGTCGGATGGCATACTGCTTGTAATGACTGTGTCTGTTGGAGGGCCTGGGGAAGTTTCCTTCCCAATGGGGTGAAGTAGATCCAATGGGGTGGGAAGGTTGTGTGCTGCTCGTCAGCAGAGAGCCCAGAATACTTGTAAACATGGATTCATTCTTGTTCGTTGGCATCGCCTGGGTCTAAGTACCACCCTCTGTTTTATTAGTGCTCCTTGCCTTTATTTCACTACTTATTTTTAAATTAAGCCTCGTAGAAATGATATTCTTGATGATGCTATGATCTCTTCTCCAGTTGAAAATGTCTTTTGACAACATTTATTTCTCAGTAATGTTATGCTTATATCTTATTGGCAAAAATTACCATTGAATTCTATTTTTATAATCATCCATCTTTTTAAAATATCGAGCAAATTTTCAGTGTCTTCTGTATGCTGTATTCTATCTTTTCTTTCTCATGTTTGGCTTATATTAATGAGAGGACTCTTCCTGTAGTCATTTTTATTATAAAGAACTACAAAGTTAGAAGAAGATTTTGTCAGCTATTTGCAGCTCTGTGTGTCTGTTTCTTCCTTCACTCTTAGGTATAAGTATTGTTTTTCTAAAAGAAAGCTAACCGTAAACAAACTAAAGTACAGCTCACTAAGATAACATTCTCAAAATAAACCATTATTTTGAGATCTTTTGCTACTGAGTAAATTAGAGGATATTTGCTCAATGTACCTTTACAAGCAATATATCAGAGCAGATTGTGCTTGCTTTCTAGAAGCCAACTTTCTTTCCTTACTTTGACAAAAGAAAAAAAAAGAGAAACAGAAAGAGGGAAAGAGAAAGGGAAGGGAAGCGGGGGAGAGAGAGAGAGAGAGAGAAAGGGATTGGTGAGGGAGGGAGAGAGGAACCTGGTCCTCATACAATCTAATGACTTTTATTGCTACCGGAATCATTTTAAATTACTATTGAAACATTAATTGTTCCAATTTTAAAAAACCTTTAAAGCCACAGAGTTTAAGTAGAAGTCTAGAGTTTAGCACCATATTTCTGTGAGTAGCCCCTTCATCGACACAGGCTTTAACTGACAGACAGCTTTAGTCTGTAAGAAGTGGCAACAATTGGTGCTAACATAAATGGCAGCAGTGTGCAGAACATTCTAATTAATGCCTCGAGCATTATTGGTAACTGTTATGTATTGGAAAACCATCTCTTTATTACATCTTAGGCTGAAGAAATGTGACCAGATATGTTTTAACTTTTCTCCTCCCAGTACTGTTGAAGTTGTTGACTCTGTTTAAACTTTTATGAGTTTCTATTGCAAAGCTGTTCTTGAGAGGAACAAACGGTAATAGAATTGGAATTGTAGCGAATGAAATGTTCTCCTAGCGTTATTGCTTATTTGTGTGGAGGATTAATTTCTTTTGATACAAGGCACTCATAAATACAGAGCAATAATTTTAACCAAATACTCTGAAAGAGAATCAGTCTTTAAAAGTTAATTCATCCGCTATGTGCAACAGAAGCGATCACCTTATCATTTACTAAGTTGAAGTTTATAATCTTATAGGATATCTGAAAAACAATCTTCTTGTATTAAATAGTGTGCAGAAGATAGTGGATTGTTTTCTACTCTTACATAATCGGGAGAACATTGAAGTATAAACCAGCCCACTTTTTAAAATTCATTTTCATTCTGTGTTTTTTACTAGCCTTTGCTTTGCTCTTCATGTATAAGACAAAAGAATCAATAACAAGAACAAAAACCACTTTTATCTTACAAATCCCTATTTCTCATAGATTGCTCCACTGAAGGCCATGATTCCTATCTGTATTTATCCTCATTTGTAGTCCCTTTTAGAAATCATCCGATTTATGCTTGTTCACTCAAACTTATGGTCGTTACTTCTGGCACAGAAGTCTTTTCAGAAACCTAATTTAACAAGTTGTATGCTATCAGAATTCAAGTGTTATACAGCAGTTTCATTTGCCTTTTTAGAGTTGGAATCCGAGTTGAATTTCCTGTTCTTAACCTGTTGCTGAAGCACGTTAATTAATGACTGAATTCTTTTCTTCTAACAAATGATACAAGAGTTCCTTTTTCTCTGTTGGTGCTGGAACGTGTCATGTCGTTGCCCATTAAATATGTGACAGCTGAAGTGAGAAGTTCACTATGTTGCTATAAAAATCTGTGTGAACACATCTTTTTTCTTCTTCACCCACCCCCTCCTGTATTGCTTGAATATTAACAGTGAATTTAAGTAAGATTAAACTCTGTTCTTGATTTTTTAAACTCTAAAAATTTTTAACAGAAGATAGTATGAAGTATGTCCTACAGTAAACTTTTAAGACCCAAGAGTACAGAAAATGGATATGTGACTATTTATCCTTCTATTGCATAAGAAACATTTTATTCATACTAACAGTTGATAAAGCTCCAATAAATTGTCACAACATATTTTCACTTTCCTTAACATCCTCCAAAGCTTTATTTTAGACACGTTTTAATTTGAATGTTAGTGAAGATGAAAGAATAATCGTAGATTCTTTGTAAAGTGTACTACTAGAGCCATAGGACGAGCACCAAGCCCACGAGAGCCAGGATCACGGGACCGGGAGCCTGAAGTAGGGGTCAGGAGTGGCAATATGCCAGATCCCCGCCCCGCTCAGGAATTATCTAAAAAAATCAGTCACCAGTCAGTCAAGTTAGAGGGAGAAGCCTTTTGAGCGAGGTGCAAATGGGGCAGGTAGTGGAGAAACTGTAAATGTCAACAGCTGTATTGCCAGCGTACCTGCTCCCACCGTGGTAAAGGATGACGCTGACGCGGAGGTTACCTGTGACAATGAGAAGTGAATGTAACTCAGCTGGAGCCCATGACGGACGTAGGAAATCTCCTCAGCCCCTCGTCTTGTCAACCCTAATGCACTTCTCGACATGGCTGGACTTTCTAACCTATACTTGTAAATGAGTATGGTCAGAAAGTCGGCCTTAACCAAACTCGGCATTTAAAAAAGTATGTTCTGTAGTTCTAGATTCTCAATCAAAAAAAAGGAAGAAAAAAAATAAAAGAAGTTCCATGATTCAATTAATTTGAAAGTTCGCGTATTGTACGTTGTACTTACCATAAGCTATAGTGTTGATTTTTTTAACTTTTGGCTTTTTTGTTCATTTCATTATGCATTCATTTATTCACCAAATACTTATTAAATTCATCCTGTGAAGCTGACAACCGTTAGATATGCTGGGGATGGGATGAGGGACAAGGCAGATCGAGGTAGATTTGGTCTACACTCTTAAATTTACAGTCTGGGAAGAGAGATGTTAAAATAAGCAGCTGCAGTATAGTGGGTTAAGGGCTAAAACAGGGATATACAGGGCTCAGGAGACAGATAGCAAGGCTGCCTCACCTGGTCTAAGAAGGATCCAGAAGTGGGTTTCCTGTAAATACCGTCTATGCTGAAAACTCAAAGAGCAGGTAGAAGTTAGACAGGTAACTCCCAGTCATCAGAGCAGCAGCAACAATAATGAACAGGTAAAGCCGACATGTAAGTACACTACTGTCTGCCGTGTACTGTGCTAGGTTCTTTCCAAGTGTCCTATTAGCGAGCCCCTGGGGGGCTTTTTACTTACCCAAGATCCCATGGCTAGCAATTAACAAGAACTAGAATCTCAGTCCTGATTGGTCAGACTCCTAAGGCTGACCCCACTACAGTCGCTCAAAGAACTAAACTGATTTTTATTAAATATGTTCCACTAAAGCAAAAAAGATGTTTCAGTTGTATCTGAAATTTGCTTTTTTTGTGATTGTCACGTGGTATTTTTTTCTAATAGATACACACAGTATAATTTTAATAAGTTGTGGTAAAATTTGGCATTTGGGTAGAAGTTTCAGAAGTATAAGACAGCGCTAAAGTCTGAAGTTCCCATTCCAAGTAGTGTCTCACACAGCAGGTGCTCAAAACAACACAGTTGTAATCCTTTACTTTGAATGAGTGGTAGGGGCAGTTTGAAAAGATAACTTTGAATTCTTGTAAAGAAAGGAGTGACTCACATTTAAAAGTCATTTAAATCTCTGTATGACATGATCAAGTTGGCCATAGAGTTTGTTTTTGTTTTTTTTTAAGATAGAGTATATGTAAAAAGTGAAGATACAAAAATTGATCCCCTTAAAACTGTCTGGACCTACCTATCACCAGCAGCTTGCGAACACACATTTCCGCAAGAATATTCACAGGTGATGTGAACCTCACATCTCGTCCTGGGAGGAGCCATGTAGCATTAAGATAGCTTGCTATTAATACTTCTGAAGATGCTGATCTAATGGAAGGTTAGGTAAATGATAGCAGGTAGATTTAAGAAAATAAAATGGATGGCCCTAATTACTGCAGAAATGTTTAAAACCCCATGGTTCCTGGAGTGGGGCGAGAGAGTCTGGCTTCCTCAACTAGTGACAGCGGATTGGGCCAGGGCTGGAATGTGTGATGCATAGACGCTTGGAGTGTCAACATGCCAGTTGTCAGTAAACTCGCCATCAAAATTATTTTAAAATAATGTAAATAATGTATATATAATCCATGTGTGTGTGTGTGTGTGTGTGTGTGTGTGTGTATGTGTATATATATAGTTTGTTTTGTTTTGTTTTTTAAATCTCCCCTCTTCACCCTCAGGAGGTGATTTTGAGGAATGAAGTGGTTACACAGGAAAGAGAAATGATCTTTCTTTTTATCCAGAAGGAAAAAGAGAAGGAAAGAATTTAGATGATCCGTAAACCTGGATTAATTCCCAAACCCTCGTAATTTATATCTACATCCGCAAAATACTGTTGCCGATTGGAATTTCATTTGCTATTTTTATTCATTTTGGGAAAAACAGGATAATGAACAAAAAGAAATGCCCGTGTGTTGTATTTTCCTCACGATCGAATGTCAGTTTTTTTCCTTACTAACTAAAAAATGTGTTGGTCTGACTTTAGGGACACCACAGTGCAAACCCTTACTCTGCAGCCTTCTGTGAAGGATGGACTTATTGTTTACGAAGACTCGCCTTTGGTTAGTAATCCAATTCTATGACTATTCTCAACTGTTTTCTTTTAATGAACATTGTATCTCAGCCTTTGAGATGGGAGCATGGGATCTCCCAGAGATTCCGATATATTTCAGCCTTAACTGAAAAGCATGCATTTATATGTCATTTGGCAAGTGGATATTTAAAGGCAGATAATTTGGGGGAGAATAACATGGTTCCTTATTCTGTTCTCTCTCCAAAGTGAGAGATTTAGAGATGATAAAAATCCTCTAATGATTTCTTTTCCATTCCAAAATTTTAAAAAGAAAAAGAAAAAAGCTTGCTGTTGTTTTCGAATGGGTAGAGTTTGAAGTTAGATAATGGTTCTGGAATGTGTTATAGGTGATTTTAATGAATATAATATTAGCTGAGTGTTTTGGGCAGATGGGACTATCCATTCCTCAGCTTCTCACAGCAGGCCCTAAGAGATCCCAGCCTGCCAGCCCTCCCGCTGCATGGAGAGCTCCCGTGCAGCAGATAAGCCATCGTGGGAAACCCTGTGGTCCACACCTTGATATTGGGAGTCCCTAGGGTCCCCTGCCTGAATTCTCCCAGGTCGGGCCTGGCTTTTCCTGAATAGAGAAGTAAAGGCTGGGGTTGGGAGTAGAAGCTATGTGTTTTCTCTTCGTTTTAAATTCAGTTTACTTCTATCCTAAAATTAAAAAGTCCTTATCAGTTTTTTTTTTTCAGAATATGGAATAAAATATTTGTGGTAGAGGGAATTACTTATTTCTCAATCTGCATTTCCTTAGAGTTTTTTACCGAAACTATGTAATGAGAGAAGTTTAGGATTTGGTCCATTTCATGTTATGAGAGATTTCCTTACTATTTAAAAAATAATCATCTTTGGGTTTTCATTGAGTATCTCTTTCTACCCACTCTCTGAAAGTGTTCTAAAGAGTTTTTTCCTAGCTTTTATCTTTCTTTTCATAACGATGCCATTGTCTCAGTCACGTACGACCTAGGACTTTTTCTTATTTTCCCTTCCCCCCTTCTCATCCACTCGGTCGCCAGGACTGGAGGTTATACCTCTGAAAACCCGTCAGATCAATCTAATGCTTTTTGTTTCCATTTTCCCTATGTCTTCTCCCCTCAAATCAAGTCCCTAGACCTCCCCCCCTTTTTTTTTTACCAAATTATTATGGTAATCCTATTTAATTGATTCTACATATTTCTGCCAGATGAAATGTCTTAATGCAGCTCCAAGCTCCATTCTTATCATGTCCGAACTCATAAATCTTTAGTTATATCCCATTACTTAATGAGGAAAAGTACTTTTTTTTTTGGTCTGGCAATCAAATTTTTAGTAGTAGATCCCTGGATTGTCCCTTTCAGACTATAGTCCCTAGTCTCTATTTCTTTACTTTAACCTCTGCTTCAGCCAAAGTAGACTATTCGTGTTCACTCTTTCTCTCAATAGGCTCCAGGATGTCTTGAGTTTGACCATTGATTCCCTTT
>NW_011888935.1:706706-712048 GCF_000151845.1 Pteropus vampyrus | reverse complement strand
ATACCTCTGAAAACCCGTCAGATCAATCTAATGCTTTTTGTTTCCATTTTCCCTATGTCTTCTCCCCTCAAATCAAGTCCCTAGACCTCCCCCCCCCTTTTTTTTTACCAAATTATTATGGTAATCCCCTTTTAATTGATTCTACATATTTCTGCCAGATGAAATGTCTTAATGCAGCTCCAAGCTCCATTCTTATCATGTCTGAACTCATAAATCTTTAGTTATATCCCGTTACTTAATGAGGAAAAGTACTTTTTTTTTTGGTCTGGCAATCAAATTTTTAGTAGTAGATCCCTGGATTGTCCCTTTCAGACTATTGTCCCTAGTCTCTATTTCTTTGCTTTAACCTCTGCTTCAGCCAAAGTAGACTATTCGTGTTCACTCTTTCTCTCAATAGGCTCCAGGATGTCTTGAGTTTGACCATTGATTCCCTTTGTCCTGAATACTCACCTCTTCACCATCCATTCTGGTCTGCTAAAAATCGTACATTTTTTAGAGCCATAACAAATGGAATGTTCTAAAATCCACTGTTTATCATGACGGATGACTTAGTTAATCCCCGTGGGACTTTAATTTCTCTATTTGTTATACTTGTTTTAAATTTCCCCTACTTTGGTGTGTAACATGTGGATATCACCAACATAGGAAATAAAGTGATTACTACAAAGTTATCAGTTTCGTAACTGTGAAGCTTTTGGCGGAGATCCGTAATTGTTTCCAGCTCTGCTACAGACTTTTTTTGTGGCAGGTCTATCCATAACTTAAATATAACCAGCTATTATAAATCCAAAGGGATGAATGATGAAATTTTTTAAATGTTTGCTTTCATTTTTTGTTTATGATAAATGTTCTGTCTTCAAAGGTAAAAGCAGTAAAGTTGGGTCATGTTCTGGTGATAGATGAGGCAGACAAGGCCCCAACAAATGTCACCTGTATTTTAAAAACTCTAGTAGAAAATGGAGAAATGATTCTAGCAGATGGAAGACGCATTCTTGCAAGTGAGTATGAAAAAAAAACAACTTTTCTTTCAAGATGTGCAATTTTTACATCTCTGGTATGAAGTCACACCCTTAGTTGGCTACTTATCTACAAGCAACAAGTGTAAATTTAAGATACCTCAGGTTGTCCTCAGTGACAGTCATTTATAAAAATCAATATGTTTGAATCTAGCTTTGTCAGTTTCATTTTTTTTGTAGCCTGAGAGTATCTTTGAAAATTTCAAGAGTCATTTTAGGACAAATCAGCTTCATATCTTTTTCTCTGAGAATACCAACACATAATTTTTATTATACTCATCTCTCAATTATTTGTGTGCAATTTATTTTCTTTCATTGTTATCTAAAATTTTTGAAAGCTCTAGCCTGTTTCTATTGCAAAATTAAAATAAATGTTCTTAGCTGGGCATTTTATTTTATACATGTATTTATTATATGTGTGTGTGTGTGCGTGTAGATGTGTGTGTAACACACATCTTGTTGTCATTAGGGAAAATGTAGGTAGATGGATCTCATCAGTCTGTTTAACCTGCAAAGAAAAATTAAGTTTGTCTAATGCAATGTGAGAACATTTTCTAATTTCTAATCTCAAATTGTTTGTGTCATGAAAAGACTTCAAAATCTATGACTAACCATCGAAAATACGTAGCCCATAGCAGGGTAACCAAACAAATTGAGACTAATAACTAAAGTCTTCAATATTTGAAGAAAACATGTAACAGAGACGTCATTAAAATCTTCAAGCGCATCACCACAGACACATTCTTCTTGGACAGAGTGGCCGTTTCTGAGCCCTGGAACCTCAGCACTGATAAAAGTGCTCTAACATATCAGTTTCACAGGGAATTTAAGGGGGAAATGAGAATTTGAATTAGCCTGAGTACTCTCTCTTGGACATGTCGTTCAGACTCTCAGGACTGGAATTCTGTCTGCAAGATGAGGACAGGGAAATGGAAAGCAAGAAAAAATTTCTGAAACAAAATCGTGGTTCAACAGTGATTATTTCCTGGTGACCTCCTACATTTTCTGATATGCTTTTGAAGGAGAGTCTAGAAGTAAAGGAGTCGTCATAATTTTTAAACTCAAGCTTGATTGTAATCAACATTTTAAACCCAAGAGCCCCTGAAGCTCTTTTGAACATGGTTTCATAAAGCATCACTTCTAGGACTAATTTTTTCATTTTCTTTGCTTTTTAAAATTTCATTTTTTATCATCACTTTTATTTTAATTAATGAATTAAATTTTGCCTGTGACCACATACCTTGTTATTTGCCACTGCTAAAATTAATGGAGAGCAAACATTAAAACTATTGGTTGTTTTAGTACATGAATATATGACACATCAGAAGATTCATTTTTGGTATCATCAAAAAGTACGAGTATAGATTCTTACAGACTCATCTGAAGTAAAACTGCAGGTGCTTCACAGAAACCATTTTTTAATGATAGTGTTCAATTCCTTTAATATCTTAAACATTTGTACAAGGAAAGCTTCAGTCAACTTGAGATTACGTATTTTAAGAACTATGGTAAATTTCTTGATTGGAAATAAATCAGCATTGCACTAATGCATTGACTAGGTATTCAAAACCTTTATTCTAAGTGGTTAAGTTTCAGGGTGCATAAAATGCCAGTTCTTGTGCTTTATCAATATCCTGTTCTTAAGCAAACTTTCTCAAGAAAGTTTTTTTTTCCTGCAACCATGTTGTTACAGCCAGATTTCAGAGTTTTTAATAATTGAACGGTACGACTGATAATATTATGTTAAAGGCTATAACTTGATATTCTTAAGAGTTACTGTAAATAAAGAATGGATATAAATTTTGTTTTTCAGATTCTGCTCATGTCGATGGAAGAGAAAATGTTATAGTGATTCATCCCGATTTTAGGATGATCGTTCTCGCCAACAGGCCTGGATTCCCTTTCCTAGGCAATGATTTCTTCGGTACTTTAGGTAAAAGCAATAATGATAATGACAACGAAAACAATAGCAATAGAAATAATAATACTAACATACTGGATTTCGATAACCAATGTCACCATACAAATTTTTTTTTTAATTTTAAAAGTTAAAAAAAAAAAGAAAGAAATGATAATAATAATGCTAACTTGGTAGCATTGCTGTAAGGAGCCATCAGTGAACGCCGCCGTGTGCGGCATTACATTACAGATGAAATCTTTTGTGTTTCTGCCTTCCTTTTTCTTGATTCTAATTTAGACATGGTGTCTGCAGCTTTACTTTTCCAAAACTAACTTCTAAAGTATATTCTAGCAATCTGCAAAAGATATAAATTGTTTAGAGACTGATGATGATAATTCCTCCTATTTAAGTATACATAAAGAAGCCTGCGTATTACATAGATATATGTAATTTCTGAAGATATTCGACATCTGTTAAAGTTTAAAATGCAGTCTCAGAACCACATGAAGATTATTTTCCAGTTAAATGGAGAAGGAATAAATCACCTTTAAATGCATATGTTTGCATGTGTGCATTTAAAATAATACTAATACAGTGCTGTAGGCGTAAAAAATAAAAAATAAGGGATTGTAAACTGACAAAGTCTTTGCAGTCTGTGAGGTCAACCAAGGGTTGCCTCACCTAAGAAAAATAATAATAAAATAAAATAAAATAATACTAATACAGGTATGGGAGAATGAATACGCTGACCTGCTGACCCCGAGTGCCCGTGGAGAAGCGGGTGGGGTGGGGAGACCAGGAGGACTTCTCATTTGCTCTCTGCCTTTGAGTATCTCCCAACGAGGTCATATTCAAGTATTAAGTAACTTTTTAACAGGATTAAATCTATGTAGAATAAACCACACATCACTCAGTCTCCTTTTCTTTTGCTCTAGTCATTTGCTCTGTTCACTATATCATCCTATTGTTGCAAGGGCTTTTATACATTTAAAAATAGAAGTGCTTTCGGAGCAACCAGTGGCTCTTTAAATGACCATTCCCTATTTCCTATGGCATTAAAATGGAGTGGTTGCAAGCTGAATGTGGTTTTTTTCTCCTATAGGTGATATTTTTAGCTGCCACGCAGTCGATAATCCCAAACCCCACTCAGAGCTCAAAATGCTGAAGCAATATGGACCAAACGTGCCTGAGCCCATCCTTCAGAAGCTCGTGGCTGCCTTTGGAGAGCTCAGGAGTTTAGCTGACCAGGGGATTATTAACTACCCTTATTCTACCAGAGAAGTTGTCAACATAGTGAAGCACCTACAGGTATGAAACACACCTGGGCACAGAGGTCTAAAAGAAGCCATCAACCTTGTTTTTCTAGACCATTTAATTTATACCAAGTCTTTTAATTTTTATAAATATAATACTGATTCAGATGATATAATAGGAAGTGTTCATAATTTAAATTTTAAATCTAGAAGACCAATCGACATTTGATGTTTAGCCTTTGAATTGACCTGGGTGAAGTTCTGTGTCATGGTCATAACCAAGGAGACAGGAAATTTGGTGGTGGTTTGGAGGTTTTTAGGGGCTGGGGAAAGAGAGGAGAACGAGACAGCAGGAAACTCTGTTACTCTTTGACTTTTATACAACAAGCATGTGGTATCTGAGTGAAAAATATTTTCATTTTGAGAACAAAAACCTTGGAGATAGAAAGACTAGGAATGAACAGTATTGATTGCATACCTGTAAACACTGCAAAAGGGCTTTATAAGATGGAGTAGGTGAACGGGAGGTGAAATTCCTTGTAGCCATGGACAACGTGTAGTCCGTCGACCTCGGTAAATAAAACAGAAAACCTGTGTAAATTCTACTGATCACAAATAATGGTCTTTAACAGTCACAGCCTAACGACTCTTGACTTAGCCCAATCTCCAGTCCCCCAAGGAGAACCTAGAGAGGAGAGTAGAAGGCCTTATTCTGCCTCTGAAACCCTCATAAGTCCAGCTCAGATGCCAGGACCGAAAAAGGGTTGAGGCAACCTGCGACGGGCTCAGAGGACATGACTAGTGTATACGTAGCTGTTAGTAACACTTGCTCTCTGCTGCTCCTTACTTCTCTGCGCTCTGTACCTTTTACATTCCTTTCTTGTTCTATTATCATTTTTTTCATTTGTTCATAGACCTGTGACGTCTCTAAATTCTTCCGAGTAGGCAGTCAACACTCTGTTTACACAGCACCTTTTGCTTTGGCCGATCTGGTACGCGTTTTAAAGGCAGGAGGTTTCAGAAAGCGTTGAAAGTCAGTGAACGTCAGGATCTGTGCCCCGATTCACTGTTTGAGGGAGGGAACTGCTCCCCTTAAAATTCTAGTATTTGTCTAAAAAGGAAAATCTTGCATTAAACATTAAAGAGCAAACATTAAAGAGACAAATGAGTGGA
>NW_011888935.1:686894-706656 GCF_000151845.1 Pteropus vampyrus | reverse complement strand
GGGGAAAGAGAGGAGAACGAGACAGCAGGAAACTCTGTTACTCTTTGACTTTTATACAACAAGCATGTGGTATCTGAGTGAAAAATATTTTCATTTTGAGAACAAAAACCTTGGAGATAGAAAGACTAGGAATGAACAGTATTGATTGCATACCTGTAAACACTGCAAAAGGGCTTTATAAGATGGAGTAGGTGAACGGGAGGTGAAATTCCTTGTAGCCATGGACAACGTGTAGTCCGTCGACCTCGGTAAATAAAACAGAAAACCTGTGTAAATTCTACTGATCACAAATAATGGTCTTTAACAGTCACAGCCTAACGACTCTTGACTTAGCCCAATCTCCAGTCCCCCAAGGAGAACCTAGAGAGGAGAGTAGAAGGCCTTATTCTGCCTCTGAAACCCTCATAAGTCCAGCTCAGATGCCAGGACCGAAAAAGGGTTGAGGCAACCTGCGACGGGCTCAGAGGACACGACTAGTGTATACGTAGCTGTTAGTAACACTTGCTCTCTGCTGCTCCTTACTTCTCTGCGCTCTGTACCTTTTACATTCCTTTCTTGTTCTATTATCATTTTTTTCATTTGTTCATAGACCTGTGACGTCTCTAAATTCTTCCGAGTAGGCAGTCAACACTCTGTTTACACAGCACCTTTTGCTTTGGCCGATCTGGTACGCGTTTTAAAGGCAGGAGGTTTCAGAAAGCGTTGAAAGTCAGTGAACGTCAGGATCTGTGCCCCGATTCACTGTTTGAGGGAGGGAACTGCTCCCCTTAAAATTCTAGTATTTGTCTAAAAAGGAAAATCTTGCATTAAACATTAAAGAGCAAACATTAAAGAGACAAATGAGTGGATTCCTCCTGTCTGGTTTTTCTGACAAGGCTAGTTAATCTTCCCTAACGTTCATTTGATCATTATTGTCCTATCGGTTTTGTAAATCTCTGTAGAATCTGAGTTTTATCACATATTTAAGAAAGGAATTTTTTTTCCACACAGAAATTTCCCTCGGAGGGTCTCTCTCGTGTGGTCAGGAATGTGTTTGACTTCGATTCCTACAACGACGACCTGAGGGAGATTTTGACTAACACTTTACACAAATACGGGATCCCTATCGGAGCAAAGCCGACGAACGTGCAGCTGGCGAAGGAGTAAGGCAAACCCACTGTTGCTGAAATTCTGTTGAGCGTTACTGTTCTGATTCGTAAGAGCTGATAATTCCGAACCTACCATTATACTCTACTGAACTGAGGTGGTGTGGAAATTACTTTCCACCGTTAAGCTTTTCAAGTATACGTTGCTATTTGCTGGCTGGATTTCAGCTGAATAGCACTGCTTAGAGGCCTGCGAATTGAGAATTTCGATTATTTTGACTGTCCCATGAGTAGATGTAATGTAATCAAATAAAGGGAAATATTTGTTTCTTTAACAGCCTCTGTCCTTTTTTTGGAGTTACTGTGACTCTTACTATTTCCTTATCTAGTACAAAACCATTGTACAATCATGAAAACGATATAAAGAGATAACATGCATTTGGTTAAGATGTTCTTAATTATGTCACCGTATATTTTTCTGTTATGATAGTTTTCTAAATTTATCATCATATTAACTTAGGAAATTTTGGGTTACTTATTTTAGTTCGACAGATGAAAAAGGTAGTGAAAATAAGTGGGTTTCTTTCATGTGGGCCAGTTGCCTACCCTTTATTTTGTAATTATAGGCTATGTACTTGACCTTAGCAAAGAATCTCACAAATATGCTGTTGACCAGAAAGATAGTTGACAGACTTTGTTAATAGTTATGTCTGTGCAAATTTATTAGAAAACAGTTTTAAATATGCATAACTTACTAACTTATAATAATGACTCCAGTGCTACCTTTGGCTCTAAATAATAGTCAATTTTCATAAAATTTAAGGGACAGTAATTACTTTTAAATTATAATTTAACTTGAGTCTCATATAGAAGGCACTCTCTAACTTCCTTAGAAAAAAATCATTAAATATAAATTAATGATTAGTCCAGCTACATATATATTGTGTTTCGATGTACATACACATACACATACGTATATATCCTAAGTCTGTACATGATTCTTATTTATTTATTCTTTGAAGTTATAAAAGCTTTTCAGAATAGATGCCAATCAAACTAAATTATTAAAGCTTTAACAGTTTCTTCAAGGATTTCTTAAAGAGAAACAAATATTTCCCTTTTGTGGTAAAAGGCACAAGATAGAGTTATATTAAGAATAGCCAGTAAATTGGTTTATAGTATAATAAGCTAGAAATTTTTTGAGAAGTATAATTTGGTGTCTGTTGCTAATTCATAAACTTTTCTGTAAGATACTATTTTACTGATCGATTAGCACTGTTTATGGGCATTTTGGAACTAGTTTGGTAATTTAATGGGTATAACATATCTTCTATATTAGAAAGTTCAAGAAATTATCTTTACTATGCAAACTTATATTAGTGCTCATGTTTTTTTAACTTCCTTTTTTATAAGCTATGTCTTTATTTTCAATTGGAAATAAGACGGTTTTTATTACCATTAACAAATTTATATTATTAGAGTTCTATCTTCTTGGAAACCAGGTTTGTGATTTTAAAATAGCTTTTTTTTGTCCTGTTGCACAACTTGAAATAAAGATTAAAATACCAAGTTGGTAAGATCAATCAAAAGAAATTTGTTGGCAATTTAAGTGTCTAAGGAAGACAAATAATATGATTCAACTTATTACTATCCTCAGTTCTAAACTGAAAATTTCTTGCCATGGCTTGTTCATTGTTGAATGGCAAGTTAATTCCAACTCTGGTACTTACTTCTGAGTGGAGGCAAAGCCGCACGGAGCCTGGTCATGAGGACGGAAACGACAAGTTGCCCAGCCACTGCAGGTGGCTAGAAATAGACGTAGAGCAGACGTGGAGGATGTGTGATGCTTCCTTTGGGGCGGAGATAGTAGCAGACGACAGTCTGCACGTGTAAAACGTTTTTTTCCTCCTCTGTAAATTGCAATGACTTGGGAAACTCAAAAACAGTAATATCATTTCATTGCCCTTTAGTGAAATCCATAGGTTCTGTATGTCTGTTTCTATCGAATTATCGGCCTCTTACTTTGAGAGGGTAGCATGGTAAAGTGAACAAAGCAATGGCCTGGGAATTCTGCAGTTAGTCATGTATGCAACCTGTATGCCCGCATCAGACTTGGAGAAAAAGATGCTACTGTATTGGTAAAATGACAGCATTTTATTATAGATAGCGTCCCTGTGTAACTTATCTAATGAGGACATTTTTGAGAATGGAAGGGGCACTATTAATAATAACCTGTATAAAAAGCGATGTAAGATAAGACTGTCCCAGTGAGGCCAGAATAGATGGTCGTCTTCCTAAGGTTAATCAGGTTAGCCTTATTAATGCGGTTCCTTCGTATTCTAATGTCCTTTGTATTTTAACATAATCTTAACCTTCTCTCATCCGTAAAAGCGAAAACTAATAAAGAAGAAGGGTTGCTGACGCTCTTTTTTTCCCTGGAGCGGCACACTGCTGATAGTAACCACAGAGACCGCTGAAGCTTGAAAGTCGTCCCCCGCCGTCTTGCGATCTGCTTGGACTTTTCCAGACCTTTTGCTAAGCCCTTCGCTTCGCTAGGCTTCTTGCTGAGCCAGTTGTCCGAGGCTGCTCCTGCCCGCCTCTGCGGAGACCGTGTCAGTGCAGGAGAGCCCCGCTGGCTTTCTGTTCCTGAGGAAGAAGGCCACAGTATTCTTGCTGCTATTAATATCCTTTTGCCCCGAATGAAAAATTCTCGCTCGAACCTGTTCTTTTCTTGCTCTCTAATCCAACCGTAGTGCTGCTTACTGGGCGGGAGCAAACTTACGTTGAGTCCAGAGCAAGATGGTCACAGTCACACTGAAGATGGCGGATGGCAACCTGGTTGGCCACCCACTGCATGTAACTAAAAAGCGGCAGACGTGGCAGAACAGGGAGGTTCTCACGCGGGGCACAGATGCTGTCAGGGCGCTGTCTGGTCGTCTCCCAGGGCACCTGTTTCCTCAGCTTTGGTTCCAATGTGCTCTGGCTGTTTGGTGATGTCCCACTGGTGCTCATTGGCGATAATTCTCCAGAGAGAGATGCCGTCCTTTGCCTTTCGTTCTAAACTTTGCGGTGACGGTACCATCTCATAGGTCTCTGGACGTTTTTAAAAGTCTCAGTGTGATAATAGGAGGTGAATATGACTTAACTCCTTTGCGAAACCCGATACGTTTGGCCGAGTCTTCCTGGTTGCTTCGGCGTGCCATAATGCGGCTCTTCTTCCTCAGCTCCAGTATATTCCCAGATCTTAGTTCTGGGGTCACTGTTGGCCACCTAGACCCTTCCCACTAGCACTTCCTGAGGTTTCTTATTACTCCTTTTTAAGTTTCTAATACATGGAAAAGAAACAATATGTATGCCTGAGATGGCAAACAACCAAATAAGGAGGCACACTGGGAGAAACTTGACACAGAGATAGGAAGAGTTGGGATAAAATCTGAACTCTTAAGAAAATAATCTGAGCTCTTGAGTGTCCAATGTCAATTTCATGAAAAAATACACACACAGTTAGGTCCCAGCACCCAACCAAAGACATATAGATTACCTGCTATAGTAGACATAGATATAAATTTCAAAGCAAAGTTTGCTTGTTTTTCCCTCAAATGAGCTTTTTTTTTTTTTTTCCGGTCTCGTCGTGACTTTTTCTTTATATCCTTAGCTGTCGGACATCTGTTCAGCTAGACGTCAGGCCATTCTCAGTAACGGTTGTTCTTTAGTTTAGCTGTAATTTTGATGTGCTCATGAGGAGGCAAGAACAGCATTTAGCTACTCCGCCATCTTGAATGGCACTGTCAAATGAGCTTTTATTTCTGAAGTTTCTTTTATTTGGGAGTAAACATGCCGCTAGCACATTAATTCTTCCAAATTTAAAAGTGTGTTTCAGAGTAATTTATGAACTCTAACATGCTGGGGAAACATTTGTTTTAAAGGAAGAAAGACATCCTGTACTTCCTACCTCCATTTTTAAGTGACTTATACAATATCTTATCTTAAATTTGTATGCCATGCTCTGTCTGACAGTTAACATAAGAGAATTGTCATTCATAAATTTACAATGGTATATAAATACTCTATCTCTAAATATATTCATCAATAACAATAATGATAATGGTAATATCAACACATAGATAACTGTATGCAAAGCACATTTGTACTCTCTTTACATGAATTTATATAATCTTCACAGAAAACTGTATTATAAATAATAATAATATATATTATTTCGTAGATGAGGAATTTGAGGCACAGAGAGATTACATCACTTCCTTAAAGTTAGAAAGCCAATGGGGCTGAGCTGTAATATACATAATATTATTTCCAATTCTAAGGACATATATGTAGATTGATATGCAGATTGCAGGCAGTTTCTATATCATAGTGATTCTTTGGATACTGAAATTTAGCAATAGTTTACATTTAAAATGGCCTTGGGATTTTAGGTAATCTACTTGAAACACATCATTGACCATGATGTCATATGTGTATAATACACAAATTCTTATTTTTCAGAGTGTTATGATAGATTTTGGGATTTTAGCCATGTCTCATGATGAAAAATAAGTCAAAAGGTAGGTTAACATAGACTTTTGGCACAATACAAAGATCATTTTAAAGATCTCTTCATTCCCAATTAAGCTTTCTTTTCTCTCTCTCTCTCTCTCTCTCTCTCTCTCTCTCTCTCTCACTCACTCACTCACTCACTTTCTCTGGCATAATGAAGAATCAGAAATTAAAACACAATGTAATTCATTTAGAAAAAATTCTAGAAAACTTAATTTGGCTGCCATATATAAGAAGCATACTAGCCGTCATTTCTTCCTGATTTGGAACACAAAAGCAATTTATGTAGTCTTCTCAAAGATTGTTGTCATTTTTAAGTAAGTCAAAATTACAGAGAAATTATCTCTACCCCCTAAAGTTATCTTCATGTGTTTTTCCCTCCCTGTCTTCCCTAGGAGGCACATGTGTCAATAAAACATTTAAATCATCATCTATCTTAACTACAAATTCTTTGTCTTCAGCATTGTTGGTTTCTTTTTTAATGCTGCTTAGTTTGTTCTTAAGCCAGTTTATTTTTTCCCCAAAGCATTTATTGGCTATGTGTCACCAGCAAACTATAGTCTACCAGTCATTTATTCGTGTCAATCGAGTAGAATAAAAGAATTTGAAGAAATTAAAATGTTTTAACATGTACGATTTCTTTATGATGAATGATGTTCCTTAAAAGAAGAATGACGTTCCATTTATTTTTAAAATAAATTAACAAAAGAAAATTAAAACACCTATAAGTCCACCTTCTAGAGATAGCCATTGTTAAATCCTTCTAGATCTTATCCTGTGATTCTGTGTGTTCCTTCATGTACCAAGAAATGGTTTTTGGGGTTTTTCTTTTGAGTTTTTCTTAATAGGAGAGATATGTCCCTTAAAAGGGGTTCTTTTAAAAACACTTCAATCCCAAGCTTCTTTGTCAAAAAAGCAATTTAGCTGTAATGAATTAGATTTGAACATGCATGACGCTCTTACGCAAGCCTACTTTTTTTTTCCATTCTTCTTCTTTCTTGAGATTTTAAGTCTAAGATATTTATTATAAACATAATGAACATATTCATAAAGCATAAAAGGTTTTCTCATAAGGAATAAAAACAATAATATCAACACTTTGTATCTTTATGCATCTTGTTTAAATGTCATTATCCTTTTCAGACATATAAAAATGCTGTTGCACATCTAAAAATGACCATTATGTGAGACTTTAAAAGTGTCGCAGAGCTGGTGAAGAAGCTCTGGTGGAGTCTTCTGATTATTCCTCAGCTGTCCTGTTGACATTCGTATTCTCTCTCTGTTTTAAGCGCTTTTGAATTTCAGTTTTCAGGCAAAATAAAGTAACTTCGAATCAACAAGATCTAGGACAATATGAGCCAATATTTTTACTCAATTTTTAATAGATTCACATTTTAAACAATTTAAAAACCTAGTAGTCGCTGCCGATAGTAACCGCCTTTGAGAGGCCCTAGAAAGGGAAAGGAGGGCTTGCTGTCCACTCGATTTTAATATTCTAACCCATGTGTTATTACCTTTGTTTTATTTTTCAAGTGTCCTCTGACTCTCTGGGCACTGGAATTTCTTCATTTTGTTTTCATATTTAAATAAAATTTAAAAATGTAAGTAAAGGGTTCCTCTGAAATTACGATTTTGTGAGCCCCTTGCCTCCAGCACAGCCAAGTGGACACCACACCGCAGTGCCCGTTCCGAGGGAAGAACGCAGGCACCGTTACCTTGCCAATGAGAAGTCAGGCGGACCAGGCATTTCTATGGCACATCAGCCCCATGCAGGCTCGTGCGCTGGTAGACGGATCAGGGAAGGGTAGACAGCACATTTTTAAAGCAGCAAAATTAAAAACAGTTAATATTTGTCAAGTGTTTACTAAGTTCCTTAAGCACTTTACAAGTGTTAATTCACTTCATCTATACTACAATTCCGTTCTTTCTATTACGCAAGTATTTTTTTCCTGTTTTATTAGCTATTAGGTATGCATGTATGTGGGTGGGTGTGTGTGTGTGTGTGTGTGTGTGTTTCTGTTTTACAGATGAAGAAATGAGCCTCAGGAGACTTTAAATAAATTAGATAACTGATAAATGACAGGATGGGGAAATTCAACTACTGGATTGCAAGATTTTAAAGATAATGGCAACTTTAGAGTTGCTTTTTAACTTTTATTTCTTACCGTTTTGGGACACATGTGTTATGTGCTGTTGGGTCGACTCCGACTCCTGGCCTGGTGACCCTGTGAGTGAGTGGTGTCCAGTGTCCCGTCCTCGCCCTGCTCAGCTCCCGTCGCCTCGTGCCTATGGATTTTTTTTATTGAGTCAATCTATCTTATATTTCGTCTTCCCCTCTTCCCACTGCCTTCTGGTTTTCCCAGCGTTCTTGTCTTTTCCAAAGAACGCTGTATCATGCAGGATATACGTATAACTTTTACATAAGTGGCTAGGCTCACTGTTTCCTTTACATGAATGCCATTTGTCATTGCTTCCAGAAGTACATAAGAGCATCCTTTTTATAAGACGCAAATTCTCTTAAGTTTTTTCTCTTGCAATACTGATTTATTTGCTTTTTGAAAAATCAAATTCGGTGACGTTGACAAATTCTTCAAAATGAATAGAACAGTTTTCTTTCTTAAGCTTATTCTGCATAGAGTCTTTTACTTAGCACTGCCATCCTTAAAATCATTCTCATTAATACAGTTTTAGCAGAGAAGTAATAAATCACTGTGCACCTGTGAGTTCTTCTAAGTCATTACAACCTACAGAGAGTTGGCCTCCAACTTGGGGCCAAGGGCTCCTGTGTTCAAAGATGAAATGGATTAGCTGAGGGAGAAGAAGGGTGTCCATTCCACGGACTGGGTTCAGACAGATCTGGACAAAGCGCGTCGGGGAGTTTGAATGCTCAGGGCATTCAAACTTGGAACACTGCATCAAATAGTCTAACGTTCTTCCAACTCCTAGATTCTGTGATTCACTGTCTCTTATTCAATTGAAAAGCTGAGTCAGTAGTCATTCTTCTCCCGTATATTGGTAAGCATTCATTACTTTGTCAGCCAGTCTCACAAGTGTATGTTAACAGAATTCTCAGAGAAGGTCGCCGAGATTGTTTTCCTGTCGATGTTGCAGTGCGTGTCACACAATCGTGTTTCGTGTTGATCTTTCTCTGTAGAATAGTGTCATGTGTGCGTATTTGCAGAGAACAGTTTCATCTACACTGAACGCATCTTTGAAAGAGCATCTGTCTAGAATTGGTTTTCTATGCGAAAGAATTATCCCGTGTAATTGGAACATCAATGGCAGCTGCTTCCTCTCTGCCCAAGACGAACTCTGGGGTCTTCAGAGTACCAGAGACATCAAAAACAATGCCCCCGACCAGAGCCTCATTTGGAGTAATTTCATTAGGTTTATCTTTGAAAAGAGGAATGATGTTCAGTTTACTATTGCTTGCATTTTCCAAGCTATTGTTTGCTATCACTTTCTTTTGTAGTCTTACTTTTTACAAATATGTCCGCATGTTTATCTTGGAGTTCGAAGGTATGCAGTTTCACTCTGTGTGGTGACCTACTTTTACTTCATAAAAGAGCTCCTAGTTTTCAAAAATAAGATTTATATTATGACATCTCAAAACTATTATAAACAGAAGGGTGGCATTGGGTTTTGTAATTTCATAGTCTTTGCCCCTTATTCTTTTGGTATATTATGAAGTAGCTTCATAGCTATTTCATTTACTCTCAGTTCCTTTAATGGGGTTACAGAAAAATATACCAATATGCATAGAAAATGTCAAGATCTATGAATCTTAAGCAGTCTCACAGAATTAACCTTGATCCCTTAAACATCTGTGATATTTTATAAAAGCCTGTCAGCTGTCTGGATGCAAATCTCCGATCCCCACCAATAGATAGCTAACTCATCCAAATACACCTGCGCAGTAGACTGCATCATTTGTCGAGAGTCACGTGGCGAGGATGCAATGGGGTAGACCCGCCGTGGTGTTTTGCAACTTGCCATTGAGATGAGGAACAAACAGGTAAAGATGTTGGCAGTTCTGGTATAACCAGCAGTCACTCATCTAACAAACATGATTGAGCCCTTCTGTGGTAAGCACGAGGTAGGGAGTCAGAAATATAAAGGCAAAGAGGGCTCAGCACCTACCCTCAAGGGGGTCACAGTTGATTGGGGAAGCACTCGGATGAAGAATGACTTGTGTTATGTTTGAACAACACAACAGAGAGCAAAGATACAGGATGGGTGCTGCCTTCTGCCCTGGGGGAGCGTCAGGGAGCATAACCAAGCTGAACCTTTGGAAGAGGAATCCAGGGAATCGTAGGAACATTTTAAGCCAGAGAGGAGCATGGTCAGATTCATACTTTAGAAAGACCCCTTTCTGTTTTCTAAAGATGATACGCTGAAAGGCAGCGAAACCGAAGGCAGGAGGACCTGTTGGCGCAGCCGCAGTGATCCAGGCGGTGAGCGGGGGCCCCCGTCGGAGCAGTAGGAACGAAAAAGAGGGACGAGAGTGAGGTCTAGTGGCAGGATCGATGGATTCTGGACGCCAGAGATTCAAATGAGTGAGATTTAAGCCGTGCTCTCGGTGAATTAACGATCTAGTTGGCACAGCCTGTAAACGCTCAACCTCGTTACATTAATGCTGTATTCAAAGCTACACGTACAGTAAGGTTATCTCATCCTCTGCGTCCTTCTTGTAGGAAATACAGAGGTTTTCACTTTTGGTTTTTTCAGGGGAAATTTCCAACTGGAAGAATTTTAATCCCAGTCATTTTTGATGTGGGTAATTAGAAAAGGAAAGAACTTAAGATTGAAAAATACTTAGATGTGGCTGGTAAAGCAGATGGCAGCAAAAGAGAAATTTTTGCAGTGAAACTTAAAGATGAGGGAAAGCAAACGCAGGCCCCAGGACTGTAGTCTGGCAGCTTCTGTGGGCAGGCGGAGACGTGTGGGGCAAGCCACCAACATCTGCTCTGGCAGGACTGACGCCCGCCGGCAGCTCTAAGGCCATGATGTCATTCTGGGTACCGGGGAGCGGTATTCCCGATTTTTGAGAAGTGTCGGCCAAGAGTAGCAAGTGTCCGCAGATCATTTCTATCTCGTGCGTCCAAAGTACTCTTCACTTCTGTGACCTCAGCAGGACCTAGGTGGCAGAGGTGCACAAGTCTGAGTTATAAAGCGAAAGCATAATGTGTGAATGCAGAGCCGGGCACAGAAAGGAAACCCTCATACACATCTTCATTCTGCGCATGTCATTTACAGCAAAATTAATTTTTCACCGGCCACGTGTGAGACTGTAGGGAGAGGGAGGTCAGAAGTGTCCAGTGACAAAGGAGCACAGTAGTATCCATTATTTCAAGTTTAAAGTGTTTAAAGGGGCTTTTCTATTTTCTCTATTTAGTCTACTGAGTTTTAAATTTCACTTTAAATAAAAATATTGATGAGGAATTTCATAGATTCATTTATAACTTTACTCTCTAAAACTGTTATTCTCTATCGGGTCTTAAATTTAAGAAAACCGTAAATTCTATAGAACTCTATCCTAAGAGAGCAAATTTTCATGGAAACGCAGAAGAGCAAGAGATTCATTCTGCCCAGAAAGAAATATGGGTGAGGGATGCAAGGGGAAGTGACATTTGAATTGGGCCTTAAGAATGAGAAGGGTTTCATCAAAGGGGCAGTAGCAGAAAGGAATTCTAGGCAGAGGGAATGGCCTTGTGGAAGTGTGTAGCATGTAACAGCGTGTAGCATGCTACACGTAGCATGTAACAGCAAGTAGCATTAGATCGAAGAGGCTAAGTCATAAATTGTCGGGTGTGCAAGAGGAATGGGTAAGAGCCGCAGGTGGAAATACCTGTGCAGGTTATTCTATGCAGCCCCCAGTAAACTCAGTTGGACGGTCCAGCTTGATTTGTACCAGAAGTTAGATTTAAAACATTAGGAATGAGTGAGGCCTGATAAAATAGAGTTGCTCGTTTTCTTCTCAAAGTTGGTAGTAATTGCTGAATTTTTCAGAGTCGGGGAAACCACCCCGAAGAGTTCCATTATTCCCATGAAAATTAGTAGTTCTTGTGGTAAGGAAATGTTTTGGGAATTGTTGATAATAGGTCTGTCAACAACTTTCAATTACATAATGCCCCTAGAAAGATCCAAATCTTTTTCATGTGTTTCTTTCATACTCCAGAAATAGTACTGGCAAACGTTCAGAGAAGGCAGAAATTTGCCAGAACATGCTCTTTAAAACCCCAGCTCACCTCTTTATGGAAACAATCTTAAACAAACCTCCTGCGTGTCATTCAGACTTTATTACTTGACTTCAGTGTCCATATGCATCGTGTTAAGAATTGTATGCATGTTTAGGCGGGGAAAAAAAACATTATTTTTTTCCGTTCTGAAGCTGGCTCAAGTGCTGTAATTTGCCCTGACTCATAATTTTGATATTCACCTTTCTTTTAGTTAAAACTTTTACTTCCAGATCTTTGTGAATACTTCCAAAAGTGATTAAGAAACATCACAACACATGAATTGAAATACTTCATTGTTTTAAAAAAACATATTAAATTCATGAATGACATTGAAGATAAAAAGTAGTGCTATTTATAGGCCTTAAATTTATCCTCCTCCCCCTTAAAATTAAATCCAGACATCATTCCTGCTAGGACTCTAAAAAAACAAGTGACAGAATCTTAAAACTATGGAAAATGCCATTGTTTCCATCAAATCACGTATTATAACTTCATTCTGGTCAGAGCTGGATGACATATTTTAATAATGGAACATAGGAACTTTTGCTAACTGGTTATTAGTTTAGAGTTGCCCCAAATTAATGCTGATTATGCTTCAAATTCAAAACTTGCTCATGCGTCTAGTTTTAATACTCCCCTTTTCCCCGCCTACAGACTTATTGAAGGGGAGAGAGTTGGTAACCGTCAGATTTTTCCACGGCTTATCGGGAGGGCTTAGTGGTGGAAAATAAATGAGGGGCTTTGGTTTATTTTAGCCGGCCAGCTGGGAGTACACAGGGAGTGCCTAGAAACAGTACTTCATGTCACCAAGGAGCTGGATGGAGTCCGTTTGACACTGCATTCTGCGTATATGCCTTCCAGTCATAGCTGTGACTGCCCATCCATACATAGTATCTGGTTATGTGGCACTGAAAAAACAGATTCTAAACTGGGGACCTGGAGGTGCTTCCGGTCCTCTGCCAACCAGCTAGCGCTGTTTTCAGATAGAACGAGGAAGCCTGTACTTGCCATGACTATTATTTAGAATGAGTTGGCAAGTTCAAACCAGATTTCATGACTATCCCTGGAACTGTCCGTAAAAACTAGATGTGGGGTAAAGTTACTTTTTTCTCAAATGGATGAAGGGTTTTGGGGGGGGGTTTAGCATCTGTATGATATTTTTATGATTTTTAAAAGATACGTTAGATTCATTTTTTTAGGCTACATATCTACCTATCAACCGAGAATCGTTTTTTATTAAGCGATTCTCCATCCATTAAGAAACATTAAGAAATACAGTTAAATTTCAAGCTGTGTAACTGTTTCTGTCGTCTTCAAAGAATCGGGTGTATTTAGAGCTGCTTTTTATAAACTTTAGTAAAGTTTTATACCCGTCCCTCAGGGCACCAATTCCATTGGTAGATGCAGAGATTTTCATTCTGATTATTTTATTTTCACTCCAGAGCACCAAGGTAATGAATACAAGACTCTTGACTCGACTACTGACACCCCGCCCCGCCCCACTCACTTCAGTGATCAGCAGAGACCCCCCCCAAGCTGTAAGGAACTTTGCAGATTTTCCTGTTGATTTCACAAAGGAAGCTATTCATACGCAGAGGAATTAGCCGACTTTCCCCTCCTAAGTCCGCATAGCTACTTAATAAAAGAACCGGAATTAGAACCCAGGTCTCCTGCATTCTATTATGTCTTCTCTGCTAGAGGGAAACTAGGTGTGTCTCCTTCCTTAATTTTTTCCCTTTGCTATTTGAGACCTAATCCTCCTTCGCGGAGCTGCTGAAAGCAAGTGGAGAATGCAGCACATTCCCTAAACAAGGAGAGAGAGATCCTAGTCTATGAGGTGTTTTGAAGATTTACCCTTTTGACGCAGAAGCGTGTCTTTACTTCGTGTAAAAGAGAGAACACAATAGTAAATGCCCTGACTCGGTGCCCTCCCGCCTCATGTTCAGTCAAAACGTGGAAGTAAGTGGGTGACCAATCAGAGTAATTGTACTGAAGTGGGTGACCAATCAGAGTAATTGTACTGAAGTGGGTGACCAATCAGAGTAATTGTCCATGTACTGAAATGTATTTTAGTTGACAGATCCAAAAGTACCTGCTTCCTTTTGAGAGATTTATATCAAATGACTGAAAAGAACTTTAATATAATTTTTTAAATTTCTTTCCTTTCTCGTTAAACATTAATATTTCAAAAGGCCAAAAAACACA
Source organism: Pteropus vampyrus (assembly GCF_000151845.1). NCBI lineage: Eukaryota > Metazoa > Chordata > Mammalia > Chiroptera > Pteropodidae > Pteropus > Pteropus vampyrus. Next base: position 692,570 of record NW_011888935.1, on the reverse strand, counting down.
TTCTACGAGAATGCTTGATTCTGTTATTTTATGCAAAAAAAAAAAAAAGTGAGAGCCTTACATGGTTTTATTAAGCAAATGGAAATATTGTGTAAGACTACTCTTGCTGAAAATAAAATGATTTCTAAATATAAATATGTGCTCTTTTAATAATCAGACTCATTCTCAGCATGCATTTCAATTTATAGCCACATGTTCACTATTTTCAAAGAACTCTGAATCATTTTTTTGCCTTAATTTATCATGGAGTAAGAACTTTATAATAAATTAAATGTCAAATGGCTCCTTTTTTGAAGATTCATAGAAAAGATAGTGCGATTAAAAAGTGAAGCCTTTCTTGGTTTTATACTTAGCTTCGCCACACACGTTTTGGCAAGTCACTGTATTTAAAAGTCATTTTAAATAAAATGAATCTATACACAGAATAATTCCATTAGAAATCAGGAAAGGAGCTCCCTTGGTGGGTATAAATGACAAAGTGGTCTTGAGGGGGTTTCTGGGTGCGGATGATGCTGTTTCTTTAGGTTCTGCTTTGGGGTCCTGGTGTGTTTAGGACTCAGTGGCCCATTTGTGTGAACATTTCTGTATATATATTGCATTTCGATTCGAAGTGAAAAAATTAAGGTGCTGAAATAGTCTATGAAATTCGCCTCCTACAACTTACAAACGTGCGGCTGGTACTGCCATGTACTCTTCGTTATTGGAATCCAAATGTAAAAGAATATTATGAGAAAATCGTTGGATTGCACCATTTTTTCCCCTAAGTCTTTCCTATACTCTACTAGGAATTTAGATGTTAAATTACTAAGCATTTTACCAACTTAAGGAAAAAAAAAACGTAAACCTTAATGATAGTTGTCATTGAGGTAAAAACGGAATAGGACTTTACCTTCTGTGTTTCAGAAATGTGGAGCCCTTTCTTCTTAAAGTACATTCTAAGATGGCTTTATAGACTGTCTTTTAATAAAGTGAAAAAAGCTTCAGAGTAAAGCATTCTTCAAATTTATTTGTATGGTCGATAAAAGATGGCTCTTTATGTTTTTCCTGTGACTCGCCAACAAGAAGTGTTTACCTTTCGCCTCATCCTCAACAGGTTGCCCCTGCCAGAGCAGACATTCATGGGCCACTGGACAATCGGTCAGTCAAGAAATGGAACGCAAAAGCTGCTGTGTCCAGCAGAAACTCATCATATAGACATAAAGGTGGATCTTATTACTTCTTCATTAAAATATTGAACGTTACAGATTTTTCCATTTTCACTGGCGAAAATCCATTCCATCCCAGAAATGACTTGTTCTGATGTTGTCTTAGAATAGATTTAGCTTCTGCTCTCACTCTCAAGGCAGTCTGCCCTCTGAGGAACTCGATGTAGGTAATTGCTAATCACCAGTAGAATTACTAAGAACTAACGTGTATTTCAGGAGAATCAGTTATCTTGTGTGTTATCCTAGGACAGTTACTCCATGATATTTGTCTTCATTTAAAAAGGCAAAGGAAAGGAATATCCATCACTAGTTGCAACTACTCGACTCTGCCATGGTGGCACCAAAGCAGCCTTAGACGATACAGTAACAAACGAGTGTGTCTGTTTGCCAGTAAAATGTTATTTCAGAAGCAGGCAGCGAGCCGGAGCTGACTGGTGGCCCATAGTTCTTCGGTGCCGGCAGGAGAGTATGGAATCTGACCGCACATGTCAGTCAGAGGCTCCCTGGTGACGGTAGCTGCGGGAAGATGGCCACTACCCCTCTCTGCCTTCCGGATCTCATGCAAGTGCATTTGATTGGCAGAACCTAAAGAACATCCAGAACCCCTGCTCGAGGGAGCATGAGAAACGTAGTTGTTAGTCTTCCAGCTCCTGAGATGCACATTAGGCAGAAAAGGACCATGGGGGCCACAATCGTCAATATCTAACCCAAACGTTTTTGATTAATTAAGGACTATAAAGCATATAAGTTATTGAAATGTTAAATGCCTCTACATAGTCTTTCCAGGGTGTCATATCTAAGCACTCAGCACTAATATCAGTAACATTATTAAATTACTTCCTCTGCCTATGTTTCTAGTGAATAATTTTTACCTTATGCGAAACATTCTACCTTTGACAATTAACAATAGTGGTAATCTACTACTAGTAGTTGTTTTTAATTTCAGTTTGTCATTTTTTTACATTATCTTTCCAAGAACTAGGTTTAGCCATTACATTCTATATAATGATACAATAATCATTCTTTACTACGGCCCTGATTCATTAATTTACAAATTTTTCTCCTGGTTTGGACAGCTCTGGGTCCCAATACTTGGGAATTCAAAAGTTGCTCTTAGCTGAGGAAGAAATGAAGCAATAAGAAATCCTATGAGATTTTGCATCTGGTATATTTTATGAGTAAAAAGAACATTAAGTGAGAAATTAAATAAGATAGCGCATATGGAAGCATTTATAAATGCTAGTAGATGGTATTATTGTTATAAGACCACTCTAGTCAATAAAAAGAAAAGAGATACTTCGAGATATTGAATATTTGAATTTAAATTCTATATTTTGGAAGCTCTTTAGCTTTTCTACATTTTGGTAAGTACCCAAATTTCTTAACTTGGATAACTACTTTATTATAGGGTCCAGCACTTATGAACATACAGGAGTATCCAATAGAAAGACATGAAGGGAGATCTCAAACCTTTACTGAAGAATGTGCCTCCTGGAGATTGCCACTGGATGAAATCAACATAATCTGTGACATCGCTACATCACATGGTATGTCAGTTTATCCTTTTGATTTTTCTTTCCTAAACTGACTTTTTTTTTTTTTTTAATTGGGATTAAAATAATCTCTAGACATCAGAAATCTATGACAGACTCGATAATTGTGTCATTCTTGGAGTGGATAGCAATTATATGTAATTTAGAACTAACTTCCTGTAACGATCTAACAAAACAGTGTTGCGGAACCCACATAAGCACCGCCAAGTTTGTATGCCCATGTCTGTTTCTCATTGCGATTGTAGCACAAAGTTAAACACACTCAAGCATGTGCTAAAAATAGAAGCGGAAAAGAAAAAAGAGAATCCTTGGGTATTTTGGCTGGGATTCCTGCTGGGCGATTGCATGAACCATGAAAGCGGGGCTACAGTGATTTGCAGTCATTAAACTTCTCGTCGTAAAGAATGACAAGGAAAGGATGTGAACTTTTGGCATCCGTATTTCTAGACCGTTGCCCTTACCTACTGATTCATGCAGTGTGCCCTGGTACCTTCTGGCAGAAGTTTCTCAATTAGTGGCAATTACTAAGGTAATATAAACAGAGGTGAAGGCACAGGAAGATAGAGAGTCTCTAACTGGACTAAGCTGGGGATCGTGTAGGCAAAAATTCAGAAGCAAGTTTTGTTCCTATGAGTCCTATAGATATAGCTTATCCCTAAAATCATCTGTGTCAAATAAAAATATGTGCTTTAAAAATATACGGTTCTTTGTACCAGATGGGTGCCCTTAAGATATTTTACACTCACAAGTAGAGAGTATGTATGGATTTTATGGATATAGTTTGAACTTTGGCCCTTGTTTCACATTTAGGCACTGGAAATAAGTGTGCTGCGACCATGGCCTGTGGCAGGTGTCACTAATCAGACGCAGGGCTCCTCACCCCACAGCCCTGGGCACGGCAGTCCAGGTACTGCCAGTCACTCAGCTCTGGCCCCTGAAGGGGAAGCTCTGTCGCTGCCCCTCATGTCGTTTGACCCTCTTCAGTACCGTTCATACTTGCAAACTAGGTTTTTTGTTATTTGTTTCTTTGTTTTTTACCTATTCTGTATTTGTAAGAGAAAAAGAGCATTTTCTTGGATTAGAATGAGATATACATAGACACACAGAGATAGATAGATGATTGATAGGATGGATGGATGGATAGATAGATAGATAGATAGATAGATAGATAGATAGATAGATAGATAGATACACACACACATATACAGAGGGAGACAGAGAGAGCCAAAGACCAAACAGCGCTTAATTTCTGCAATAAGAGAGAACAATTAATAAGTTTATTAAGTACATTTCTGTTAATACTTTTACTATATTCCCTGGTGCCCTGTATTATGCACAAAGGTGCTCAATAAATGGTAAATTGGACTGATTTGTGCTGATAGGAGAAGCATTAAAAAGATTCTTAAATGATAAATTATGTGATTCTGTCTGATATTTGGAACTATAACACACATACACACAGTCTTCTAAACACCAGCTTCTTCTGCCCTTCCATTGACTTGTGTTTCTTATCAGCGTTAGCTTATTTATTTACGTTTCCTATACCTTTACATGTAATATTTGGTCTTTATTTGTAGACTTGGCATGCGTACGCACACGCGCGCACACACACACACACACACACACACACACACACTATATGTACACACACACGTATGTTCCATATTTTCCAGGATAGTCACAGATATCAATATCTCATTATCATATCTTGTGTCTTAATTTGGGGTTCAGAAAATATGATCACTGTCCACATAGATACCTGGATGAGGAGCGATGCTGATGGCATTTGTTGTACAGAAGCAGCTAATACCTTGCCTTAAAGTGCTCACAGATATCAATTATGGAAAACACGGCCCAGAGCCTGACTGTTCAAAGGGAGGCTGTCAAAGCGACCGCACCGGCATTATGTGGGAGCTGGTTGGACAGGCCGAATCTGAAACCCCACCCAGACCAGCTGAATCAGAATCTACCTTTTCATTAGATACTTAGTGATTCACGTGCACTTGAAAGTTGACGAAGCAGTGAGACAATTCAGAAAATGGACCTAGTCAAGTCTTCAGTTGGACAAAACAGATCGAATTTTTTTATTGAGGTATAATTGACATATAACATATGACGTTCGGGTGTACAACATAATGAGTCCATATTTGTGTATATTATGAAGTGATCACCGCGATAAATCTAGTTAACATTTGTGACCGTACATAGTTACAAATGGGTGTATTTGTGTGTATGATGAGAAGAAACAGAGATTTTATAATAAGAAATACTCAAAAGATAAAAGTTTGGAAACTAAGATCCATGAACTAAGAATTAAAAATAGAATTATTTATAACAAGAAAGCTTAAAGATCTAGTAACTTTCCAGAAAACAGGAGATTAGCAGATGGAAGTTGTTGACCAGCTTTTGTCCATCTGAACCAGCAACGAAACAAGAGAAAACAGACCTTTATTAAAGTACAAAGTGAGGTTTCACACAAGGAAGAACTTCCTGTGCCGAGAAGTGTTAAATAGATAATGGTGTCCCTATGAGATGTCGTGGAATTTTGGGGGAAAAATAGCTGTGGCCCCATCTGCGTTTGGAGCAGGAACTCAGTTGTTTGTCATGGTCGTTTTCAGCCTAATCGATCCATCTACACATCGGCTGCCGAGTTCCAACTGTGCGACTCAGTTTTCAGTGGATCTCTTGACCAGTCAGAAAATCTGTTGCAGATGACAAAATGAACTCCTTTCTGTCATTTCAGAAAATGAAGAAAATACCCTCTACATAGCTACGTGCAATCCTGTTTCCTTACACTTTATGGACACGGCTGGGAAAAGTGGCTACGTCGTGGACCTTTCTGACATCTTACCAAGAACGGCCAGAGGAGTTTGGCACCCATTTTTGACAGTGGCACCCCTGGGAAGTCCCCTCAAGGG
>NW_011888935.1:678826-686844 GCF_000151845.1 Pteropus vampyrus | reverse complement strand
AGAAGCATTAAAAAGATTCTTAAATGATAAATTATGTGATTCTGTCTGATATTTGGAACTATAACACACATACACACAGTCTTCTAAACACCAGCTTCTTCTGCCCTTCCATTGACTTGTGTTTCTTATCAGCGTTAGCTTATTTATTTACGTTTCCTATACCTTTACATGTAATATTTGGTCTTTATTTGTAGACTTGGCATGCGTACGCACACGCGCGCACACACACACACACACACACACACACACACACTATATGTACACACACACGTATGTTCCATATTTTCCAGGATAGTCACAGATATCAATATCTCATTATCATATCTTGTGTCTTAATTTGGGGTTCAGAAAATATGATCACTGTCCACATAGATACCTGGATGAGGAGCGATGCTGATGGCATTTGTTGTACAGAAGCAGCTAATACCTTGCCTTAAAGTGCTCACAGATATCAATTATGGAAAACACGGCCCAGAGCCTGACTGTTCAAAGGGAGGCTGTCAAAGCGACCGCACCGGCATTATGTGGGAGCTGGTTGGACAGGCCGAATCTGAAACCCCACCCAGACCAGCTGAATCAGAATCTACCTTTTCATTAGATACTTAGTGATTCACGTGCACTTGAAAGTTGACGAAGCAGTGAGACAATTCAGAAAATGGACCTAGTCAAGTCTTCAGTTGGACAAAACAGATCGAATTTTTTTATTGAGGTATAATTGACATATAACATATGACGTTCGGGTGTACAACATAATGAGTCCATATTTGTGTATATTATGAAGTGATCACCGCGATAAATCTAGTTAACATTTGTGACCGTACATAGTTACAAATGGGTGTATTTGTGTGTATGATGAGAAGAAACAGAGATTTTATAATAAGAAATACTCAAAAGATAAAAGTTTGGAAACTAAGATCCATGAACTAAGAATTAAAAATAGAATTATTTATAACAAGAAAGCTTAAAGATCTAGTAACTTTCCAGAAAACAGGAGATTAGCAGATGGAAGTTGTTGACCAGCTTTTGTCCATCTGAACCAGCAACGAAACAAGAGAAAACAGACCTTTATTAAAGTACAAAGTGAGGTTTCACACAAGGAAGAACTTCCTGTGCCGAGAAGTGTTAAATAGATAATGGTGTCCCTATGAGATGTCGTGGAATTTTGGGGGAAAAATAGCTGTGGCCCCATCTGCGTTTGGAGCAGGAACTCAGTTGTTTGTCATGGTCGTTTTCAGCCTAATCGATCCATCTACACATCGGCTGCCGAGTTCCAACTGTGCGACTCAGTTTTCAGTGGATCTCTTGACCAGTCAGAAAATCTGTTGCAGATGACAAAATGAACTCCTTTCTGTCATTTCAGAAAATGAAGAAAATACCCTCTACATAGCTACATGCAATCCTGTTTCCTTACACTTTATGGACACGGCTGGGAAAAGTGGCTACGTCGTGGACCTTTCTGACATCTTACCAAGAACGGCCAGAGGAGTTTGGCACCCATTTTTGACAGTGGCACCCCTGGGAAGTCCCCTCAAGGGTCAAGTGATTCTCCATGAACAGCAGGTAAACACACCCCAGGCCAGTCACACGGAGGATTGTGCCCAGGGTAGCGTGTGAAGGAAAAGGCAGGAATGATTCGCAGCCTCTAACTGAAAATCCCTGTTCTCCTAACAGTCGGGGAGGGGGCTGGAGAGAGCGCCCGGGGTTGTCTGTGGTAAGTACTGGAAGAAGACGGGCTGATGTCTCCCGCTCCGCAGAGACCTCAGCATGACCTGTGAGTCCAGAAGCACTAAGTCAGGCTTTCTCTACCTCGGTACTGCGGACATTTGGGGCTGGAAAAGTCTCTGTCGTGAAACCTCCTTTTTCTTTGAAAAGATAGACAACAAACAAGTAAACTAGCAAATACATATACCCAGTTCAGTGACGAGGCCTTGCCTTAATAATTATCATAAATTCTGAGTTAAAATTATTTTCCGATTTTCAGATGTTTCTTTCATTTTCACCTTCTCCTAGAAGCAGAGTGACGAATATCCAGATATCGCTTATAGAAGTTTCCAGCACACTGGAATAAGGGTTTTACTCTATGGATTTCCAACAAAATCTCGATGCTGTCGAATAGAATTCTATAGTCAGAAGAGTCTGTCCTAAAGAGAACATGATATCTTGGTGATTTTTAAGTCAATTAAATTTGGATAAAAAATCTAAATTTGGAGTATTCAAATAGTCCTGCCACATTTTCAGCCGTCAGATGAACTGTCAGATTTACACATACTGATTCTTTAAAAGATTTTTAGGCTCTCACCAAGTATTTTATGTTCTCAGTTATTCGGTACCATTGCTGATTAATACTCTATTCACTTACAATGACTTTCTCGAAGGAAGGTATGTTCTTCGCTGTGAAGACGTGCATCTCTTCCATGGCTAGGGCTTTGCCTCCTGGCAGTCTCGTCCGTCACCTGACTGATCTGCCAGTTTTCCAGTAAGCCACCTCAGCGCCCTGAAGGCGCAGTCTATCTGAATACTGCCAATACTGTTGTCTGAACCGCGTCCTTTTTCCCCACAGAGAGACTCTTAGCTGTCTGTCTTCTATTATGGCCCCGTTAGGACGGAAGGCCTCTTTTAAGTCCAAATAAACATCATGCGGTGGTAAAATTTAACAAATGATAAATAATTCTCATGCAATAAAAAAAAATGAGCGCACTGCCATCAGTTCCTTCTTCCCCATTCTGCCCTAACTGAAAACAGAGCTGAAATATTGCAGAGAAGTCCTCCCATTAATTCATCTATCCCTTGTCTTTTAAAAAGGAAGCTTTGCCATGGGTGCGTTTCCCCGCTTAGCTTAAGAAGTTGTTCAAAAAGTCCTGGCTAAAAAAAAATCTTAAGTGAGGAAAGGGGAATTTTGCCATCCCTAAAAATACAGCAACCGCCCCCCCGCTCCCCGACCCCACCATGAGATTATTTATTACATCTGTACAAAGTTTAGAATTGCAGACTTTGGGACATTGAGGTCATCCAGAGGTTACTTTTCTCCCAGTCAAATACAAACATAATAAAATTGCTCATTTGCTTCTCCTCCCTGCCCCCGTTAAAGGAAGCCAAAGCCACAGCTCCATGTGCTCATGTGTGACGCAAAATTCTATTTTTAAACTCAGACAGAATATATCATTAGTCATTTACAGAAGGAAACCATTAACTTCTAAAAGGATGGAACAGCAGAACTCTTTCATGTTGCCAATTGCTTCTAAAACTAATTCTAAATACAGCAATGGCTGGAAATATATGTTTTCTGTCACTTAGGAAGATACAGTTTTGGCCCCTTAGACCAAGTTATGCGTATATGAGCATTAGACCCTAAAAAGGAAGAAAAATGCAAAACTGTACTAACTTATTTTTCTGCTTAATTGTATCTGTTTAATCATCTGCTTATTCTTTTGCTAATCATATTTGGGGATCAAACATTGTTTTTAGGACTTTCTTTTTGCTTAGAAAAGTTAACATTATCTCAGATTGCTTCAGAGCTAAGAATTCGTATTAATGTCCTACATATTTATATAAGAAAGAGAATCTCCTTTAAAAAACAAATTTAATCTAGACTGGAGACTATAAATAAGGCATCACTATCATTTTCAAACTTTCAAACGCCAGGAATAACACTTTTTGTATGAAATGTTAGTTTTAAAAAGAATATTTCTAACACAGTCTTAATGGACAGTTGTATATTATATAGACTAATGGATTCTAAGGGTGTGTTTGTGGAAAAACTTAAGCTTTTTCAGTATGCTGAGTAGAATTTTTTAATCTGGCCAAGATCGAGTATCTAGAATGAAGGAAACTATGTGATATGAATATCACTTTAACTCTTGAGCAGTTCAATAAAATTACCCAGTAAAATAAATTTGCAGTTCCTGATTTGCAAATGAATCATTAAGCTTTTTACATTTCTTTTTATTTCTCTCTAACCAAATTACATAATCGAGGACGAGGGCCACAGTTAAGTCATCATTATATTCTCCTTTGTGCTTTAAATATCAGCTGCTCAGTAAATATTATGAGAGAAATGAATGAACATTTCATATTCTGTTTCCTGATTTTGCAAAGTACGTTCATTCTTTGGATGCTTTATGACTTAATTTTCTCCAAAGAAAGTTCTTAAAATGAAAAGTTTGTAAGGTTTAGGACAGCTAGAGAAGTCCCAATTTAAAACAAAAACCAGAAAGAAAAGAAATTGCCTAACGGAGAGGCCTGACAAACAACTTGCTGATGCATTTCTGCAAACCTGTTAAAGGTCTTTAAACTTAAACTTAAAAAGCCAACTCTTTGCATCCCTTTAAAATATATCATCTTTTCTGGCTTTCTCAATTTTAAGGTCTTATCTCGTGTGTTTCTGTTCATTTCTTTTAATGCCTAAGGTTTATTTTAAATTGTCTCTTCTTAAAAAAACTACACCTAATTACTAAGAGATTATTACTTCATTTGCATAACCACAACTAACCATGCTGGAGAAATCTCTTGTTTTATTACTAGCCAGGTTCTCGAGGTCCTTGATATTTTCTTACTAACTCATCTTTATGTCATGTATTTTCTGAATTGAACCTGGATTTGCGAAAAGAATTAATTTAATTATACTTATTTATTTTTAATTTAATTGTATACAACATAAAAGAGTTTTCAACAAAACATTCTTTAAGGGCAATTTCATAAAAGTAAATGGAACTTTTACAAAAATTACTGCCTTAATCGTATCGTTACTATCTAATAAAACAGAATCATGGTTAAGCTAGCCTATATTTAGAAGACATTTATGTTTTGGATTTATGTGATAAACCCATGAGTACAACTCCTGATTGCACCTACTAGAAAAATAAACGTTTTAGTTTATAAATTAAACTAGTAACTAAATTGCATGGTTTTAAGATAAATTTATCATATAATTAGAAACATCTTCGTAAAACCATCTAATGCTTTACATTCTGTCTTAAGGAAAACCGTTTCGCGGCTTCACGGTGTCTCTTAAATAGCGCAGCGTCGCCATCTCCTCTTTGTTTTATCACTATAACCGTTACTCTCAGGTTGCCGAGCCGCTTGGGCTTTTAAGGAAAGGATCAGATCTTGAGCTCCTTGCCGTCTGTTCTCTTTACTTCCAGAGTAATACCATCCTACTGTTGGATACCACTGGCCGAGCCCTCCGTCTTCTTGTCCCTCTGTCAGAAGAGATGACGTCTAAGAAACCTTCGTGGTGGCACAAGGAAGACGCTGTAAGGAATACCCGCGCTGTCCAGCAAATTGCCGAGGGCTTTCCATAGCTTCCTGAGCGGAAAGATGCACGCCTGCCCGTCCCTGCCGTGCCTTCCGTTTATTATAATGCACAAGAGAATTCTCTTTTCAGGCACATGTAGAGTTTAACACAAAACAAATAGACATTGGTGCATATCTTAAATACCAATAGCTTCTTTTCGAACTCACAAGAAGACTAGTCAGGACTGAATTCATGATAATAGAATATTATGATGATAAGCTATTTGAGTATGATGTTCTGAACAAATTTCTAGTCATGTAGTTGCTTTCACCTGTTTCGGATTTACATGATAAACCCATGAGTACAGCTCCTGATTGCACCTACTAGATAAATAAACATTTTAGTTTATTAATTAAAGTAAACTAGTAAATAAACATTTTAGGCCAACCCAAGAGGATTTATTCTGCCATTCAGAAAAAGGTAGTGGATATGGAATAAGGCTTACTCTTTGCTCTGCAGGATAGCGTCCTTAGGTCTTAAACAACCACGGAAGGGGAAAAAAAAGATTTTTGAAATGTCATAAATGATCCAAATCTAAGAAGCAAAGTATTTTCTATTTATGTTATGGTACAAATTCCGTTTTTTGTTTTGTTTGTATTGATTGATCGATTGAAGAAAAGGTTTTCCTTTTTTTTAAAGATTTCTGAAATCTTAAAAAAATTCCAGTTTATCACCCAATAGTGTGTTTATTTCTAAACTGTATCTGGCACTACTTTTAACAGTTCTCAAGGTGTTTTAGTATGTGGCTCACAGCAAGATTTGAAATGTGTTTTAGTCCATGTCACCATGAGAGTCTGGGAATAGATGAGGAGGTAGCTTCTCTGGGAATTTTACGTGGTGAAGACCTTGCAAGGCACAGCGGCTAAAGAGGCGTACTGCGTCTGACACATTTAATGTGAATGTTTTGTTTTGTCTTTAGGAAACTTATAAAATGTGTAAAGAATTTTCGCACAAAAACTGGCTAGTGTTCTACAAAGAAAACGGGTGAGCTCTTGATTGTAGAAAATGTAAACTGGGGACCCTTATTTGCCCATTCTTTTTCCTCTTTTAACTTTACTTATTTGTCATAAAACTAATGTAACCTAATTGTAAATATTCTCTTATTAAAGTAACTCATCCCACACTGTAGAACATTGAAAAATAGACATAAGAGAAGGGTAGTCCTTTAATTAGTTCCATAATTCAGCCACTACTAGCATGGCAGTTATTACTTTTCATTATTTTTTATGCACACCCTTACGTAGCTTATAGTTTTGTATATCTTTTTTAACATTCTTAACATTTTTCTGTTATTATTTAGTCTTAGAAACATCCTTTTTTACGGTTGCGTGATATATCAGGAGACGATCGTGCCATGGTTACTCAGCCATTCTCCTTGCCACGTCCTTTCAGAGACGGTTTTCCTCTCCTTTTCCAGGAACAGCCTGACTGTGCTGGACGTTCTAGAAGGGCGAACTCATACCATCTCGCTTCCCATCAACCTCAAGACTGTGTTCCTTGTAGCAGAGGACAGATGGCTTCTGGTGGAGAGCCAGACAAACCGGTAGGCGGGTCCACGTCCGATCTCGTGGTGTAGCTCAGCCTTACTCATCACTTCCCCAGCGCCCTTGCTGTTGTCCCTTCCGTGTCTGTCCCGTCACAATTTCCAAATGTGGCAGCATCTCGGTAAGTGAAAGCTGAAAGAAGCAGGGGGTAGAAAATTAAAATGAATTAAATAGCACGTCGCAGAGTAGTTATCACAGTGTTTCAGAGGGTGACATCGCAATGAACAGTAGAAACATGATGACTTTTTATGTAGGATCCATATTTCTTTGGGCTTGTGCCTCTCAGCACACTGAGAACTGTGTTCTTGCCAAACCAGAGATGCTTCAGAATAGACTTGCAGTTTACTCGCTCCTCAGAGGGCTCCAGTCTCCCGTCACAGAGCTGGCGCTTTTGTGTGACTTCACAGAATCCACCTCTTAGACGTTTTTCGTTTTATCTTGTGCGCTCTTATTTGGTTATGTTTATGTTTGTGTTGCCTCCCCCACTGGGCTGTACACTTCTCGATGAAAGGGACAGCAGTGCTCTTGGCATAAATAGGGTGCACAGTAAATTTTGAGACCCCTCCTTCATGCATTTCAGCCACAAGCTGAACGCAGACTTTTTCTGCAACTCTGCTGACAAGCAGAGGTAGCTGCTGCAAAAGATTTCTGGCCATTTCTACATCCCCGTTTCAGAAATCTTAAAAATAAGTACATCAAGGGGATTACAGTGGTGAGGGCGCCTCAGCTGGTCACAAATCAGAGGTCAGGCTCCCACTAACTGGCTGGTCAGCCGTATCAGCAGCAGCCTCCATGATTATAGGGGTGTGTCTCCTTAGAGTTTTTTTTTTTCCATTTTTTTTTTTTTACAGCCCTTCCTCTCATACAAAGTGTCAGATTTTTAGTTCATACTTATCACTGCATTGTTGTTCTGCACTGCTGTCTATACACAATGTTGAGAAGTCGTTAATTCGCGATGAAACTCTGGAACTGTGAATTCTATTTCTATTGTAAAGAAGGGGCTCGGGGACGGAAAGGGGTGAGGAACTGACTTCTTTCCTGGTCTGCCCCATGATTATGAGAAAAAGAAAAACACCTCACCTAGGTGTTTTATTCGTTTACAGGAAATACCTCTTAACGACGCCCGCACACATGGAAGCTGAGGACAGCGGCGTCTGCCAGCTGTATGTGCTGCAGGAAGA
>NW_011888935.1:672200-678776 GCF_000151845.1 Pteropus vampyrus | reverse complement strand
ATGGAAGCTGAGGACAGCGGCGTCTGCCAGCTGTATGTGCTGCAGGAAGAGCCACCTGCCACAGGCTTCGGAGTCACACACGGTAACGCCGGCTCGTCGCGGTCACGGCGGTGCGGGGGCCGGGCTGTCTGTCGCGTGCGTCCTCGGGAGTCACTCCCAGCAGTAACACCGACGGACGTTAAATTCGTACCGAAAGAGAAAACGTGGTCTGCACTCTAGAAAGAGGGAATGAGAAGCCACCATCTTCTAAGTTGTGACCTTGAAACCGTTTAGCTGACAAATCAGAATCTTTGTATGCATTCAGGTTCCCACTCTTATTTTAGGGCAGATAACATCTTATCATCAAGATTTCTATTTAATTTATCACAGTTTTGGGCGGGGGGTAGGGGGGAGAATGAATAGTACTTATGAAAAAAATACAGGGCGCTAGTAATGATAATATTTATTGCTAATAAAATTTTGGATTCCGTAAATACTTTAAACCACTTTGAGAAGATGCCTCGATTGTAAAAACAAAAACAAAAAAAACTGAGTTTTCTCAGACAAAAGGCCATGAATGTAATTTAAAATGTTTTCTCTTCTTTAACTTGTGCTTTTCTGTTCGAGTTGGTAAGAATGAAATCTTATAACAATTAATTCCTGGGGCATTTTAGGGGCATGTGATATCTAATGTTTCTCTGACGCTGTTCAGAAACAGATTTCAGCATACCTCATAAAATTTCAAGTGATCAACTATCATCCGATAATCTGAGTTCAGCTGTGGGACAAAAGATTGCCTCTCCTAACCGGATTCTCTCAGATGAAAATAGTTATGCTACAGTCGTCATTGGTTTCCCAGATCTCATGGTAAGCTGCTGTTTTTAAATTATTGAATAAATATTTTTTCCCTCTGTTTAGCCCATAACCTATAAGCCTATTTGAGAGGGTAATGAAAAATGTAATGATTTTTTTGAAAAACATTTCAGATCAACCTTCTGTTTTCCAAATCAATCATTAAAATAGGTGTTTTACCTATGTGGGTTCATTGCTATTTTTAAACTGCTGTTTAAAGAGTGATGCAATTATATAATTTAGCAAGGGAAAAACCAGTGTTCTCCATACCTGGGGCTTCCTGTGACACACTTAAACGCTTAACCTGCTGATGGCGATTTTCTGCCATGCTGTCTGGATGTGTACGCAGTACTCTTTCAAGAGGAACAGTTCGAGACTAATGTCTTCTAAAATTTGTTAAAGTGAAATATGTCAGCGTCTCGTTACTGCAGATTAAAATTTTCAACACTCACAAGCGTCAGTTTACTTTCCATTGAGTTTTGCCCTATCTTCGCAGCATCCAGATTATACTGTAAATGCCGATGGGCTCAACTTAACTTGCTCTTAGACGCACCATATTCCCCTGATGGAAAATGAAACATAAAGGTTATTTCCATCCAAGTTGCAATCTAATAACCTGAGATGCAGTTCCATGTGTTTTGATTATACATTTAATTTTCATAATTTCCCTTGTAGCTTTTAGATGGACCGATAGAATTATTTAAAGATAAAAAATATCGGCTTTACTTTATAGTACACCAGTCTCACATACTTCAAAATTTTAATGTAATTAATAAATGATGAATACTTTAGGGTACTTCTGAAATCCAAAACCCAATGGACAGTATGTGCCTTAGGACTTTGCCATGTCTTCCTAATTGTCACATAAAAAGCAGTTGCTATGGTATTATATAACTGAAAATGGAACATGTTAGAATACAGTCCCCACAGCAGTCTTGATTGAATGAAAGAGATGTTTAATATGCCTTCTGCCACGCTTGCTGCTGTCAGTAGAGAAAATACCGGAGCTATTTTTCTGAAGGTAGAAAACTATTTAAAAAAGTGATCTTCTGAGTTAAGAAATTAGCATAGAAATATAATGTGGCTGTAAGAAGATTAGAAAGTAAAAGCCGACTGGAAGGCACTGTTTGTATTAACCCTATAGAAGTCCTTGATAGCCCGTAGGACTCGTGGCCTTGTTAAATTAAAAGCTCTGTCTTCCGTATTTGGCATGGTGCCTACCACATAGGAGATGTTCAATGAATTCTTGTTGAATGAAGGATTAGAGTCAGGCTGCCTTTCAGCATTTTATGACAACAGTCATATTTTTAGGCCCCAGCACAATAGTAAGGCAGTGCATTATTCTAAACCTTTCCTACATGATAAATCATTTTTACAACAATTCTACCAGTTTTACAGATGAAGAATCAGAAACAGAGAGGATCTATCCCCTAGGCCACAAATATTAGGAGAGTGGAGCTGGGGTCTGAGCTCGAGTGTGACTGACCCTCAGATCATACCCTTTTTCTGCTGTCACACTGCCTTTCTGCTTTCACGTGAATTTCTTTTGATTCTTCTTAAAACTATCGACAAAGAGGTATGTCACCTCTTATTAACTTTCCATAGCATTATCAGAGGCGCCTAAATTATATAAACTTACTAAAACTTTCTTACTCTAATACCAGATAGCTACAAAAAGCTACAGCCGATATCATCCTCGATGGTGAAACGTGAAAAGCATTTCTTTTAATATCAAGAATAAGACAAGAATTCCCACTATCACCACCTCTATCAAACATCGTCCTGAGCTCTTAGACGTGACCCATTAAAAAAAAAAAGATCAAGCGAATTTCATCAAAACTAAAAACTTCGGCTCTGTAAAAGACACTGTTAAGAGAATGAGAAGCAATCCACAGGCTGGCAGGAAATATTCCCAAACCACATTTCCAAAAAAGGGCTTGTGTCAGGAATATGTAAACATTTCTTAAAATTCAAGAGTAAGAAAACCAATAATCCAATGTGAAAAATGGGCAAACGGTGGCCCATTTTTGGTGTCAGAGATCAGAGCCTGCGCAGGTGAGAAAGACAGGTGGCGGGGGAGGGGTGTCCACCAGGGATGGGAGTCAAGTCCCAGCAGGATGAAGACAGCGTCCCCATGAAGGGGCAGCCTGGGGTGGCATGGAGGACCCACGGAAGTGACGGCCCGGCGCGGGCTGTCAGGCCTTACGCTAAGTAGACTAATTGTGGTGATCACCTCGCGTTAGACGCAGGTGTCGAGCCACTGCGCCGTACACCTGAAACTAACACGATGTTAGATTCTAATAAATACCGATGCTGTCTATTCCCTACGCCAGGTAGTGGACGCATTAGGTGTTTGGTTTATTTTTAAACTAACCGTATTGTTATATTTCTTCCTTTAAGTTCTAATTGATTTCAAGATTTAAAAAATTATATTGTATATTCACACTTGTCTGAAAATTGTGATCATTGATGAAGCAGCTATCTCCTGTGCCACATTCGAAAGGTTAAGAAACAGTTTTATGTTCTTACACTTATGAAATGTAAGTTGACCACGGGCGTCTGTTGAAAGGCTGCATCGTCACAGTTGTGTTAAATGCAGTTCAGAGCACTTCGGGGCTTTCATCTCCCTTTTGATTTTTTTCAGTCACCCAATGAGGTTTATTCTTGGAAAAGGCCGACATCTTTGCATAAATCAAGGTTCACTGACACAGCATTCTATGGAAGAAAGAAAAACGGAACTCCAAAACAGAGCAATTGTGTGACCCTTTTAGATACTAACCAGATAGTCAGGATTTTGCCCCAAGGAGAAGTTCCTCTAAAGGACATCTACCCCAAAGGTAAGACACATACCAACTCCTAATTTACCAAGGTAGTTAAAGGTAGTTTGCTTTTGGAAGGGATGCTTAATTTATCATTATTATTGTATATTTATAAATATAAATAATTCTAATGGGGTCTGGTAGCTGTAAAGACCTGTATGTGCTCAGAAAGTTGTCACTCAGCTTCTCACACCTGGTCGTAGCCATTGCTGTTAGAGCTCGTCATCATTTACACGATGTTTATACAGTAACTATACTCAGAACATGTTCCCACGGACACTTTTAAAATCTCTAGAATATTAGGCATAAGAAATGGGGCCTGGGACTTATGCAGACGGACTCACTTGTTAGTGTTCTCATAATCAGCTCATATTTATTACTACATGTTTGGTTTTGGGCTGCAACTTATGCTGAGTTTGTCTTCGCCAACAACGTGTCTAACACAGGTTCACTGCGGGAATTTCACAAGCCGATAGCGCATAGGATAATGTCTGTTAATAAGAAATAACATACTCCAAACCAGTGATAGATTAATCATACTATGGTTTCAGGCAAAAGGAGATGAGAGAAATAAAGTCCAAATTTAGTAAACATGCGCCTTTTCTAGCCGAGACTGCTTATCCCACCTGGAGCTGACTTCCAGCCGCCAGCACAAAAACAGAAGTCCCTTGTTGCTAGAGCACGTTGGCAGGGAACGGGGCACCAGTGTTGGCAGGCGCGATAGGCAGCCACTGGTTAGAGAGTGGCCTTTACCAGGGCAGGAGCCGATGCTCCGGAGGCCTTCGGAGGTCTGTTTGGATCAGCAGGGGCCGCCTTGCCCGGACCAGACACCCTCGCCTGGGTCCTCACAAACCCTTGGTCTTTGTAGTCTACATGTCCCCTGGCCATCGCTGCTTCTCTGCAGTTTTCCGTGGTAAGCCCCCAGCAGGGCCCCGCGGCAGCTGGGCTACTGAGTGCTTATCAGTAACACATGAGACGATGACATCCCGACTCAACTTACTTCATTCTTATATCAAAACAACTTCATTTCTGAAAACAACTTTTTTTTTTGTCTTTGCCATAAACAAGTGGATTAAAACAACTTCACTTAAGTCACAAACGAGTAGGTTTGAAACCAATGCACAGCACCGCATAAATATGCCAGTCCCTGTGCCGATCACTTTTCCTCATATAAACTTATTTAATCTTCAAATCCCCATTTTATCGTCAATGATCTCTCTGATGTACGTGCGGGAAAACTGACCCAGAGGGTAAAATAACTTGCCGAGGGTCACCTGACCAGTGGCTGGCAGAGCCCAGGTTCGCACCAAGGTCTTGCAGTCCCTGGCCCAGAGCGATCTTACTGGAGCACACTGGCCTCCATTATAATGGATAATTATGAAAAACTTCAATTATTGAGCTGCCGATTATTATTTACATCATAGTGGTAGTAATATGTTTTCCTGTGTTCACATTCATCACGTTAGTGTGGACTTCATGGAAGATAATGCCAAATGTATTATAACTTGTCACTGGGTTTGAAAAGTCCTGGTGATGTAATAGTATTTAGAATTAGTTCTTTCCACATAAATCACCATTTCTTTAAAATGATTTTTATGGTAGAAGAGCCTCATGGTTTCACATGGGGATATTCAATTATCCGGGCACCGTTTGCTGAAAAGGCTGTCTTTTCTCCGTTGAATTATTTGGACCTCTGCTGAAAATCAACTGACTGCATATGCGTGGGCCTATTTTGGGATTCACTGTTCTGTTCCATTGATCTATGTGTCTGTCCGTTCACTAACACCATACTCTCTTAATGTCTTTCTATCTTTATACTTTATAGTTAAGTCTTAAAATCAGGCAGTATAGATCCTCCAACTTTGTTGGCCAGGATCAGTGGGTGGAAAATTATTAAGAGAACATCAGAGGAACGGGAAAATTGTGCCTAAATCAGCCTAACAGGATTCTTGCTGAAGGCCGGCCAAGGCGAACAGACATCACCTGGGAGGTAGTGGAGGATCAGGAACCCAATCAGATCTCGAGGAGAGGGGATGTTGGTCAAGCTGATTTAGCATTACATGGATAAACACAGAAGCCCAAAACTCGGGGTCTAGTTGGGAAGAGGATTCAGAAAATCTTGATCAGAGTTTGGTCAAGAAGAGGATCTTCGTCATCATCCATACTGATCACTGTACCTCATTGATTTTCACTGCTGCAATACCACAATTTATACATGTTCTTTATTGATGCGTACTTATGTCCTTTCCAATTTTTTACTATTAAAAATAGCGGGCTACAAATAGTCTGGTGCCTGTCTTCTCGTGTACACGTTGAAAGTCTGTAGGATACGTATCTAAAAGTGACATTACTAAATTGTTTCCCACAGTTGTAGATGCAACAGCTTAAGAGAGGTCCTCATGCTCTGCGTCCACCTCTTCTCTTTGTAGAAGTTTTTTGTGTTTCATACCTCAGCTGTGAATAGCATTTGTATAATCATATTAATATAAGCACTGGATGTTAACCTGACCAAAGTCATTGTATCAGGATATTGCGAATGAGAAAACTGAGGATTTGGACAGGGAGAGCGACATATGAAAAAGAGTAAATAAACTCCCATCGTACCTGGTGGGAGGTCAGTAAATAATGCCTGAAACTAAAACATGGCACCATGAGAAGGCAGGTGAGTACCAAAGAAACAGCTCAGGAGAGGTGAAGTGTCCTCTGGAGCAGGACGTGAGGGCTGAGCAGAGTCCCGGGCTGGCTGCTTTTCCTTTGGGCCCGCGTGACTCTTTAATCTCTGTGCACGGAGACCTCTGACGAAATCCAGTTTTTTAAAGTAAATAGAATCCGATTAGTCAGGAACTAGTAGCTCCACCTCATTGCTTTCCACTGCTGTAGTACACAATTTACACATATCAGCCTTTTATTAAAGAAATCGCTAGAA
>NW_011888935.1:666936-670475 GCF_000151845.1 Pteropus vampyrus | reverse complement strand
ATAGATATCACTTCCGTGAGCCTCATGCAGAATACTGTCTGTGAAGACCAAGCAGAGATCCCGACAGCCCATGGTGGCAGCTGGTGACAGTGAGGCGATGGCGGTCCCCAGGACTGTAGGACACAATCAGTAAAGCCCTGGAATTGGCTGGGAAGCAGCCTCAGAATTGTTGTGGGGCCGCCTCCTGCCCCATGTTGTCACATTCTTCGTGACCCAGAGCCCTCGCCTGTCTGCCCCATCCTCACCCCATCTTTCTCTGCTTCTGGGTATCGGGCAGCGAATAACTAGGTCCTTTGTGTTTACTAAGTTCACCTAACGCTCAAAATGCTTGTGATGCTCCGATGAGGCTGCCGTTAGCCCTGCTTTGCCAATGCCAAAAGCAGGTCTCAGAAAGATAACTAACCTGACCAGCATAAAACAATTAGGAAATTAGTCGGAGCCGGGACTTCACGCCAGGGTAGTCTGATTACCAAGTGGGTGCTGATTCCACTGTCTTATACCTTTGTTGTTGTGACTTCCTAAGAAGGAAAACAGAATTCAGATGACGAAACATTTCCACTTCAAGGGCTAAAACATTGACCCATATTGGGAAGCTAGCAAAGACAATGCAAAGAACTGAAGTCGTTTTCTGACAATAAAGAATCGTGGCCTAATATGCATCTAGTTGACAGTCTCTGTATTTCCCTGACAACCTAACTCTGGGAGTCTGGCCTTGACACTGGCCTTGACTCAAGACCTTGTCAAGTGGGTCTTGAGTTCTGCCTCAGGCTACCGATAACTTTCCTCCATGCTCAGCAGCCTTCGCTCTCTCTTTGGCCCTGTTTCGGTATCATGCAGTGAGATGATGCTTGACTCATGTCATGACTTATTTGCAGGTGTGACCCCTCCACAAACAGCTGGTTATATAGAAGTCACTGATCTTCAATCAAAGAAACTCCGATATATCCCTATTCCCAGGTAACCTGTCCCCACCTTTGTCCTCAGCTTGTCTGTCAGATAAAAACGAGTGAATTCTTACCAAGTACTCGGAATAAATGTGTGTTTGCTTCCTTAAAGAGCAGGCTCTTTTTTTTTTTTTTTTTTTTGGTCACATTTGGTTTATATCTTGCTGTTCTTCTGCGTGCCTTAACTGCCATTTTTATTTCCATTTCGGAAAAATATTCAAATGTTACATAAGTATAAATCTATCAGCCTTCAAGTTTTCATTTGTTTCTGTTGATCTGTCCTAATGAGAAATTTTTCTGTATCTGAAACAGCATTTTTAGTAGAAATTTTCTTCATATGTTTGTTTTCTGAGGTAAACGTGTTCAAAATGTCGAAGTATTTTAAATGGCGTTTGTTTGACATCGTTTTTAAATATGCTACTGTGCAGCCACGTCATGAAGGCTCTGCGGTGGTCGGAGGCCCTGGAGATGTGGGGTGCATCCGTCACCGTTCACCGCTTTTGTCACTGGCCAGCGGCGGAAGCAGAGCACTCACACCAGCTAGGCCAAGGACGCAGGAGGGAACAGTGGTGCCCGCCCCTGCCTTGATGAACACAGGCGTCCTCACCTGTAGCCCATCCCTCTCTGGGTGCATCTGTGCCCGAGGCCCCTCTCCACCTGAGCGCACACCTGCCCTGGTCTCACATCCCATCCTCACGTACACTCCCTCACTGGTGCCTGAGCCCTCACGGCTCAGGATCTCTCACCTGAGATCCTGAGCAGAGGATCCTGGAGAGCCGTCCAGTGTCAGAGGAAGGCCAGGGACACTGGAACTTGTTAGTCACCCAGCACATCACCGGATCGCCTTTTTACCTGCTCCTCCAACCCCCGGAAGAAAATAGCATGATGGCACAAAGTAACTCGGAAACAGTTTCATTTCTTGGGACCCTTTTAGTCAGGTTCAAGAAATATGAATAATGAAGGCATAGTCCAAGAAATAGATTTACTGGTTCCAACATGCATAAGTATGTCTCCTTTGTGTCGGTTTAGTGGAAAATGGCTTTTAGTCATTTGGGGAATGTCCTTATTCCATATTAACTGAATGCTCATTAAAATATACCATTAGCTCAAGTAACAAAAGCAAAGAACAACTTTTTTGTTGTTGACACCTCTAAAGCATTAAATAACTTTTTCATTATTTCTCTTAATCTTTCCCTCATTAGCCCTAGCCTATTATTTCAGTGTTTTTCTCTTATAACTTTCTGTATGAACTGTTATACCTGCCATAGAAAGAACATCTGGAAGAATGACTATTTACAACCAGTGCCAGCTGGTCACCATAAGTCGTTAACAGCTGCACTGTGAACCACATATGTAATGTTATATTCCTTAATACAGCGGTCCCCAACCTTTGTGGCACCAGGGACTGGAGCTTCTATGAGAGTCTAATGGCTGAGGATCTGAGGCGGAGCTGAGGCGGTGATGCTGGCGCTGGGGAGCAGCTGCAAACACAGATGAAGCTTCGCTCACTCACCCACCGCTCACCTCCTGCTGTGCGGCCTGGTTCCTAACAGGCCACGGACCGGTACCAGTTCACAGCCTGGGGGTTGGAGACCCCTGCCTTAATAAGCACATTAAAAAAGTAAAAAGAAACAAATGAAATTAATAATACTTTTTTTAACCCAGTGTATCCCAAATATTATCATTTTGACATTTATTTAATATACAAATGTTAACGACGAGATAATTTACATTCCTTCTTTCTTCTAAGTCTTTGAAATCTAGTATGTATCTTATACCAACAGAACTTGCCAGTCTGGACTTGCCGCATTTTAAGTGCCACGTGACTTAAAGTCTGTTTGTTGTCAGTATATCCTGAGTTTCTCGAGTTTAACTATTGTCATAGTTGGGTCTATATGTCACCCAAGGGAAGAACCCGTCTGGATCTCAGTTTTGTTGCTAGGTGCTTAATAGTTATCAGGAATTTTTCATTTGATGGCTAACTTCAAATAATAGAAAATTCAGTAAAACTACATGTAACTGCGGGGACAAAATGAATACGTCATGTTTGCCCACCATAAAATTTGAGCATTTTTCCTCGAATTTTTCTATTTGCATTCGTAAAACGATACTGCCTAGCTTTTGTATGTGAGTATATGTAAATGGAGGTTTCACTCTGTGTAATTCTCGTGTTCTCAAAAGACCTGTTATTATGTATAAGGGGAACATGGATTTAAAAATCGAAAAGGTGGAGAAGAGATTCCAGACCTGGTGTATAAATTGTAGTAAAAATGCCATTTCTTCACTTTTTTTGGACATATTGAAGAAATTGACCTTGTAAATTTAAAGTTTCCTGGTGGAAAGTTAAGCATGCAGCCAGTAGGTAGATACGGTATTCATTAGACTCATACATCATGAGTGCCCTTGGAAAGATTTCAAACATCATAGTTTTGCATGGATAACTTTTGTTATTCCTGAATAGCCCTTTGCTTCACCATCTGTCCCTACTAATTTTTTTCCTAAGGCAAATATTTTTGGGGAGAGCGCTATGAGATGAATCCTGCATTATATGAAATGTTACCTTCTTCGAGTCCTTCTAATACTGCAGAGTAGTTC
>NW_011888935.1:664520-666311 GCF_000151845.1 Pteropus vampyrus | reverse complement strand
TAGACCCCTAAAGCGTGAGTCCAGCGCTTCACATTAGTGAAGTATGAGCTGGTTTCGAGCTTCTTTCTTTCTGACAGTGGATACTAATGTCATCTAGGGTCCACAAATACAGAAAAAATGTAAATAACCGATAGATAAATGTGTATTTTGTCCCTTACAGAGGGATCTGTGCCTATCTTATCTTTTAATGTGCTATTAGCATTCTTTATAGCAAGTTTAATGAACCTAAATCAGATGAAACTAGGCTGGTCACCTGGACCACCCACAGGTTGGTACTGTGGTTTCTTTTTCAGATCGGAGTCTCTCTCCCCGTACACCACCTGGCTGGCTGCTATTTCGGACACGGACGCACTGCTGGCTGAGTGGGGCAAGGGCGGCGTGGTCACCGTCGACACGGGAGGTCACATCCGGCTTTGGGAAACAGGGCTCGCACATCTGCAGCGCTCGCTCACGGAATGGAGAAACATGATCGGACAAGGCGACGGCCACATGCAGGTACCTCCCCCTCCAGTCGACCTTGCCTCTTACGGGTGCGCGTTTGGCTCCAGATGCCACAGTCACGAAAGCTTCTAGCCCAGCGGCTGAAGCGTAGTGCTGAAATCACTAAAATGAGTTTCGCACTCAGAAGAAGACAAATCTTCTCCATCTAGATAGTGAAAAAGTAAAAATATTCTCTTTCTTCCCCGTCAGTGCTTAACTACGCGGGTTCCCCACATCACATGTTAATACGACCAGCTTTTATTTTTCACTCGGAAGCGTTCATCAGCTTCCGGCACCACTTTTACTGTCATCGTTGACGGCTACCCAGGAGAGGGGCGATGCGGAGGGTCTAAAACGGAGCACTTTACTGCAGGGCCAAAACCTTTAGACTAGAGAAGATCAGCAAAATGATGCGTCCAATGGAGACGTGTTTTCGCCAGCCTCCTCATTTCCAGCGAATGCGATGTCTGGCGGGCGTAATAACTAGACCAAACCGTGTGCTGGTGAGAAAGAACAGGGACAGGTCGCCAAGGCGAGAGACTCCTCGACTGCAGAAATGACTGTCACCGCCCAGTCTGGCTGCTGTCTGGAACTCCTGTGGGCAGCGAGGAAGGCCGTGTGCCCGTAAATACTAAAGCTATCATGGTAGGATTTATTCGTAATTATTTATTTTAATCCTCAGAAGAAAGCTTCCTTGTTCACATTTCATTTTTACCCGCAAAAAAACAGAGTTAGGTTTCTGCCAGCTGTGTCGCTCTGCAAAGAGCCAATTAACAAGATAAGAAATTCCCACAAACGATTCCATTGCTACCTTATTAATAATGACTATTTTATGTGTTTATTTTTGTGATTTCTTTAAAGGAGAAATATGTATGTGAATAAATAATACGTATTTCACTTAGATTCTTAAAAGCTTGTAGGAATATTTTGAATATCAGAAACTAATGTAGGCAAGCAACCTTAAATCCTTTTGAAATGGCATGAATATATTAATTTAATTTAATTAAGCTAAAACAAATGTATAACTCTAAAATAAACATGTCTTTAAGTGCAGTGGATTTATCATAGCAGCAGACAGAATGTTGGTCACTATCCATAATAATGATTAGAAAATTAATTAACTATGTTTCTATTTCTTTTATTATTCTAAACATTAGTTTCTTCTCCTTTTTAATTAAGCTGCTATTTTCATTACAGATATCGATCCCTAATAGTACATGCTATTGCATTTGAATTTTTAATTGTATTTTAATTGTATTTTCTTTTAATTTCTCACGTGCTCTAGACATCGAAGGGCATGTGTTTCCCACG
>NW_011888935.1:662189-664470 GCF_000151845.1 Pteropus vampyrus | reverse complement strand
AACAGAGTTAGGTTTCTGCCAGCTGTGTCGCTCTGCAAAGAGCCAATTAACAAGATAAGAAATTCCCACAAACGATTCCATTGCTACCTTATTAATAATGACTATTTTATGTGTTTATTTTTGTGATTTCTTTAAAGGAGAAATATGTATGTGAATAAATAATACGTATTTCACTTAGATTCTTAAAAGCTTGTAGGAATATTTTGAATATCAGAAACTAATGTAGGCAAGCAACCTTAAATCCTTTTGAAATGGCATGAATATATTAATTTAATTTAATTAAGCTAAAACAAATGTATAACTCTAAAATAAACATGTCTTTAAGTGCAGTGGATTTATCATAGCAGCAGACAGAATGTTGGTCACTATCCATAATAATGATTAGAAAATTAATTAACTATGTTTCTATTTCTTTTATTATTCTAAACATTAGTTTCTTCTCCTTTTTAATTAAGCTGCTATTTTCATTACAGATATCGATCCCTAATAGTACATGCTATTGCATTTGAATTTTTAATTGTATTTTAATTGTATTTTCTTTTAATTTCTCACGTGCTCTAGACATCGAAGGGCATGTGTTTCCCACGGTCAGGGTATGTGGCCTGTCAAGTTTATCTTTTACAACAGAACTTTCAAAAGGACTTTTACTCATGATTTTGATAACTGGTCTCGACTGCTACAAAAATTAGCCCCTGTTTGTGTTCTAGCCATGTAGCTTTCCTCTTCTCGGTGTCTTCCCGGGCTCTGGTGTGCATCTTTGTATCCCCAGCTCCTACCACAGTGATTGGTGCACGACGGGCAATCAATATGCTTGTGTCTGCTCACGTTCATACATGCTAAATTATACTGGTCCTTAAGGCTATTTGATAGCGAATGGAATTCTTTTAAACTGTCACAAATTATTCATTTGTTTTTATGTAACCGAATAAGTATTTGTTGAATGAACATATATGATTATTAAGTTAGAAATGAACAGAATTATAGTATCTAACATCTCAGAAATAAGCAAAATATTTGGCTATATTATACAGGGAAATATCTGATCCTTCCCAAAACCAAACATTTTCCAGGAAACCTATACCTTTATGTCTCCAGTTTGCTGTTCATCCATAGCAGAAATAAGATTTATTCAGTAATAAAGTTAATATAATTCAGAATTAAATGATAGTTCCATTTGGAAAATCAGAATGGATGTTATCTAACATTCTCTTTCTACCTATGCTGTTCCCTGATCCATTTTGTTTGATATTGAAACATAACACTTACAGATTTAAACGGAGAATGAATTGTAGGCATGTCTTTATGTCTAAAGAGACTGGATTCATTGTCTAAACAGCCTGCCATTGTTTTACTTTTTGGTCGTATCTCTCCTCTTCCTCCTCGCTGCTTGATAAATAATGAGACCCCACATTCAATCGCTCTTATTTAGACCCCTTCACGTTATTATTTACAAGTAGTTTACACAACCAAATCTACATAGGAATTATTCCAGGGGCAATGGTAATATCACGCAAAAATTTGTCTTTTACATTTCCCTTCCTATTCAGTCCTTCAAGCTATTCATTTATGGACCCTTTAGTCAGCATAGATCTGCCTCTGATTTTGGAGCTTGATTAGAAGTATTGAGAAAGGAATCGGACCTCCATACTTCTCACCCGCCAAGTGCCCACAGCTTTCCCTGTCACCGGCAGAGTAACCTGATCTCCATCTAGTGGCCAAATGGGCTTACTTTACATAATAGAAGTTAAAAGGCCTGGTTTACAGTAGTTAGAGGCAGCTCCCAGGCCTACTGGAATGACCCGCGCCTGTCTCGGTGGTTCCTGTTGGCCATGAGACGCTCGTTTAGGTCAGCAGTGAAGGCCAGGCAAACAACCTGCCGTGTGATCCACCACTTACTGACCCCCACCTTTCCCTGGTCCTTGGGCTGGTAT
This sequence comes from Pteropus vampyrus, assembly GCF_000151845.1. NCBI lineage: Eukaryota > Metazoa > Chordata > Mammalia > Chiroptera > Pteropodidae > Pteropus > Pteropus vampyrus. Next base: position 662,539 of record NW_011888935.1, on the reverse strand, counting down.
CAGAAGAACCGTTTATGTTCAGATGAGCTCTGCCAGTCCCATGCTTTCTCTCAATCCTTTATGTCTGTGCTACATTTCAGGCTTCTAGAATTATTAGCTCCGAAGCCATCGTTGCTTTGAATTTTTATTTTCATTTAGTGAATTCATGGATAGTTTTTTTTAATCCATACAGCTTATAAGAGAGTATGTATTAAGCTCTGCATATACCATGTGATCATTAATTTTACATGCTTTGATAGAAACGTGGTTTTTTATGGTAAACAACAATAATAGTAAACTTAAAACATCACTATATCTGTTGTTCTGAGAGCCTATTATAAAGAATCCGTTTTTATTACTTTCAGACTCCA
>NW_011888935.1:621835-662139 GCF_000151845.1 Pteropus vampyrus | reverse complement strand
TGATAAATAATGAGACCCCACATTCAATCGCTCTTATTTAGACCCCTTCACGTTATTATTTACAAGTAGTTTACACAACCAAATCTACATAGGAATTATTCCAGGGGCAATGGTAATATCACGCAAAAATTTGTCTTTTACATTTCCCTTCCTATTCAGTCCTTCAAGCTATTCATTTATGGACCCTTTAGTCAGCATAGATCTGCCTCTGATTTTGGAGCTTGATTAGAAGTATTGAGAAAGGAATCGGACCTCCATACTTCTCACCCGCCAAGTGCCCACAGCTTTCCCTGTCACCGGCAGAGTAACCTGATCTCCATCTAGTGGCCAAATGGGCTTACTTTACATAATAGAAGTTAAAAGGCCTGGTTTACAGTAGTTAGAGGCAGCTCCCAGGCCTACTGGAATGACCCGCGCCTGTCTCGGTGGTTCCTGTTGGCCATGAGACGCTCGTTTAGGTCAGCAGTGAAGGCCAGGCAAACAACCTGCCGTGTGATCCACCACTTACTGACCCCCACCTTTCCCTGGTCCTTGGGCTGGTATCAGAAGAACCGTTTATGTTCAGATAAGCTCTGCCAGTCCCATGCTTTCTCTCAATCCTTTATGTCTGTGCTACATTTCAGGCTTCTAGAATTATTAGCTCCGAAGCCATCGTTGCTTTGAATTTTTATTTTCATTTAGTGAATTCATGGATAGTTTTTTTTAATTCATACAGCTTATAAGAGAGTATGTATTAAGCTCTGCATATACCATGTGATCATTAATTTTACATGCTTTGATAGAAACGTGGTTTTTTATGGTAAACAACAATAATAGTAAACTTAAAACATCACTATATCTGTTGTTCTGAGAGCCTATTATAAAGAATCCGTTTTTATTACTTTCAGACTCCACATTTTCAAAAGCATGGGTTAAGTATAGCCAAAATTCTTCTAACTATGCTTCAGAGTGTTCTCTATAAAGCACACTTTTTCTATATTTTTATTTAGTTACATTGGATTCCTCTCAAGAAGGCTGTGAAAGTTACACCACAATTTTCCTCAGAAATCAAATCATCTCCTCTAAAACACTCCTGGTGACTATTCTTGTGGGAGCAAAAAAGCTAAAAGGTTACAGTTTTCAAATGTTGTTTTCTAATCACAGTAAACTAATCAGGAACTAAATCTTACATATGTTATTAGCAGAAACTCTCTGAGGCCTTTGAATAGCACTTCATTAACTGTGTACTTTAAAAATTGATAGACTCCTCTGAAGCATAGTATGGGACTGGGACCTGTTCACCCTTTACAGCTAAGACAGTGCCTGGTACATGGCAGACACAGTGACTATTTGAAAATAGAGAGAAGCATAAAAAATACATAGAAAAGGTAACTAGTTTGTTTTAAGCACCACTTATCCTTTCCCCGTTTCAAAGAAAACATTCTAGGGATGTGAGTAAGTGCTGCTCACTGTTCTTAGGTCACTAAGTCTGGTGGTCTTTTCTGTAACCACCAGCCCAACAGTCAGGATGTTTTAAGATCTCAGTGAGACGTTAAGGCCAACTTTCAGTTGTGGAAACCACTAGGTTACTTCATCGCCACTCTAGGAGCAAATTTAGTTCTTCAACGTACGGGTTCTCTGTGGGGGTCTGCCATTCTTCGTTCCTTTTGAGGAGAGTAGTCCACTCTTACACATCCTTCTTCGCTCTCGTCGGTGACTCCGAAGATACAGTAATTCCTGGCACAGAGTAATCAGTAAACAAATAAAAACTTGAGGGAAAAAAAGGCAAAAGCTTAGAATTCAGGTAATACTGGACTACTGAATTCTTTAATGCTTATATGGCAACGAAACCAAATTTAAAAGGAACTCTGTTACCCAAACACCAAACATTAAATAATGACCTAAGGAGTTACATAATTCATCATCTATCCTCGTGTTAAAATCTGAGGTTTGTTTATAATCCCGTTTGGAAAGAGTTTTTGTCAGGCCCAAAAAAGGAATTGAAAAAATGGTTTGTGCCTAAACCTGTCAGCTTGAAGAAAAGCAGGAAATCAATGATGGGACAATTGTCAGCAAAGGATTATAGTGTTTAGCCTTACTCAAAAGACAAATTAGGACAGGACCAAAAAACACACGGCAAAACATACATCATCTTTAACCTGAGTCCTGAGAACAGTAAAGAGCAAGTCAAATTTGGAGCTTTCTTAATTTTTCCGTGTGCAATGTTCTTCTGTCTGTCCTTATAACATTCTAAAAATATCTCTTTTTTTATTTTTCTGTTTCTTTACAAGTTTAGGCCAGAGGTACCGTCTATAACATCTCTCCGTAATATTTCTACCCACTCACTCACTCACTTATTTATTTATTTATTTATTTATTTATTTATTTAACATTTCTTGAGTGCCCAGCATTGCTAGGATATAAAATTAAATACAAGTGCAGACCCAGGAAGCTTACAGTCAAGTAGAGCTACAACCAAATAAATTACACTGCAATGTGGTAAAAAAAAAAAAAAAGTGATAAAAGCATGATTAAAGAATCGGAGAATCACTTAACTCTATCTCTGGATAGAGTCGGCGCTCCAAGATGAATTAATGCATGAGACTGGTTTCGCTTCTTACCAAAATCCCAGTAAAAGAAGGACAAAGGGTCAAAGAAGATATAAGGGCCAAAGGTACGAAACCCAGGAGGACAGAGAGAACCGGAGACATGACAACAGCAGGTGGCAGCAGCACAGGATGGAAAATAGATGTCTGGGTCGTAGCAGAGTTAGCCCCTGGAGAGAGCTAGAACCCATTTCTCTAGAGGGGGAAGCCAACAAGACGCGAGCCGCTTCACTCTGCGGAAGCCCAGAAAGCATCAGAACTTGGAGCCAGCATGTACCTTTGAACGTTGGAGTGTGGGGTGGCCCTGAAGATGGCAGGATTAGTTGAAAGGCTGTGCAGAGGCCACTCAGACATCCAGGTTTTCTCTTCCATCTTATGCACCTTGGCAGCTGGCTCGCCACTACCCTTCGGGAGCTGTAAGGGAGATGTGCACCGTTTAGGGCAGGTGTGAGACCAGACCACATAGCCAACAAGGAGATCAGGTGAATGTCTGCATCCGTATTTCTACCTCTCGAGCGGGAGACTGGGCGAATCCTCTCTGGAAACTGACGCGACCAGGAGAAACCCCTTTCTGACGCTGACGTGTGGGGGTTCCTCCCGAGTAACCTTACAATAAGACCCACTTGTTAACAAGCCCTGCCGTTATGCAAACAAGTTTTCAGTCCGCTTTTTAATGCCTTGTTCTTAAGTATGAGTAGATGGCCTCTTATATGAAAGTTGAAAATCAAAGCAAATGCACAGAGAAAATAAAGAAGATGCAGAAAGCAGAAAAACATTTCAGAGCGACAACTGATACTCTCAGAAAGGTAATAGAAAATATTAAAATCGCAAAAAGAAACAGGATGTTATTTTAACATAGCATCCTTCAAAGAATAAGAAAGACCCCCTGGAAATTAAAAAATCGTAGTAGAAGTAAATTCAATAGAAAGGGTAGGACATTAGGGAACTCTCTCAAAGGACAAAAACATCAAAAATAGAAAAGATTCAAAGAAAAATAAAAGGGCAGGAAGTGACCCCAAAAGTAATTTAAGACAATTTCAATGAACTAAAGAACAGGTGTTCGGTGTCACAGATGGAAAACGTACACCCCCAAAGCGTATCCACTTGACACTTTAGAAACCTCGTGAGTGAAGAGGCAATGATGAAAACTTCCAAGTTGGGGAAAGTGGGGAACAGGTTATATAAAACGTACTAGAAACCTTCATGGCACTGGGCTTCTCAACACCAGCATTGAAAGCCAGAGGCAAAATGATTTCCCACCCAGAATTTATACCCAGCCACGCTATTAATGAAGCATGAGAGCCGACTAAAAAGTTATCAAACGTACAAATCTCGAAAAACTTACCTCTTTCTCAGGAAGCTACTGCATGATACGCTTTCACCAAAAGCAAGGTGGAAACCAAGAAAGAGGAAGCTGTGGGTGGAAAGAGTGGTTTTAGCCAAGGAAGAGGAGAAAGTCATTCGTAGTGTGAAGGGGTGACCTAGGAGAACAGCTGTGCCGCAGGCCTGAAGACCGGGTCCCACAGCTGAGTGGGAAAACAGAGAGCTCCACAGAGAATGGATACTTTGAATTTTAAAAATAAAGAAACTGGTAATGTTAGAGGCTGACAGTGCTGAGGGGAATTCACAGCTCTGCTTCAGAAACGGGGCAACAATCGGTGATAGATGCATAGAGTTCATGGGCAGTACATTGATTATCTTATGAAAATATTTCCAGAAGTCACCCATTTGAACACGTTTCTGAATGCTAACAGAAAGCTTTCGTGGCAGTGGCGGCGGTTATTGTCGACTTTTAAGTATTCCTATATTGAGGTTGAGGTCAGAATTCTGTCGCCGGTAACAGGAGTCACACACTGAGTGGAGAGACCGGGAAGGTAGACCTGTTCGAGGGGATCCAGGGGCACAGGCCCTGGAGAGTCAGCAGGCAGGACAGACTCACGCCGGGAGTAACTCCTGTCATTCACGTTGTTTTAACTAATACTCCGATATCAGTGTTGAAAGGAGGAAGGATAACCCTGCTGTGGTCCTGAAATAACACCTGGTACTTACCTGTGCGTGTGCTTGTCGCGCATGTTTACACAGTTTAACCCTGTGGGTCACCATAGCCACCCTCGGGGGTAGGTCCGGGTCCTACCCCAGTTTACACAGGAGGAAACTGAAGCACAGCGCCACATAAGACACCAGCGCGTAAAGAGGCGAAGTAGTGTCCTTTGCGGTGAAGCAATCTGCTCCTAAATGTACCTTAGCTCACTCACCCACTGCCGCCACCTGACGTGCTCTCACCCACAGACGTGGGAAAGAACCTGCATTTTCACGTCCCATGGATGCAAGGCTGGGCTAGGGGACATGGTTACCTTAGCTTTCCGGAAATTGTTTCACGCTGTACTGCTGTCCAGCGATCTTAACCCTCAGTCTAAGAAATATGGATTTAAAGAATGATACAAAAGCTATTTCTCTTTTTCACACATACACATAATTAAATTTTAATTAAAGTTTCATACAGATGGTTGAGGAGAAACAAGGTCTGACAGGAGTTAAAATGATTGTCTAGAACCGGTTTCACGTGAACCTCTGTAGGAAAAGCTGGTCAGGAGCTAGAGGTATGAGGGTGCATCTTCTCCCACATAATTGCCGCTCGCTCTCTAGGCAGAGGACAGCTGTGTATTTCCTCCGTGATCTATAGCCCAATAACTGAGCCGTCGGTGTTCTTTGCTTTCATCAAACACTGCTAAAAGGTTTCATCCCAGAGAGAAAAGTGCACTATTTTTAGAGGGGGAGTGTGAAGCTTGGAGTCTGCAGGGCCGGGCAGAGCCTGGCTGGGACGCACAGGCCAGGGGGACCGGACCAGCTGGTCTGAACCAGAGGAAGCTGGCATTTCATTCACTTAGAAGTTGCTTTCCTTTTCCGAAGATCTCTGTTCCCATGATTTCATTTAATCTGTAAAGCATCAATCTTGTTTCAGCCATGTCTGTGCACCCCCGAAATGACCATCACTGCATTTTAAAAAGTGAAGTGATTTACCAATAATTGTCTGCCCATGAAAAAAGAGAAAACTTTTAAGTATAATCTCAGTCTGTATTAACGAATGGTCTTCTATCATCCCCAAGTTTCAAGCAACAATTGATACCTATAGATCCAAATAGAATTACATATTTGTCATTATACTTTTTTTTTTTTTTTTGGTGGGGAAGAAGTTTTCCTGTATCATTATATCTATAATCTAATGGCTATTATCATTCGAATCTCAAGTTCTTAAAAACTGTTGCCCCTCTTCCATATTGCTAGTCGATTTTCATATAAAAAACAGTATTTATTTATACTCTAGATCTGGCTTCAGGAAGGTCAGCAAACCATAATTTCCTAGGGAGCTGATGGTGATCCAAGCTGTAGGATTTCTCTGTGGCATTGGCAGGTTGTCATCTATTGAATTATGAAAGTTATGGACACACGATAGGTATTTGATTTCCTGTGGGATGCTTACACTGTGAAGTTGAGGCGATGGCCAGGTATGAGCTGATGGAGAAAGGTTGAATATGGGACACAGAAGCACACATTACAGCCATCTCTTTTGGAACTCTGGGGCAATGGCAGACCGCTAAAGGAATCGGGAGAGCCAGAGAGGTGATAGAGTGAGTCTAGGCATTCTGGATATGCTGAGTTAGCATGGAGTTTTCACTCGAAACCATGGAAGTGGTTAGATGCTAAGGAGAATAGAGAGATCGAACAGAATATTTGGGACAAATAAGCTATGTTTTTAGAAATACAGATGATTGTTTCAGAAACCTATTTAACAAGGAACCCATGTCCAAGCTATTGGGAGACACTGTATAACTTAGTCGCCTCTTAGAGATAAAATTATAATGAGTAAATATCTGGTCTTGAGAAGTCCCATGTAAAGAAACCTCTGTAATTTGTTTAATCCAATAGTCCCCACATGTTTCTAATTACAGCCAGGTCACATGTCATTTATGACTCCAGAGAATAAATCTGGAATGCTAGGGTTAAATCGATTCAAAGATTAATTTTCCACTATACCTTTTTAAGGGAGGACTTATTATTTCATGTGATTCCAGATTTACTATAGAATCAAAAGCTATGAAAATGATGTGTCTTAGGAACATTGAAAATGACAGAAATTCATCTCACAGTAATTTAAGGGACAAAAGGGAATTTATTGGCTCATGTAACCAAGAAGTCTCCGGGCCTTAGGCACAGCTCAGACCAAGGCTTCAGCAGCCCAGGACCCTGCCTCTCTCCTCTTGGCTCTGCTTTTTTCTGAGGTAACTTCATTTTCATATCATCTTTATCCACCCGGTGGCCAAGGGGCCCTGGTAGCACTGGGAGATAGATACGTGGTTCTCACGGCTGGCTGTCCCAGGAAAGGGGGACTGTCTCTCCAGCAATCTCAGCAGAAGTCCTCGTGCCCAATACTGTGGCTAAAAGGGTAGGGTGCTCTGGTTGGTCAGACCTAGGTCGTGTCTCCCAGTGGAGGCTCCTAGAGTTTGGGATGAGAGGGGATCGGATCAGCCCCGCTTGAACCGCAAAGTTGGGGATTAGCGATCGGGGAATGCTCCCAAAGAAATACTGAGTAAGCGAAAAACCTGACCAGGTGGGCTTTGTGCGTGTGGTGGTAGTGGTTTTGACAGGTAGGGTCAGCCCCTTCCAAGTGACAGCTAATGATCTCCCTTCTGGGACAGGGCTTGCTGGAGGCCGGGACTCTTATCAGATCCGTTTTGCCCTAAGCACAGCATTCACGAAGCATGACGCTTACCAATGCAAGATGACGATGATTAGGCCAGTGGCGATATATCGCATCCATTCATTTTATCTTCCCTTTAATTCCTAGAGTGAATACCTCAGAAATATGTACTTGGTTTTCTAAGTGCACGTAGGGCACAAATACATAATCTGCTTACAGTCGTCTCGTGAGACTTCCCAGTTGCCAGGGACTGAACGAAATCGTCGCTTCTCCCTTTGCAGTGCTCCGATGGCATTACGGTGGGTTTTTCCCCTCCCAACAAAAAGAATTTACTAACATTGGATAGCTTTCATTATTTTTTTTCTTTTAGATATTTTTAAGAGGCGAATACGGGGCTGTTAAAGGCCTGACGTTCCACATTGCTGCTATGGGTTGAATAATCCTTTCCATAAAGAACAACCAACGCCTGTAACGCCCCTGTAGGAAATCTGAAACTCACATTGGTTTGGGGCAAGCCGAAAGGGAAAGGGCTGGCTGCATTCACTGGTGACTCATCGTTAACCTCAACCACTGTGCCGTCATATTTACCTATAAGTCATCACCCGGAAACAAATTCAAGTGTTCTGAGTCTGGTTTGAATTCACCCATAGAGCTCCCTACAAATATAGAAGGAACATTTCACAGCAGTTAATGGTAGTGTTATTATTACTATGGCTCTCTTAATACTAAAATACAATGTCTTTTTCCTATTCTGTGGCCCCTAACTACTTAGATTTTAAAAATCAGCTGCAGCTCTCTCTGGTTTGATGCTGGGGGTGAGCCTCTGGATTGCCCTCAGATTTAGCAGGACAGACTTCAGGATTCTGAATGTAAATCTCCTTCTCACCCACGCCCAAAATGAGAGATATTTAGATAGAAAGATGACGGATAGATGGATAGACGATAGATAGATGGATAGATAGATGATAGAATATTTATAATTGCTTATTTTTATTATATAAGATATATATATTTATTATATAAGATATATATAATTTTTCTAAAGTTGCTGTAGGATTTCCTTTACAAAATAGGCCTCGATGCTCCCACCTGGTAGGGAAATAGCCTCCCCTCCTCAGGGCCTTAATCCCAGCTCTATTTTTAATTCCCATCCCCTGGCGTAGACAAGTAATTTAACCTTTTGTTTTTCTTTGCCAAATCTAATCATGTTTTTAAAATTTTTTGTTTATTTTATATTTCTTTCTATACTTATTTTTTTTCATGAGCCATTCAAAAGTAAGTTGTAGACGTGATACCTGATTACCTCTAAACGCTTCAGTATTTCCTCAGAACAAAAGCACTTTCCTACATAACCACAATCCAGACCCCAAAACCAGGAAGTTAACACTGATACAGCGGTAATGGCTAATCCACAGACCTCATTCAAATCTCAGATGTCCCAGTAACATCCTTCTTAGCAAAAGGAAGCAATCCAGGATCATCCGTTAACATCAACTAGCATTTAGTTACATTTAGTTCACATGTCTATTATCTTTCAGTCTAGAACAGCTCTTCATCTTTCCCTGACTTTTCATGACCTTGACATTTTCAAAGAGTGTAGGCCAGTTATTTTGCAGAATATCCCTCAATTTGGGTTTTCTGATGCTTTCTCATTTAGATTCAGTTTATGCATCTTTGGCAGGAATATCGCAGAAATGATGCTTTGTTTTTCTCAGTATATTCTATTAGGTGACACAAGATGTCAGTTTGTCCCATTGCTGGTGATTTAACTTTGAATTTTGGTTAAGGTGTCATCTCCACTCAATCTCTACCCTGTAAAATTACTATGTATTTCCCTTTATAATTAATACATGTATTCCTTGGACATACATTTTAAGACTCTGTAAATATCTTGTTTCTCATCACAATGTCATCCATTAATTTTATCATCCACTGATGATTCTTGCCCGAATCAGTTATTACTGCTGTGGTTGCCAAATGGTAATTTTTTCCAAATCTATCATTCTCTCCACATTTATCAGTTGGCATTCCAAGCTAAGGGAGTCCACCGTTGTTTGTTTGTCATTAGTATGACCTCGTGGATTTCTATCTTATTTAATAGGTCATAGTCCATCACCATTCTTATGTTTTTTGATGCTCAGATTGTTGCAGCTTTAGCCAGTAGGAGCCCCTTTCGCTATGTCCCTTGCGAATGGATGTCCAGAGCAACATGAATAGTGCAACCTCAACAGCTTCTCTCCAATATAGTGTCATACTTCTGTTAAGTTGTCGTTTTAGTGGAGGCTTCTATGCCTACGTGTACCAGTTACCCTCAGAGAGCCCCAGAATGTTCCATCATTCATAACCATTTATGTTGGAGGAAAATCTACAAAGATCTGCGATAATATAGCCACCACATATGTTGAATATTTTTCCTCGTTGTAACAGAGAAATTGTCCATTGTAATCTCTCGGTCTCATTAAAGATTTGGCCTGACATAGATAATTTTTTTCCTGGCCATTGGACCCAAATAATATAATTATAGTGACTTTTTATTATTATGTTATTTGACACTTATCTATCCTGCAGTACTGTATTATTAACATTGTGTAGCTCCAGATTTTTCTCGTTCGTGTGGCTGGAATGATTATTTCTACTGACCACACGAGGGTGTCCGTGAGCTTGGAAAAGGAGTATTTTGGTGGACTTCAATAACTACTGGAACTTCGACAACAGTAATTGTTGTCATTTCACTATATTTGGAAGTTATCATTAAAAAGTGCAGTCAGGTTAGCCAGAAGACTGAAGCCAGCATTCTTTCTTTTTAGAAGAAGGCTTTTATGAAAAGAAATTAGAATTCTCAGCGCTGTTGTATGGCACAGAAGTTTCCTCGGGTCAAGAGTTAAGAGACCAAGTCCTCTTTGGGGTTCCACCACCAGTGTGTGGCTTTGGGGTGTCCCGGTATCTCTCTGGGCCTTGATTTCTTTATCTATAAAATGAGATAGAGTATAAGATGACCCTTTAGGCCCTTACACAAATGGCGACAATGAAGACAGGATCTAAAGTTAGGCATATATCCAAGAACTTCTTCGTCCTGGTGGTTCTTTTTGTCATTGACTGCTTAGAATGTTCTGGCTGCATTCAATACACTCTCTCTTATGATCGCAACAACCACCATTTCAGGTTATGTAATATGGTCTCATTCTGAGGTTGGGCTTAAGTAATTTGCCCAAGGTCATTCCCCTAACAACGAACAAACTGAGATTTCAGCCTCATTCTCTCTAACTCAGAAGACTTTGTTTTTATTCCTTTTTGTCACATGGCCTCCCTAGGGCCAAAAGACTAGTTTCAATGGAGATTGTACCTCGGAGAAGAAAACAGATCATTTTCTGCCCAGTGGCGTTTAGATCAAATACTTACAGGTGCCTGACGCGTAATGTAGATGGAAGACCCAGGCCAGGAGTGTCTTAGGTAGACAGGAAGTCCCGCCCTGCCTGCGAGGGCAGCCTCTTCTTAGCCGTTGCCCTGTGAGAATACAGGCTCGATCGAGCCTTATCATTTTCAAGGGAAGACTGAAATCTGTATTTTTAAATGAAATCTCATTCATTTGAAATTTTGGCAACAAGTTCAGAATTTTGGGGAGTGGAAGGGAGGCCAAACAAACACTCGAGGACCCAGACATCGCTCTTTCCTCTCGCCAGGTGGGGGCAGGGTCCAGAAACGAGGCCCCGCTCTCCTCCCAGCTTTAACGAGCAACTTGCCTCTGTTGGTAAGTGCACTTTCTTGCTTCACAAAGCTCTCAGGCTCTCCCAATGGCTTTAGGCATTTAAAACAGGGATTGGCAAACTATACCACCTGTCTTTATATGGCCCACAAGCTAAGGATTGTTTTTACATTTTCAACAGTTTAAAAAAAATCAAAAGAAGAATAATATCTTGTGACATGAAAATTATGACATTCAAATTTCAGTGTCCATAAATAAAGTTTTATTGGAACACAGCCACATTCAGTTATTTATGTTTTGTCTATCGGTGCTTTTGTACAACGACAGAACATAGACCATATAGCCCATAAAGCCTAAAATATTTCCTCTTTGGCTCTTTACAGAAAAAGGTGCCAACCTCTGGTTTAGAATTCAAAAGCCAAAAAGATGGGCAGTGCGCCTCTCCTTTCTGCCCTATTCACATACCTAGCCAGAGATAATTTTTAAAAAATAGAATCTACGTAAATCACAGGAAAGGAAAGGGAGAAAATTAAGAAAGAAAACAAAACAAATGTCTCGAAATATTATCTGGGCATAAAGAGATAAAAATGATGTTTCTTCTCCCAAAGTTATATGCATGTCCTCTATTAAAATTCGTAATATTTCAAATATGTTTTATATGCTGTTTAAGTCACAATAATAAACAATATAACTCTATTAACTGTTGGGAGAAACCTGATCTTGCCCAGAGTGTTTTTATTTTTCATGCATTTTGTGAGACGGAGCAGATTCTCTGTTCATGAGACTCATGAGAGGAATAGAGCTAGAGTGCTCTCCACACAGCTCAACCATGCACTTCCGTGCCCGAGCCTCCTCTCACGCCCTCTCTGGCCGGGATGCCCACCACTCACTCCCGTGTTTCATCCTGCAAGGCTGAACACAGACGGCTCTAGCCTGTCCACCCCCAGCAGAATTCATCCCTTCCTCCTTGGCATCCACATGCCCTGGTCACACTGTGATCTCTTACTTTGATGTGTGTCAGACGGGCAAGCTCACCAAGAGCGGAATCCATGTCCCCTTTAGGCATCAGCTTGGGAGCCTGACACCTAGTCAGAGCTCAGTAAATTCTTGATGAATCAGTGAATCAGTAAATGAATATATACTTAATTTGGTCGTTTAAAGCTTTTCTGAGGTCCCTCAGAGGGGTGATGAAAGCTGGGTGGTGTCTCTTAGAAGGCTGACTCTGGTTTCTGTAAGTGACCTCACTGTAACTAGCTGACCATTGCCTAGACTGGCCAATGATGACAAATCTTCAGCCCCGTTTTTCCCTACACTCGTTAGTTTGTAGCTGTAGACCAAACACCTGTGAACTAAGTAGCCAAAACCAGCTTTGATTCCCAGTTGTATCCAGTGATCCTAGGCGAGTCATCTGACCTCGCTCAAGCTCTATGTATCCCATCTGTAAAATGGAAATAATCATAGCAGCTAAAAAGCAAATGAGATAATGCACGTTCAGGTGCTCTGCGAACTCTAAAGTAGTCTATGCATGTGCGATGCTATTATTGGTGCTAATAAATCTGTACAATAAGTAGAGAAATGATTATAGAGCATGGAAAACTAATTTTAAAACTTATAGAGCGACTGAGTTAAATTTGAAAATTTTAGGAATCCTGTTGAGTGTATTCAATAGAGCTTTTCATCGGGGCGGGATTAATATTCTGATCATAATTTACAGAGATTCGGATAAACAGTCCAAGGAATTTGATGCTTTTCTGTCTCAACTGTTTGATGGAAGCAGGATGTTTGTTGCATTGATCGTTTTAATTTTACTTTCTCTCTAACGTGTGTAAGCAGCCTCTGCATAGCTACTTTTTTGAGATACGAGTCTAAGTGTGTGCATAAAGCATTCTGGCATATTTCCTTCAGCTCTAAAATTCTGTGGTTTGATATAAACCTTGTTACTGGAAGCAAATTCTGTTTTGTCACTAATAGACATTATCTTATTTCAATAAAGTGCATTTCAATAGAAAAACATAGCATCCCTCTTAACATCAACCCTTTGAAAATTATAAGATGAAAGAAAAAGTAACCTTGTAACTAAATACCAACAATACTTAAAAATTAACAGTACTCAAAATATTGACCAAAAAAAAGCCCTTCTACTCAAAATTATTCACAAAGAAATACATGCAAAATAAACGTACCCCCCCAGAAATACAGATAGTATGATTATCTGCCTGACTATAACTCATAGATTGTTCATCTAACACAACAAGTATGCCTGGTTATTCCATAGCATTTCATTGTAGTATTCCTGAGTAACTGAAGATAATAGTACTTTACCCATTGTCACATGTAACCCTTCCCTAACAGTGGAAGTTTGCGAAGGTCCAGAGTCTTCCTACTCTAATCCATTCTACATAAACTGCTAAATTAAATCTTAAAGAGTAGCTCCGAGTATGGCACTCTAACTCAAAACCCTTCAGAAACTGCATCATCGTCAGCCTGACATACAGCCCACACTTCCTGGCGTGCATGGCGACCATGGTCCCGCCTGGAGGTCTAGCCAGGCTAACCATGCGCTGTCCCCAAACGCACCCATCTTTGCCCTTGTTCTCATGGTACCTGCCACCTGCGGCACACTCCCTTCTACCACGGCCCCTTCCCTGTTCCTACTGTCATATCCACCATCTCAAAGGTCCACCCAAGGGCCCCGCCCCCAGCCCCCAAGGTGGGCGCATCTTCTTCCTCCTTCCCACTCCGCCCACACACTTGCTCTCTACCTTTACTGTGGTGCTTATCACAGCAGCCTTGAATCCTTGAGAAATTGTCTTATTCTCTTGTGTAAGGTTTTCAAGTTTTTGAAGCCAAGGACTGTGTTTTCCTCATACTTATTTTTGCTAGGTCATGGTAGGTATTACACTTAACAAATTATGAATAAGTTTAACACATTCAGCCACTTCGTGCCCAGCAATGACTGGTGTTAGGGGCTTACACTGAGATCTTTCTTTTTAATAACAGCTTTTGAGCTCTAACTCACCCATTTAACATAGAGAATTTAGTGGTTTTAGTATTTTCATAGAATTATGCAACTATCAGCGCTATCTAACCCCGGAACATGTTCGTCACTCCCAAAAGGAACTCTGTGTCCGTGGAGGAGTCACCCCCACTCCCCCGTTTTCCTGTCCCAGGCAACTACTCATCTGCTTTCTGTCTTCTAATCCCGGACAGTGACTACAGATGGAAGCGTGTAACACGTGGTCCTTTGTGACGGCTTCTTTCTCTTAGCGTAAAGTTTTACAGGTGCGTTGGTCGTAGCACATGTCGGTACTTCATTTCCTTTATTGCTGAAGGTAGTCCACACATGTATATATACCAGATTTTATTATTTATCCATTCATGGACGTTTGGGTTGTTCCCACTTTGGGGTTATTATGAATAATACTGCTATAAACATTTGTATACACATTTTCACATGGACATGTATTTTCAGTTCTCTGAGTATATACCTAAGTATGGAATGGCCAGGTCATATGGCAACTTTACGTTTAATCTTTGGGGGGACTACAAGATTGTCTTCCAAAGCAGCGACACCCTTTTGTATTTCTACCAGCAATGCATGAGGGTTCCAATTTCTCCACATCTTCGCCGACATTCGTTAGGGTCAGTCTTTTTATTATAGCCATCCTAGTGGCTGTGAAGTGGTATCTCATTGTGGTTTTGATCTGTTTTTCCCTAATAGCTGATGATTCGTAAGAGCTATTGATCTGTGGTGTTCTTTTCTTGCGATGTCTTTTTCTGGTTTGGTATCTGGCCTCAGAGTGCCGGCCTCATAGATTCTGTTGAAAAGCGTTCCTTCCTCTTCTTTTGTTATCATTGGTGTTAGATGTTCAAGAATTAATAACAATTTTTCTTTGAATGTTTGGTAGAATTCAGTGGTAAAACCATCTGGCCTGGACTTTCCTCCATGGGTAGTTTTTAAGTTACTAACTCGCTCTCTTAATAAAGGCCTCCGGGGGTCTGAGGATATCAGATGGTATCAGGCTGGGACCTGGGAGTGTCTTTCTATCATTCACACCTTCTTTCCTCAGGGGCCCAAACCAAGGGAACTATAAACTCAAGAAATCTAGCCAAGTGGGACACCAGGCACCGATATACTCGCACTAACTTATTAGTAAATTGGCCAGGAAGTGCCCAGTTACCCTCCGTGCGGGAGAACTGAAAACAGGGATGGCGAAAGGAGGCCAAAGCAGGGCTTCCTGCTCCCCTCCCCACCCCAGACTCTCAGCCGTGTCTGACCGCCCCCCTCAGATGCAAGCACAGAATCGGCAGAGCGAAAAGGAAAGATGGGCCGCGTCCCCCTAAAGGACATAAGCCGTAAGCCAGTCAGCTCGCTGCACCCAAGTACGAAGTAGCTGGGAGCCTGTTACATGTTCACTGCACGGTGACCGCGCACTTGCAGAATGCAGCCCAGTGGATGTCCCAGTCTTTGCCAAGTCAGCTGACAGATGGTAGGAAGGGAGCGATGGCAGACAAAAGCCAAAGGAAGGGGCCAGACTTCCTCTCCTATAAGGAGCAAAGCTGTAGATTGTCTTGTTTATTCTTCTGGCCCCGAGTTAATGGTTCCTCTTTTATTTTTGTTAACAAATGACTCACTCATGTTTATTATGGTAAAAATCAAGGACGGGGTGGTCTGGCGTAGCTCATTAAGGACCATCCCTGGAACGGACAGACCGGCCTTGGTGTCTGGCTCCACTCTGTGATAACTCTGTGGCTCCGAGCGGTTTCCACTACTTCTCCGAGCCTCAGCTTCTTCGCACTGAACGGGAATGATAATGCTTGAAAGAGGAGCTGTAACGACAGATGAGATAATCCACACACACAGCGTATTTCGGTGCGTGGCAGATATTAGTGCTCACTAAACATCTGCACGAGGAACACAGAGATCACAAGGCA
Source organism: Pteropus vampyrus (assembly GCF_000151845.1). NCBI lineage: Eukaryota > Metazoa > Chordata > Mammalia > Chiroptera > Pteropodidae > Pteropus > Pteropus vampyrus. The sequence continues at coordinate 646,217 of NW_011888935.1, read as the reverse complement.
CCTGATGAGCAATCCGTGCCCCAGAAACACCAAGGGGCTCGTCTGAGGTTATGCATTCACTTCCTAGCAGAGGTCGAAAGGACAGCTGTGTATTTTTAGGACTCTTCCTTAAGACAGGGGAACTCGGGAAGGAGGAATTTGGGGGACCGCTCTTTCTTACTGTTTTTAGAGAGTGAACCTTCTGATTCTTCTGCCCAACTCTGTCCCTTTTGGGAATCTGGAACCTCATACTCTGCCCCCAGGAGAAGCTCTGGGCCCACTCCAGCGAGAGGCGGCCCCCGGGGGATGCCATCGCCCTTTCTCTGTGTTATTCCCTTTTATTTTTTTATTTTTTTTCGCACGTGGAGTAAGTCACTGAGGAGCCCCTCTCTGTCCCTCACTCTCCCAGGAGCTCTGAGGAAGCCACAAGCTTTTATCTCAAGGTTTCGACTACATGATAGGTTTCCTCCGTGGCGCCCAGATTCGTGGATGTGGAGGTACAGAGGGACCCCCACGCGGGTGCTGAGTCCAGAGGCACAGCGACCCTGTCACTGCCCCCCTCTCCCTGGCTCTCTCTCCCCACCGCACGGGGTCCTAAAGCGCATCTCATTCTAATTTTATAGTCATCATTTGAAAAGAGAAACCCCAAAGTAAAATCTCAATATACTCCGACTCTGAGTTTTACTCCTTACAGAGATTTCCTAGAGAGTGTTCCGTTCTTCCATAACGATGGAAGAAGGGACGCCCGCAGTCGGCTGCAGGACGAGCTGGGCTGACAACGGCGATGATACAGTATCTGCAAAATCTGCAGATGGATAAGGAAAGATCTCTGGAATGTCCGTAATAACTATGTAATTTGGTTATAGCATACAGATCTACTAGATGTCATAAACCGAATTACCAGTATCAATTTTAAATTTATTAGAACTAGGAGATTTGTGAATAAAACTTTATAGTAGGAAAAGTTAAATATTTATTTTAGCGAACTGATATCTCATATTTTCTGTCAGCTTAAAATATTAATAGTCCTCTCGTATGTAACAGAATCTGTTTTTTAAATCTAGTGCCTTGTAAGTTTTAAACTCTTATGTGAAATGTAAACATCGGCCTAATATTTTAGACTTTCTCAGAAAGCATGTCTTTATTCCTGAAGGACTCTAATCATAAATGATGTTACTTTTAATTTATGACGTTAGTTGCCAATAGCCATACTCTGATCTATGTGTTATTATTGCTATTATGAAGGTAATTATATCCGTATCTCTCCTGAGATGATAAAAAAAAGCCTTTGTAGATCTGTGTGCAAAGTATTCGAAGAAAAGATTATTTTACTGTCTGCCAAATGTAGCTTCGAGCAAGAACTATTGTGCAGGAGCTTTTATAGACATAGATGAAATTCCTTTCGCCATTTGAACAGTGTTTACATTCAGGAAAGCTCACAGTTAAGTCTTGGACATACTGTGAAAGGATCTTTTGTTCTCTAGAAAAACATACTTCCTCATCCTTTGAGTCACCTTGTTTTTATCCCCTTGTTTACTTTTTAGGGGGAAATAATGCCCGCCTCCCCAGTAACGTCAAGGGAGGGACTGTTTCAGAAATCCAGGAGGAAAGAGGGCTGAGTTATTGGCAAAAAAAAAAAAAAGCCAGAAATATTTTTAAAACCTGAAAAAAGTAAACAATGTCATCTCAAGCTTCAAAAAAATTACTTGGATAGGATTTTTTCCAAGGCTAAAGAAAAAGAACCTTTTTTTTTTTTTTTTTTATCATAATTAACAGAGATCAGGATCAGGAAACATGACACACTCCGCTGGGGCTTCAGACACAGTCAGAGGCACTTTTTCTGTCGTGCGAGGAACATGTCCCTTTGCTAGCTGTGTGGATTCTCTTGGGCTGGCCTAGGTTTCTGTCTTCTCCTCGCTGGTGGGACCCAGGACCACTTTCACGAGGAGCACAGGCTCGGGTCACTCAGATCTGAATTTTCTTAGCGATATTCATTTATTAGTCAATAATGTGTCTGATTCCACGTGCGACTTCAAAACTGATTTTTAAGGGAGAAGACATCATCACCGTGTACCCCAGTGCCAGTACTGCACCCAGAACTTCCTGGACGCCCTGTAAACACTGGTTAAGGGAATCGATAAAATAGATACAGAAGATTTCGGGGTGACCGTTTCAAACAACAGTCTTTTAAGTGAACGCGTTCTGGTGTGTGATTTTTTTTTTTCTAAGTCTTGTTAGTCTATAGATACACTCTAGGTATCTGTGTGAGTGTTTATATATCCTTACCTAATTTGCATAAGTAGATTACTTGTGGTTGAGGGATTATCTATTCATACCCTTCTTCAGTCACCCTAAACCTGAGTCATCCGGAAAATATATCATCAAAGCTCTTAATACTCACGTGCGCGCTAGGTTTCGCCACAAGCAGAGAGCGTCAAAGTTAGCATGCTCTGGAATGTCGCCACTGGATGCGTGTTTTCGTCTGTAAATGCTAAACAAAGGTATGTTCTGCTGTGCATCGTTGGCAAAGCTGGTGTGTCGTGTGCGGGGGAAAGGGAGAGACTGACGCCTGCCGGTCACTGTTAAGCCTTCTGTGTCCTCACTTTAATCCTTTACTGTCCATGTGAGAGGTGATGATATCCCCATTTTACAGATGATGAAGGAGAATCTCAGAAAGATGGTGTAATATACCCAATGTCCCACGGCCAGTATGTGACACTACCAGATTTGTCCCACTAGGGCAGGCACTGAGTGTAAGATCGTCTTGTATAAAGCTGGGTCAGACCATATATAAATACTGTAGGTTACTAACTTTCAGAAATGTATGCCGGCCCTCTGAGCCAGGGCCCTATTTAGTGATATTCATTGCTCTCCATAAATCTGATAGATATGAAAAAGGGGAAAGCGATTGCTTTTCAGAAATAGTCCTTGCTTTCTTAAACCAAGGTATGCTTCAGAAAGCATCGGATTCTGTAACTTTCAATAACACATTTATTATTTAAAGCCTGTGTAATATGGTAAAAAGAATCTAATAAACCTGGCTTTTGGAATGAGCTGGACTGGGATTCGAATCCCAGCCTTAACAGATAGTAGCTGTGTGACCCTAAGCTGCTTAACTTCTCCAAAGCTCAGGTCCCTGGCCCGCAAAATAGAAATAACAGTGACTAATAGAGAGAATTGCGAATGTCAGAAATAATATATTCAGAGTGTCTAGATTGTAAACAGCATGAGGGCAAGAATTGTGGATATATTCACATTATCTTTCCAATGCCTGGCACAGGCACACAGTATTCATCGAATGCATAAATGAATGAATGGATGATGAGTGAATGAATGAGTTCTCAGCAGCCAGATTAGGTTTTCTTTTTCGACTCTGCACATATAAATCAGGAAAAAATCTATAAGAAGCTTCAGCAAGAGGGGAGATAGCACACATCCTTTTCTTTGCGTTCTTAGAAATGCCTTTCTTCTTCCAGATGCGCTCAGAAAACTGTAAAGTCAATGGGAAACTTACATTTGATGTTATCTTTTAAAAAAAAAAAAGTTTTTTAATTTTAACAAGTGAACGATTGCAGTGCAAATCCTAACCTGGAAAGCCTGGAATTTCTAGGCAAAGAACCGCCTTTTCCTGGGGACGTTGGCGTGTTTTCGTCTCTGTTTGTTAAAGTGTCCATTCCTCTCTCCAGTCTTGCTCGGAGCAGCCAAGTGGCTGGAAATGCTTGACATCTCTGTCCTGCCACACCTTCCGCAGCTGAGGGCAGACATGTTTTCGGGAGCTCGGAGGCATCGCGTTCTCATCCCAGTGGCCAGAGCTGGAAGCAGGGTCGGCCGCACTCACCGTGCTGAGAAACACCAATCGGCATTTGAAATATTTACAGCAACATTGAACTTCCTGAGTGAGGTCATGGATGACCCGCAGATCACGAGGGTCAATCTAAGAACCGGACACCGTGTGGAAGTCTTATTCCACCCAACTTTCGGAAAAATATTCTTGAGGAAAATCTTGTTACTTTTTTCCAGTGTTACGAGTAACATGATATATAGCTGCCATATCTCTACTGAAAAATGAGTGTTTTGTACTAAGCACTCTCAGAAAATAAAACAACAGTACTAATGACTAACAATGCAGCACTTAGCGTGCCTGGCCCTATTTTAAGCGAACATGTATATTAAGCCTTTTCAGCTCCCACAGCGACCCTAAGACGTAGGTACCATTACGATCCTCATTTTACAGGTGAGGTACCTTACCCAGCTAGTAAGTGTCGAGAGCCAGGATCCCAATCCAACGTCTGTGCTCTTAACGACCATGGCGGGGTCTGTTTGAGCAGCAGGAATACATGTCTCTGTTAAGAGTGAACGAAGTATTTCTTTGATCATCCTAGAGAAGTGCCTGTGGGTAGGGCAGACCACCTCTCTGCCCTCTGTTTGTCTTCACCTGCAACATGCCTGAGTTTCAGGGTAGATCAGAGACTAGTGTGGAAAAAGAATCTCCTGGGGGTTCTCCCCAGGCTGAAGCAGCCCCTCACTGCCCCGGGGAAAGGATGCTTTGACACAGTGGCTCGGTAGAAGGTGCCCGAGTTAGCCGGCTGCCATGCCAAGGTCCTTCCTCCCTTTCTGTTCCGATGAAGTCGTCCTTGATGAACTTCAAGCAGAGTTTTCGGGTCTCACTGGCAACGTCGTAGGCTCGCTCCTTGGCAGGTGCTTGTTCCTGGAGAGCCGCCCTCGCCACAGTCACTCAGAACCCCTCATGGCTCTCCCACGGGGAGAGGGTGTTGTGAAAAGGAGCCTCTCAGACAAACCAGTTGGGGAAAAAGGAGCCACTTGCCCTGGCCGCCCTCGTCAGAGCCTAGTGCTGGCAATGTCACCGCGGTGGGAACCCCAGCCCCGCGGGCACCGCCTCGGCCGAGACCCACCTTGTACCACCCGGGCAGTGGCCCCACTGGGGACACACCAACTCCCCGATCCCAGGCGTCCTTTAAACTCCACACCTGCGTCAGCTCATCCAGGAGTAATGGACCCAGACATCAGCTCCCCGCGCCCTGCTCACCATGGGAGGAGCCAGCGTGCAAGTGGCACCTGGAGGGAAACCCAGCTCCGCTCAGCGACAGGGAGGCCTCGGTGCCATTCATCATTCATTCGCTGGACAAGGCTTTGTGGGCACAGACTCCACACCGGGCACTGTGCCAGGCGCCGGCTCTTGGAAGACCAGACGTCCCAATGCATCTTTCCCGTCAAGAACACGAGCAGGACAGAGGGGCGGGCGTGCGATGACTGGCAGAGGCCGCACGTCCAGGCAGCAGAGGTTCAGGATCAAGTGCAGGGGACCCGGAAACTCCAGAGAAAGGACAGGGCAGGACCAAAGCACAGGTTCATGCACCGGGGGACCACACGGGGACCCGGATGCCGAAGGCACCAGGTGGCTGCTTGTTGCCCAGGGAAAAGGCAAGCGGTCTGTCTGTTCAGACTTCAGGTGCAGAAAGAGAGGGACCCACCGCAGGCCTGGCCGGGGGCCGAGCAGCACTCGGGGACCACCTCCGCCCAGCGCCGACACAAGGACCTAGAAGAGCTGAAATCCCTGTGCTCTAAGGCTTCATAGAGTCACTGTCTGAAACAGATATCAGGACATTCGTCTGTGAATTCTAAAGACAAAATTTTTAAAATTTTTATTTTTTATCTCAAAAGTCCAAAAATCCTACATTCAAAAAACTGTTCATATAGGCTTAGAAGAAACATATCTTTATAGACAAATATAGACCAACGTGTATGCATCCTGCTGTCCAGTGGTGAGAGGCGTATAATCCAGTATCACCCTTGGCAACTGCTGCTAAGAAACAGTTTAATTCAATACTCAAATGGAATAATAAACTCTTCCGAGGGGCTCAGGAGACTGAAAGGGGGTCTGTTAATAATTACACTGGGACAACAGGCATGAACCGAGACTGTCCCAGCACAGCAGGACGTGGGATCAACTGGTGACTGTCATTTTATTTTCATTCATTTTATTTTATTTAGAATGTGGATTTAGGATCCCTCTAGTGTTCGGGGAATATAAATCCAGAATATACGATTATATAAAACACGTGCATACCAAGAAGTAGTTTTCCAAATCCTCCCACTTAGTGTTTTTTAATAAAAGTCTTCTCATGATAAAGCTATAATGCCTTCTAGAACACCACACTGGATGAATACAGATTGCCATGGCTGGCCTCGCTACCTAGGATCCAGCGGTTGCCGGGGAGACCTTCCCTTGGTCAGAGTCTCCCAAGTCTGATGGAAATGTCTTCCTTTTAATAAATAAGGAGGTAACAGCCGTCTTAAAACTCAAGGCACCACAGCAGTACCAGCCCGTCACCAGTACACAGACATCGTAATAACGTCCCAAAACGCTGAGCCCACACACGTGCGGAGACGGACAACTCCACATGAACTTGGCCTGCCGTGCAGGACCCTAAGCAGGTCCCTGGAACATTAAATTTCTGAAGAGATTACAAAATGAAATAATCCACCTGACTTGACTAGCATGGTAGTTGTTTTTTAAAACTAGTAATCTTCTAAATGCTTTGAAAACTAAGTATCCCTCATTGAACCGACATCTTAATTTGATTTGTTTTATTAACAATTAAGGTTAGGTTTTCCTAAAAAGGCTGCTATTCATACTCTCGGTGTTCACTAGAGCACACTCTTTCCCCAGAAAACGCCCCTAACCCCTTTATGCGTTTCTTGCCTGCCAGCAACAGCCAAGCTCCCCCACTAGTCCTCCATCTCCTTAGATTTCATTCAAGCAGGTGCTTGAAGATTTTTTTAAATATACATATATGTCTTGGAAGAACAAAGGGACTGTTCTTTAGAAAGCGAGCTGTTTTGTGTAAGCAAGGCGTCGATAGACCAGTGGCCGTCAGAGCTCGGGGCTGGGCCGGAGACCTCAGACTTCTTTTTCCTTTCTCCTTCCCTCATCCTGTTTTTGTTTGTCTTGTCCTTTTCGTTTTTGTGATTTTTCTCTGTAAATTAAATAAAGCAATTGTTTGGCTACTTTCCTCCAATAAGGAACTATCACTTTCCAAAAATAATCTAAGTTTTCCTCATCACCAGAATGGTCAACTAGATTGACTTATTATCTGATAATAATTGCCATCAAACGATAAATAAATCTGTAAGAAGCTTCAGACTTTGAAATGTATTGTTGATTCTGAACAAGTCAGAGATTGGACAGAAGCTTCAATGTTAGTATTAAGTAGTCAGATTACTAGATAAAATTCATCTGATGTGATTTAAAATTGGCTTAAAAAGTAGAATTTTTTTAATTAAAAGAAAAACTAACTCGCAAGCATATGATTTTTAAATCACTGAATTTGATCTCCTATATATTTCAGTTAATCTACCAGCACTTCAAATGATGACTTTTTCTTGCCAGACTGATTTATTTCCCTCTTAGTCCAGCCATCGTTCAGGTTTAAGGCATTCGGTTTTATTGAGCAAAGGGAGTGCATGTCCTTTAAAAAAAAAAAAAAAATCAAAAAAATCATTGCATCTATGTTTATGTAAGTCTACCAGCAGGAGAATTTGATCACTCCCCAGGGGTGCCTCTGAGCTATTCAGGTCTGGCTGCCTGTTAAAGTCTTTCTCTTTATTTCGGGTTTGTATAGCATGAGGGAGAGCAAAAGCTGGCTCCTGTGAGCACTTCCTAAGCCTGGACTTTGCTTCGCTCCTGCAAAAAACACTGACGTGAGCAGACTCTGTCACAGACCCAAAGGTCATTTTTCCATTTTGTCCATATTGAGAAATACTCTAGATAATTATCTGTCTTTTGTGTCTGAGAAGAATAGGAGCGAGGGGTGGGAGGGGGTTGTTTCATTTCCTTGAATTTTCTTTGTTGGGCTGCATCAGGCTCTCTTGAAATTGTAAAATGAAGCGGAGTTGGGCCCTCGTAGAGAGCAGGGCGCCTCCAAGGCCCCCCTGTTTGTTGACATGTTGCCATTTCTGGAAATCCTTTGTTCTTACGAAGACACCTCACCTTGTTCCATGAGATCTACCTCACCGTGGACAAGGCCAGTCTGTATAAATCAGGTATTTCCTCTTGGATTTACAGAAATATTTCAAAGGTTGCAGATGTTTATGGAGAGATACACTGCAATTGCAGCTGTGGGCTAAGGGCTTTGAGCTTTAAAGTGCCCAGAGGTTAGCAGATGAAGCAGACAAGACTGTTGTGAGATGAAGGACGGTGTGGAGTCGGGTAGAGGGCTGTGAGGGCCCAGAGGGACGAAAGCATCTTCTGTGTGAGAAATTCGGGAACAACTTCCAGAAGGTCGCCTTTGCGGGATGCCTGTCCTCGTGTCCAGACGGTTGCGGTGCATCCGGAGGAAAGCTTTGGCTTGCCTTAGTCTGTCCCCCTCATCACTTTTTACAACCAGCGTATCCATCTAACACGTAATAATCTCCACACAGATGGTTACACTTCACAAACCTTCCATTCAAAGAGCATATCTGGAAATTTTTAAACTCTGTCGAGATGAAAGTTCTTTCAGCCTAATCCCCATAACGACGTTCATACTGTCCCTACTTTCTTCAGACTTCAAGCTACTCCCCTAATATACCGGACAACATTCCAGGCTGTGCTTCCCAGAGGATGTCGAAGCTACCAGAATGCAGCTCCTCCAAGCTCCCAAGTGCAGATGTGCCAGCTCCCCTCCCAGGCCCGGCCCCCTCCCACTGTCTCGAGCCCTTTTCTCTATCCTGTCTCCTTTTCCCCAGGTATCAGCATTCTCTCTCCCTTCTGGATCTTTCCCATCGGGATTTAAACACGCGCTAGTGTTTTTCTAGACCCCACAGGCCTCCGTGGCTATTGCTCCATCTCTCATTCATGTGACTTTCATCCCTTTCACAGCAAAGCCTCTCAGAAGAATTCCCCACTCGCTCCGGCCCCTTCCAGACCTCCGATCACGCACCTCTCATTCTCCCGTGACTCCTGTGCCCGGCTCCCCGGCTCCAGAACTGCTCTGGCTGAAGTCGCAAGTGCCCTCCACGCGGCTACATCCCATGGCTGCCTTTCCTGTCATCGGCTCATTTGGCCCTCGCTTGCACTGCCTTTAGCTTGCTCTCCCGTGACGGAAATCCAGTCTCCCCTCGGCTTCCGCGATGCTCACACAGGTCCCCCTGACTTTCCTCCGCCTCCCTCATCGGCCTGTCTCGGTCTCTTTGGCCGATTCGTTCCTCTCCTGGACCAGTCAGTACCCTCTTCTCTGTACATGGGCTTTTCAGACCATTTCATTCACTTCCATGATTTCAGGTGGTTGGTACTTGTACGCTAACAAATGAAATAGAGAAACGGTAGAAATTCAGAAAAATACATAGTAAAAAAAAAAAAATAGAATGAATTCTTCTCTTCTGTCTCATTTAACAATAATAATGTCTCTGGCACATCGCTTGTTCGGATGGTACTTGGCAGTTTTGAAAGCATCTCTGCATTGCCATAAGCAAGTTTCAAGTTTATGACATATGGACACGCGTCTGAGTGCAGCGCCCTTCATCCTGTAGTCACAGAAGCTGAAGTCCGAAGAAATTAAGTACTTTTCCTAGTCACACAGCTGCTTCGTGTCGTACCTAAAACCCGACGATAATTGTGAGGGCGTGCGCATTTATGACATGTAGGAGATGAGAAAAATGGCGTCCTAAGAGTCTGCCTCTTGCCCGACATTGCATCACTCCTGAGCAGCAGAACTAGAACTAGAGCTTGAGTCACCTGGTGTCTAGGCTGCTGGCTTGCACCACACGGCTTCTTTGCATTCCTAGGACTGGTGCAGTTAGGGTCTATTTAAATTAATGATATTTGAAAATCGGAACTGTCTTTCGAACTGCAGTGTGTACTATGGCAGGCTGGCGTGATTGTGGGGAGGAGGAGGCAGGAAGGAGGCATTTCACATGATAAAAACTCTAAGTGTTTATACTTAAAGACTGAGTTAGGTCGTTCGTTTTTCTGTTAGTTCATTTAAGTGCACGTACCAGTCACCAGTGAACCGATACCACAGTAGTAAATGCCTTTCCCCCTGGTCCTCAATGGGGGAGGGTTAGTGTAGGAGTCACGGGCCCTGACGTCTTCTCGAGTTATTGGGGTTTTCACATACACCTGTGGGCGCGCCGATCTGTTTATTCTCCTTGGACTTGGCAGAACGAGTGGGGCTGGGGGTGAGGCACGTCACTGTCACACACCTCCGCGAGTACACGCTGCGCAGCTAGAGCGTCCTGGGCGCAGCTGGAGCGTCCTGGTGCAGGTGGAGCGTTTTGGGCGCAGGTAGAGCGTCCTGGGCACAGCTGGAGCGCCGTGGGTGCAGGTGGAGCGCCGTGGGCGCAGGTGGAGTGCCGTGGGCGCAGGTTGAGCATCCTGGGCACAGCTGGAGCGTCCTGGACGCAGCTGGAGCGTCCTGGTGCAGGTGGAGCATTTTGAGCACAGGTGGAGCGTCCTGGGCACAGCTAGAGTGTCCTGGGCACAGCTAGAGCGCCGTGGGCGCAGCTGGAGCGTCTTGGGCGCATGTGGAGCGTCCTGGGCGCAGCTGGAGCGTCCTGGTGCAGGTGGAGCGTTTTGGGCGCAGGTAGAGCGTCCTGGGCACAGCTGGAGCGCCGTGGGTGCAGGTGGAGCGCCGTGGGCGCAGGTGGAGTGCCGTGGGCGCAGGTTGAGCATCCTGGGCACAGCTGGAGCGTCCTGGACGCAGCTGGAGCGTCCTGGTGCAGGTGGAGCATTTTGAGCACAGGTGGAGCGTCCTGGGCACAGCTAGAGTGTCCTGGGCACAGCTAGAGCGCCGTGGGCGCAGCTGGAGCGTCTTGGGCGCATGTGGAGCGTCCTGGGCGCAGCTGGAGCTCCCTGGGTGCCGCGGTCAGCGCTGCGTGGACACAGCGGGCAAAGCGCTCCCTGTGAAAACTGCCACTTAATCCCCTCGTTCTCGGTTCGCGCCACCGCCACTGCTCCTTCCGCCTGAAACCTCCAGCCTCCTGTTCTGTCCACCTCTTACTCTTCCTTCGAGACTCTTCTTGGGCGTTACCTCTTCCAGGGAGCTTTTCCTGACCCTCATCCCGACCCCCGGCCTTAGGAGCCCTTCCAGCATGTTCCACTAACACACTGTGCCCGCCCCCGGCGCGCAGCCACCGTTAATGAAGCAGAGCCACCTCCGCCCCTGCCCGAAACCTCCTTGGTGAGGTACAGACCCGGGCCTCACACGGCTTTGCGTCCTTGGCCTCGGGCAGAGGGCCTGGCTCAGGCCTGGCTCAGGCCTGGCGCCGATTAAAATCCACCGTAGGCAGGTAGGCCACGTGGCAGGAGAGGACAGAAGGGAACCCCTGAAGCTTCTTCTAAGTCCTAAGTGTCCCTAGTTTTACATATTAAATTTATAAGGCCGATTATGAAAAATAGCTCGGAGACAAACACCTTCAACTCTTCTTGCTAATTTATTTTTTGCCCCTGTATCTCTAAATGGCGTACTTGTGTTTCTTCTTGATTTTTCCATTTTCAAGCATTATCTTTTGACCTCGACCGTGGAAGGTGAGAGTTTAGGTCCTTCACTCCCTTTTCCCTACTGTATGATACACACTTTCCCTCAGTAAATTTGTCCTGGATTTTGGGTTAGGCCAGTGTTCAGGTTTCGTATTATTATATCTACGTAACACGTTATCATCTGGAAGAAGCATGTAGTATATTTGATTTACGTTTCTGGCAATTATCCCTCTCCTTTCTGGGTGGAAAAAGCTAAGAAAAGATAAGTAACTTTGGCCAGAACCATTTCGCCAGTTAATGCCAGCATCAAAAGCTAATCCTCTAATTCCTGGTAAAATGGTTTTTCCATGACATCAAGCTGCCTCTCAAAAAAATTATTTTTTTTTAATTTTAAGTTCTTAGTGAACCAATTTGAAGAATAACCAGACTTTTACATGATTTTATCAAAATATTCTTTACACTAAACTTCTACTTTACTCAAATTGATCCCTAATGAGAGCTCATATTTCTTATAAACTAGAACAGAAATAAATATAGATAAGGACCCAAATAGAGAACTTAGGGCCAGAAAGAATTTAGTCTGGGTTTTCATTCTGAAAATGAGAAAACCGAAGCCCAGAAAGGTTAGATGGCTTGCTCAGTGCCACATAGCGAGCGAAGGGCCACACTGGGCTGAAATCCAGGGGTCAACCTTCAGCCCATCACTCTCTCTGCTGTCCACCCCCATCCTCTCAACGTTACTCGATTCCTCTCCGGCATTTCCCTCCATTGAAAACCTGTCTCACAGATGCCTAACCTCATTCCCTATCTACATTGCTCATCTCTAAAAATGGCATTAAGACATGTCATTATACGTCAAAGTGGGGCACAAAGTGTGTTTCTTAAAACCAGGATTCTGTTAAGCTGCCTCGCATGGCTGCACAACCAGAATACTACACTGCGTTAGGAACTGGGGCACAACGACAGAAGTGGAGGGAGACAAACAGGAAAAATCTCCTGAGTGTCAGAAAGAATTAGGAGAACTCCGCGGAAGACAGCTTGAGCCCGGGGAGGCACGGAGGGAGCCCCGCCTGCCAACCCGCTCAGCCCAGTTCCGCCCCGCGGCCCCGGGGCCAGTTCAGAGTCTGCGTGTCGTGCCGTGTCCTCTGCTCTCCCCCGTGCGTGATCCCCTTCATTGCCATGTCGTGGTGTCCACAGCCAAACGCACAGCTTCATGTCCCAAAGTTCATGCTGCCTCCTGCCCCTGACCTCCCAGGCCACCCAAGACCGGCATGGCCGGAGCAGATAATAATAGGTAAAGCGAAATAGTCACAAATTGATTTTTTACCCTCCTTGTAGCCCGAGTCTGTGAAACCTATAAAGTCTATTCATTTCTATCGGACTGTTTTTGTTGTATTGTATTGGACTTTGTGAAAAGAGTTATTCCAGTGAGAAAGTTCTTTGTCAGAAACTGTAAACTCAGAGGGAGACGTGACACAGGATGCATATGGGGGCGTGTTCCAGAGCATCACGTCACGTAGAAGAGAAGGAGGTTGCAGTTTCAAATAATTGAAAATATTTACCAAGCACATCACTTGTGCCAAAAAAATATGCATTAGTCTCTAGGAGTGTTCCAGCAGAGAGGACGAGGGTAAGACAATTGAGTTAGGTTTGGGGAGGTGGGCAAAGGGGTCCGGCCCAAAGTCGGGAGAGCGAGGCCACGGGTGGCCTTGAAGAAGCCATGAGAAAGGACAGGACCCCTTTCTGTGCAGAAGGCTCCGTCCACCCCATCAGAGCAGGAGCTGCTGCAGCACAGACCATAGACCATCCATCCTGCTTCTCACCTGTAGCGTCACAATCGCCCTGACAAGCATTTGTCTGGAATGTGCCACCGCCCCACCTCCTGCCCCATCTGCCACCTCTGCCTGCGTGCTGATTCCTGGACATTCAAACAAAGGAATAACTCCGATCAATGATAAAGGCACTTACAATGCGAATGCCCTTTGGGTTAATTAGTATGAATGAATATCAGCTACAGTGTAATTTTTAATATTCATGATAAAAATTCAGATCCTTTCCTGCTTTTTAAGAGCGAGGAAGGATTAAAGACGGCAGCAGTTCACTGAGTATTTAAAAGCAAAGGTTGCCACCAGCCAGGGCAGAATTGAAGATAAATTGCATACTCGATGACTTTGCCAGAGATTGAAACTGAAACACGTGGACGCTCCCTATAGGCAAAGCTGTTTTGGTCATGCGTTATCCTAGTAGAAGCTGCATGCTACTTAGGAAAAGTAGGTGAGGCGCAGATATTTTTTTAACCAGATTTCTTCATATGAAAGACTGTTATACCTGGAGACATATTAATGTGACTTTCATTGTATCAATGAAAGAAATTTCTAACTCGTGAGTAATAATAACCTCAAACAGTAATGTGTTTTAGGCAGATGTGTTCAGTGCCTTATTACGGCCCGAAGAATCCTGTGCTGCGACTTCGTTCCTCTTTATCAACATCCTCCTGGAAGCAAAGATCCTCTTGTGTGTGTCTCTGTATCCCACCGAGTAGTAAATGTACCGTAAACACACACAGAGATGATTGAATGAGAGCGTGAACGAATGAATGAATTCAACTGCCTGCTAAGCAATCAGGAAAATTGTAGGCGACTGCAATGAGTAGGATTTCTGTCGATATTTTTATGGCAGTCTTTGAGATCAGAGCATTTAAAGCACATCTTCTCATTAGAAGTAGGACATCTGCCGAACGATGGAGGTAATCGCTTTGGCCCGCCCCTCTCATTCGTCCTGTAATACATGAATCGGTTTTCATGCAATCGACTCCAAGTAGCAGAAGACCCAACTCACTAGCTTCAGCTACTAGCACGTTGATTATTTACGTAGGTAGAAGGTCAGAGGTACGTGGCTCCGGGGCTGGTTCTGCACCTCAGCAGTGCGGTCAGACACACAGGCTCCTCCATCCTTCCTTCCGCCACCTGCCCTGGCCGCATAGTCACCAGGTGGAGGCTACAGCGCTGCGCATCACATCCTCGCTCTGTGTCCGCAGGCGGCGGGCGTGTGCGTGTTGGAGGGAGGCTGGTGTGTCCAGGGCCGTGAGCTAGCTCTTTGACCCGGGAGGGAAGCCCGTCCCAGAAACCTCCTGACAGACTTTCTCGGGCATCTCCGGTCACTTGCCTTCCCCTAGACCAATCACTGGCAAAGGCGAATGTGCGTAATTCCAGCCGACCGCGGTTCGTCTGACTTCTGTTTAAAAGAAGAAAGGGAGTGGACGTGGGAAGGCGAGAAGGAAGGGCTGCTGTGCCCCACCTCGTCTCTGCTGGAAAAAGGGACTCAGCTGTGTTGTCCCCACACCTCCGAGGGCTAATGTTCCTTCCAGGATTATATTCTGGCTATTTATATCGTTTGACTGATGGTTTTTAAAAATTATGAGCTTGAGGAGGAGCCCAAAATATATGAGCCTTGCCCAGAATTACAGGGCTTTAATGAGTCATGTCCCTTCCCTGCTCTGGCTTTGGGGCGCTTTACCCTGGAACATTTTTCTGAGTTATAATTTACAAGATCCATGTCCTTTCCATTTGAATTCATATGAAAAAAGGATAACGATTCTTAGGCACAGTCACCTAAAAGGAAGGAAGCAGATTGTGTCAGCTGTGAGAAATACATCCGAGCTCTGAGCATGTGCATCCGTTTGCATCAAAAGTTGTGAGGGTCCACAGTATTTTGTGGTTTGGGGAAAATTTTGATCCGTTAAGTGAAAACAGTGTGTCTACTTCAGAAATTGGAGTGACTGACTGGAGCTCTTTCTGGATGAAACTAGCGCTCCGAGGAGGAGCGGTCCAAGTTCTCCACGCCTTCTGCATGCAGAGCACTCGGCAGTTACCAGCTGTCTGAGCAACCAGTGGTTCTATAGCACACGCCTGCCCCCAGGAAACAAGCTCCCTCAAATGACAGGCCTTCCTTAGTGTCTGTTCCACTTCCTGTCCTGGGCCGGACTGGCCTAGACTTCCTGCCTAGTATCTTTTATGAATTGTTGTCAACTCATGTAAGAGATGCCCTAAAATGG
The DNA here is from genome assembly GCF_000151845.1 of Pteropus vampyrus. NCBI lineage: Eukaryota > Metazoa > Chordata > Mammalia > Chiroptera > Pteropodidae > Pteropus > Pteropus vampyrus. Next base: position 630,705 of record NW_011888935.1, on the reverse strand, counting down.
CTTTCGAACCCCTTGACAGATGCGAGCCTTCCAAACAGTAATGTGTTTTGGGCAGCAGTGTTCAGTGCCTTATTACGGCCCGAAGAATCCTGTGCTGCGACTTCGTTCCTCTTTATCAACATCCTCCTGGAAGCAAAGATCCTCTTGTGTGTGTCTCTGTATCCCACCGAGTAGTAAATGTACCGTAAACACACACACAGATGATTGAATGAGAGCGTGAACGAATGAATGAATTCAACTGCCTGCTAAGCAATCAGGAAAATTGTAGGCGACTGCAATGAGTAGGATTTCTGTCGATATTTTTATGGCAGTCTTTGAGATCAGAGCATTTAAAGCACATCTTCTCATTAGAAGTAGGACATCTGCCGAACGATGGAGGTAATCGCTTTGGCCCGCCCCTCTCATTCGTCCTGTAATACATGAATCGGTTTTCATGCAATCGACTCCAAGTAGCAGAAGACCCAACTCACTAGCTTCAGCTACTAGCACGTTGATTATTTACGTAGGTAGAAGGTCAGAGGTACGTGGCTCCGGGGCTGGTTCTGCACCTCAGCAATGCGGTCAGACACACAGGCTCCTCCATCCTTCCTTCCGCCACCTGCCCTGGCCGCATAGTCACCAGGTGGAGGCTACAGCGCTGCGCATCACATCCTCGCTCTGTGTCCGCAGGCGGCGGGCGTGTGCGTGTTGGAGGGAGGCTGGTGTGTCCAGGGCCGTGAGCTAGCTCTTTGACCCGGGAGGGAAGCCCGTCCCAGAAACCTCCTGACAGACTTTCTCGGGCATCTCCGGTCACTTGCCTTCCCCTAGACCAATCACTGGCAAAGGCGAATGTGCGTAATTCCAGCCGACCGCGGTTCGTCTGACTTCTGTTTAAAAGAAGAAAGGGAGTGGACGTGGGAAGGCGAGAAGGAAGGGCTGCTGTGCCCCACCTCGTCTCTGCTGGAAAAAGGGACTCAGCTGTGTTGTCCCCACACCTCCGAGGGCTAATGTTCCTTCCAGGATTATATTCTGGCTATTTATATCGTTTGACTGATGGTTTTTAAAAATTATGAGCTTGAGGAGGAGCCCAAAATATATGAGCCTTGCCCAGAATTACAGGGCTTTAATGAGTCATGTCCCTTCCCTGCTCTGGCTTTGGGGCGCTTTACCCTGGAACATTTTTCTGAGTTATAATTTACAAGATCCATGTCCTTTCCATTTGAATTCATATGAAAAAAGGATAACGATTCTTAGGCACAGTCACCTAAAAGGAAGGAAGCAGATTGTGTCAGCTGTGAGAAATACATCCGAGCTCTGAGCATGTGCATCCGTTTGCATCAAAAGTTGTGAGGGTCCACAGTATTTTGTGGTTTGGGGAAAATTTTGATCCGTTAAGTGAAAACAGTGTGTCTACTTCAGAAATTGGAGTGACTGACTGGAGCTCTTTCTGGATGAAACTAACGCTCCGAGGAGGAGCGGTCCAAGTTCTCCACGCCTTCTGCATGCAGAGCACTCGGCAGTTACCAGCTGTCTGAGCAACCAGTGGTTCTATAGCACACGCCTGCCCCCAGGAAACAAGCTCCCTCAAATGACAGGCCTTCCCTAGTGTCTGTTCCACTTCCTGTCCTGGGCCGGACTGGCCTAGACTTCCTGCCTAGTATCTTTTATGAATTGTTGTCAACTCATGTAAGAGATGCCCTAAAATGGCTTTCGAACCCCTTGACAGATGCGAGCCTTCCACCCACCTGGAGCAGTGTATTCCTGTGAATATAATGGCATTCATAAAAGGACACAAAGTTACATAATCGCCCCATGTACCTTGCTTTTAAGTATCCCTGGAATTTTATGTATGTGTTTCTCTGGAATAAATGGGCTGATGATTATGTCTGTCAAGAATTTGCCGATGTTGAAACGTCTCTAGACTCCCATTGAGGTGGGGGTGGAGCTGCCCTCCTGGCAGGGCGAGCAATGATTTCCCAGCAGATGGCCTGGCAAGACACGCAGGTGACAACCAACAGGCCAGTTCCTTTCTGCCCAGAAATTTCATAGCCAATTTTCAGCCTCCCTGGCGGCTCATTATAGGTGTCTTTACGACTTCAGGAGCATGATTTTGGAGGTAGCTGGGGGTGAGGTGGGCAGGTAGCAGGGGGAGGTGAGGGAGGGGATTTTTCTTTTGCCTTGTCCATCATTTTTAGTACTTAACAAGCTATTCTCACAGCAGCATTGCTGGATTGTGTAAAATGTCTAAAAGAGGTAACTAATTTTTGATGAAAGTGAAGTTACGGGACACATAGAAATTTGTTTTCTATACCTCTTCTGAAGTTTTTTGCTTTATTTTTTAAACAAGATACCTGAAAACACACACACACACACACACACACACACACACACACAGTGAGGAATGGTATTCATAACAGTTATCCCAATAATTCTGTCATTGCTCAGACCATTTTTTGGAACTTTTTCTTATACAATTGGCCTGTAGAACAGTCACTAATTATAAGCAAACTAGTCTCAAAAAACTCGTACCTGGTTTTGACTAAAACCCAAGCTCGGTCACCTTAAATTAGTCAGAGCCTGTCAGCACTAGGCGAAACAGTAGAAATCATTGAGTTCAACCCCCTTCGTTTCTGCCGAGGCCCAGAGAAGTTTATTGACTCACCAAAAGGTCTATGTACATAGCAAATTAGCAAATAGTTTATACCAGAAATAAACTCCCAAGTGTCCTTTGGCAGTTTATTAAAAAATCAAATCAATTTTTTACAGAACACATGAGTGCCACCATTAAAAGTATTAAAAAAGAATTTGCCGCGGACTCTGCAGATCCTTTCAGAAGCAATCCAGACGTGTTTTACACAGTGACAGCATTGTTGTAATAAATGTACTATTTAAATATTATTTATTATTATAAATATATACAAAATAAGCTTATCTCTTTATAACAAATGCAAGCTCCATTATATTTGCTTAAAAATCAGTTAGACTGTAGGCAATTAGCAATAGTAAAACCCTATCCCACTTTTGAATTGTTTCTTGTTTTCCTCATTTCCTGTGGAGAACACCTGTCACGTGCAGCACAGAGCTGCAGACAGTGTCTCCCAGGCTGAGAAGCTTGTCCTTGTGCTGTTCTGTCCGGTGAGATTGTCACTAGCCACGTGTGGCTATTTAAATTTAAATTTTACTTAATTAAATAAATTTAAAATATAAAGTTCAGGTCCGCAAGTACACAATAGCCACATTGGGCTCACGGCCACCTGTGTAAACAGTGCTGTGGACACAAGACGCTATTGGCTAGTGCTGGCCTAGAATTCTTGTAGTCAGTATCCATGTTATAATTTACTGCTTACCTCTGGAGGAGTTGGGAAGCGGTGGCGAGTTTGGGGGGAAGTATTTTAAATATTCATTTGTTCTCTAAATGTTACCAGCTATTCCGCATAGTTTAATTTAAAGAAGAAGAAGAAAGTTACGTTCACCCATTTTTAGAGCATGATTGTGTGTGTGGAATTCATATCGACCATCATGTCCTGGCTGCTGAATTTTCTTAAAGTATTCTGAAGTTACGACAGAAATTCTGTCAGTGCTGCCAAAGCTATTGGCAGAAAGGTCCAGTTAATTAAAATCTCTTTGCAATGTAAGACAATGAAAGTCATGTTGAATTCATTCTTAATAGCCATTTTATTTGCAAAGACCTTAAGCTACCTACGTACCTTCATCGATCCTGACATCCAGATGATTCTAGCATGAACGGGCCAGCCTGTAAAGACCGAGCTGGCAGCACGCTCATGACCGAGGACGAGCCCCCTGCTCGCTGTGAGCGGTTTGAGGGCAGTGACGGGTCCTCTGTGGCTGTCGGAGCCCGTGGCACCTTGCTCGTTGTCCTGCCAGCACATTTTCCTGTAAGTCTTATTTGAACAAATAAATGAACGTTCGATACGGTCTGCCCTGAACATCGTTACCTTTGGGAGCAGGCTAATAGGCTGCGTGGACTGTGACTGCTTCGGGTCCTTTTTATTGTGGAATGATACACATGAAACCGCTCCCTAGGGCGGGATTTCCTGCGTGTTGGTCAGTCCTTTCGGAGAATCTGTGCTGAATGAAATTAGGGACCAACGAGCCACAGGCTCTCCCAGAGGAAGGCTGAAGGGCCGCTTATTGTTCGAACTGCAGAAATAGTAAATCCAGTTTTAAAATAAAGATGAATTAGGAAAGCTGCGAAATACCATAATAAAATTAGAGTGGGTCCAGAAAATAAATAAGCAGTTTTTAGTGTCTGTGTGTATAACATTACATCACTGAAGCACGACAGACACATTTTGTTTTGCTTCTCCACCCGTTTGATATAAAATGACGTTTGTCAGTGAGCGGGGCTGCTTTGACAGGTGTATAGGTCGGCGTGTATCTGCCGTGTGTGACTCAGCTGGAACAGCTGGGCAGTGAGCCTTTTAAACCGGTGAGAAAGTGCCAGTCTGGCGAGACCCCCCTCCCTGCCTCTGGCGGGTCTCATTCCTTGTATAAATGCTTGAGGCACGTCTGTGACCCACTCCAGCTCCTTTTCTGTTTGTTTGTTTGTTTTTTATAAAGAATTTTTTTTTAATTGAATTTCTCTTCTTCCCACCTAATTAGATGTTAAATCTGATGAAATGTGTCTGTTGCATCCTGTGGCCTGAGGTGGTCAGATGCCTTAAGGGCTGAGGGGAAAAGCCCTCTTTCTGTCCTGCAGCTTCCGGGGTTGGTCATGGAATAGTGATAATGTCTCAATTCTTCGTTTCTAGATAACCATCAACAGAGACAGTGGTAAAGACGTGAGTTCCCCCAAACACGGGAAGGAGGACCCAGACAACATGCCCCACGTGGGCGGCAACACTTGGGCTGGCGGCACAGGTTGGTAGCCCTGCCATTCCTCGGTCAGGCGTCCTGAGCCTTCACAAGCCCGTGGAGGCGGCACAGCACCCCTGAGGGGCTTGGCGACCAGCACGCCTCTCCTGCCTCCGCCATTAGTCAGGGGGACTGTGCCCTTGCCCTCTGCCCCAGCATGACGTCAGGACATAAGAAGATGCTGGCATCTGGAGTCCCACGGATTGTGCCACCCAAGGCCACGCAGATGCTAGCAGAGTCGCTTCATCAGTAGAAGGGGGGTAATATCAACTGTCTCCCAGGTTGGGGTGGGGATTAAATGAGATTATGATCATCGAGCACTGAGCACAAGACCTGGCGAGAAGAATGTAGTCATTACAAGTGTCTGTCCCTTCTTTTAAACTCCGTGCCCTTGGGATCATGGCAGGAAGCTATAGAAAATTCTTTCTTGACTAACTGACTTTGAGAAGAAATGGTCCTCGTCTTCCACATCTCGGAAGTGCGTGCGCTGAGGATGCAGGGCTGAGGATGCAGGACTTGAGATAAGAGAGTAGCTCGCAGTTGGGGCCGATGGCGGGGGCCATTCCTTCCTCTTGGCTGCTTTCCCGTGACTTCTGTCTCCGCGGCAGCTGGAGCAGACACCACCGCTGGGCCGCAGGAGCTGGGCCAGGCTGTGTGCACTGTCTGATCTTATCTCGGCCGTGAGGAGTGCTGGCCCGGGCTCCGTACTTTACCCCCTCCTTAGGGATGGTCTGTGCCTTTGGCCTTGACAGCCCGGGGAGGAAATGGTTTCTGTGCTGGGACAATGCGCTATCAAGTAGGCCTGCAGACGGCTTGCCTACCCTGTTTATTCATCGAGCTTCAGCTCTAAAGAAAGGGTATTTTTAGAAATGTCCTTTGATCTGGAAATCGGTATCAAACCAGCAAGACTGAATCCATACGGAGCGCATCGTGTAACGAGCCGGCCAGATGTGGGCTGCCCAGCGGTGGCCCGCGCTGCAGCGGAGGGTCTGGCTTGCCCTTCACCTTGAATCTGCCGCCTCACATACCTGTCCAGACTGAAAATCCTGCTTTTGCTTCCTGCAGTCTTTATTTTTCAATTTTCAAGGCTCCTTTATTTCAGATTCTTTATTTCTCTCGGTCATTTTTTTTTTCCCCCTCAGAATTCTCTGTACTGAACTTAGCTCTGGCCCAACAAGTCATTTGAGTCCTTTGGCTTTATCAAAGCCCCTCCTTGCCTGTTCTCCACCTGCCTCTGAACTGATCTAGGATATCCACTGTTCGCTTCAAGATGATGCCTAAAAGTCTAGAACCCCCAGCAAGCATTTTCATTTAATTAGGGCAAATTTAAGGCTCTCGGAAGTGGAGGTCATGAAGAGCTGTCCTCGTGCCCACTCTACCCCGAGGGACCATGTGACTCCTGCTGACCGTCACTGACACCCGCCTCCAAACAGCTGTGGGTCCTTTCCTCGAAAAATGATGTCATCTCGGCACCTAGGAAGTTTTAAGCTCTGATTCATGATCCACTCGTTCCTAAGGAGTACCACTGCCGGGAAGGGAGGCAGGTCACTTAAATAGCTTTTCTGCCTCTGTAGCTCATTGTCACTGTCCAGTTACTGGTCCCCTCTGCCTAGAGGCCATCCACGAGTGAGAGCCGGGAATTACACATCTCCAAGAAGGAATTTCCCATCTCCAAGAAGGAATTTCCCACCACAAATTTCTAAATAAGAATGAAATAAGCTGTGCTCAAATCAAAGGGTAAAAACAGCATAATTAATAGGCTGTCGTCCTGGTATTTCCCAAAAGGAAATGACCTACCTGGACTTGGATAAGGGACGCAATACGTGCTGAGTTCTTGCTTTTGACTTATTATACCGATTCGGGCTCCAAGGGAGAAAATAAAAACGTAGCATAATTTTACTAAAGCCTACAAGCTTTAAAATTTTCCACTTTACGAAACTTAGAAACGACCTCCATTGTGTGACTGGAAGGTGTCTAAAAAATAATAGTAAGGGCAGTCGCTCAGCTCTAACTTCGTGCCCAATACTGTCCTAAGCGTTTTAGCCTCATGAAAGCCCCAAGGTCAGTGGTGTCAGGATCCTCATCTCGCAGAGGAGACTGAGACACAGAAGTTAAGGAGCTTTTCTCCAGGGCCCGTCAGCAGCGCGTCAGGACTGCAGCCCAGGCAGGCGGGCTCCCGGATTGCACGCAGCGCCATCCCGTACCGTGTGGCACGCGCGCACTGCAGGGGCCCCTGCCACCCTCCCTGGGTCCTCGGTTCCCAGACTGTGTGCGAAGGAGCAAAGGAAACTGGCTCCCAGTATATTAATCATTACAAAGCAGGGGTAATAAACTGGTAGCCCGAGGCCAAATCTTGCCGGATATATATATTCCTGAGGTCAACGTAGTGTTTTAAAATAATTTGAATTTGAATCTGTTTAGACAAAGCAGATCCTCTCTAGTTAGCCAAAGTTCTCAGCACTGCTTATAATGTTACCTACCTAGCCTTCTAGGCATTAGATCTATATTTATGGCATACACAGTTTATGCAGTATTACATAATACACACAAAGCATGTGAACTTGGATGTATATCGAAAACGGTTCTGAAGCCGGCAGTGTCTATCTGTTGTAGATTATTTAAGCTAAAAGTCGAAGTTGGTGGAATAATTGCTTTCTAATCTTGGCTAAGCCACTGATATGAAGTTGTAAGTAAGTCACTTTCCTTCTCTGTGCATCATTTCTATCATTTGCAAAACAGATGAAACGGTACCTATCACCTAGCCGTCTTTCTTATTTTGAGGAAAAATAAGAAAACATGAGGAAAGCGTTGTTCATTTAATTAACAAATATATACTGTTTATGACGGTCAAGCCACTCTTACAGGTGCAAACGTACAGAGTTATCTAAAATACGATCCATCCATCGTATGGTTGGTGAGAAAAGAAAAATAAATTTTAAAAGGTAATGAAGAGTTACAGGAATATTGATCCTTGTGAGGCAAAGTCAGGAGATTACGGGTCAATGAATTTGGTCTGAGCCTTGAATCTGGATAAGATTTGGCTGGATAGAGAAAAGGAAAAGCATCCTGAACACAGCGGGGGAGGGGGACACCCTCTGTTTCCAGAAGAAGGTCATGTGAATATTTAACTATTACTTAAGTGCAGTTATTATGTTCCACGGGACGGCCTTTAATCCATTCGTGATCTGACTCATTCTCTGTTCCGGACTGGTAACCACCTGGCTTTTCACGGCTTCCTCGCAGGAGGAAGAGACACCGCCGGCCTGGGTGGCAAAGGGGGTCCTTACCGGCTGGACGCAGGCCACAGAGTGTACCAGGTCTCCCAGGCGGAGAAGGACGCGGTTCCCGAGGAGGTGAAGAGAGCTGCGAGGGAGATGGGCCAGAGGGCGTTTCAGCAGAGGTGAGCGGGGCCCGCATCCAGCACGGTGCCGGCCGCTGAGCCGGAAAGCACAGCGGGCCCAGGAGGCCCAGGTGTGTGCGGTTCTCCACCTCCCACAGCAGCGTGGACCACGGACGGGGATCCAGAGCCGCCCCTTCCTAAAGGCACAACTGAGTGAACTTGAACATGGCCCCTCATTCTTTCCACTCGGGCTCTTTTAAACGTCTTGATTACGCATGCCGCTGTGGAAGGTGGAACACAGCACACCGGGAGGTAAAACCGAAGATATTTCTCTTAGAGAGAAATTGAACTTCGAATCACTCGCTCTCTCCACCTCTGTTCCTGGGCCACAAAGGGGCTTCAGGTACCTCTACGTGGGTCCCTTCCTGCCCTCAGGGACTTCGCGGGTCAATGTGGAGAAAGGACTAGTGCACACACACACACACTCACACTCAGACACACCCCTGTTAGGTGCCGGAGTCCCCTGGCGTGGAGGCTGTGCAGGGAAGGGCAGGCCAAGGTTAGCTGTGCGGTGGGGCCTGAGCCCAGCTGGACCTGAGGATCCAGAAGAAATCTGGAAATCATATTCGAGGAGGAGGGCAAATCATTTTCGCCCTGGGGAGGGCAAACCCAGCAG
>NW_011888935.1:617250-621510 GCF_000151845.1 Pteropus vampyrus | reverse complement strand
AGAAAAGGAAAAGCATCCTGAACACAGCGGGGGAGGGGGACACCCTCTGTTTCCAGAAGAAGGTCATGTGAATATTTAACTATTACTTAAGTGCAGTTATTATGTTCCACGGGACGGCCTTTAATCCATTCGTGATCTGACTCATTCTCTGTTCCGGACTGGTAACCACCTGGCTTTTCACGGCTTCCTCGCAGGAGGAAGAGACACCGCCGGCCTGGGTGGCAAAGGGGGTCCTTACCGGCTGGACGCAGGCCACAAAGTGTACCAGGTCTCCCAGGCGGAGAAGGACGCGGTTCCCGAGGAGGTGAAGAGAGCCGCGAGGGAGATGGGCCAGAGGGCGTTTCAGCAGAGGTGAGCGGGGCCCACATCCAGCACGGTGCCGGCCGCTGAGCCAGAAAGCACAGCGGGCCCAGGAGGCCCAGGTGTGTGCGGTTCTCCACCTCCCACAGCAGCGTGGACCACGGACGGGAATCCAGAGCCGCCCCTTCCTAAAGGCACAACTGAGTGAACTTGAACATGGCCCCTCATTCTTTCCTTTTAAACGTCTTGATTACGCATGCCGCTATGGAAGGTGGAACACAGCACACCGGGAGGTAAAACCGAAGATATTTCTCTTAAAGAGAAATTGAACTTCGAATCACTCGCTCTCTCCACCTCTGTTCCTGGGCCACACGGGGGCTTCAGGTACCTCTACGTGGGTCCCTTCCTGCCCTCAGGGACTTCGTGGGTCAATGTGGAGAAAGGACTAGTGCACACACACACACACTCACACTCAGACACACCCGTGTTAGGTGCCGGAGTCCCCTGGCGTAGAGGCTGTGCAGGGAAGGGCAGGCCAAGGTTAGCTGTGCGGTGGGGCCTGAGCCCAGCTGGATCTGAGGATCCAGAAGAAATCTGGAAATCATATTCGAGGAGGAGGGCAAATCATTTTCGCCCTGGGGAGGGCAAACCCAGCAGCCCAGGCACTGGGCAGGGTGAGCATGGGTTCCATGGGCGACAGCCCTGCCTCTCTGGACTAAGGGGACCGGCTGGAACGGTGTGGTGTGGGCTTGACCGGGAGGCCGGGTCAGTGGGTGGAGGAGGCCTTGAAATCAGGCCGATGCCGGCCTGTGGCTTTCAGACAGTCCCGGACCGTCCTGGGTCACTTCGATGGGGACATTAACAGATGGGAAGCCACGTGACACATCAAGAGCCATCCACACGTGTTCTTCAGCTAACAGGGAAAAGTGCCCAAGGAGCGGCACCATGTCTCTTTGGGGACCGAGGGGCTCGGCAGTGGTTTGGGATGCGGGTTTGCGTCATCGCGCCCAGTGGAAGGAGCTGGGTGCAGATCAGCAACGCGGGCTCGCATGCCCGAGGTCATCCCCCCACGGAGGGCATCTGTCCGTGCATCACACGCTGTGCTTACACGTCCTGCCAGGAAACGGCGCAGCACAGTGGGGACAGACGTGCGGGTTCTCCCCGCCAGCCACACCGCGCTCCGGCCGGCCGCCGGCTTCCCGACGACCCGGATCCACTCGTCTGTCCTCACCGTGCCTGCATTTGCCCTTCTGGAGATAAGCGACTGCCCCCTCTCCACTTCTCAGAGAGGGTCCGAGGATAGATAACCACTTTGGAATAAAAGCGTAAGGTGACAGGTAAACTGTGATGAAAAGCCTTGTGAGAATTAGAATATCGCTCTATACCTCAGATAAACGGTATCCATTTAGGAAAAGAACCAACTAGATATGCACCATGCTTCCCTCCCCAGCTAATGAGCTTCTATTGTGGCCACAACCAAAATCTCACAAGTTAATGTCCAGCCTCCATTTTTGAGTAAGCGGACACATGGATAGATGCTCTGCCACACTAGGAGTTCGCGGGGAGGCAGAAGTAGAGAGGAACATACAATGGACCTGTCCCCCCAAGTTCAAGAAGAAAACTCAGGCCCCACTCCTAGGCCGCACCCCCAGATAGTTTTGAAGCTAATCCAAGATATCCTATATTTTCATCATAAATATTTAAGGGTATATCTCTGAAAGATAAGAACTCTTTAAAAACGTACAAACTCACAACGCGATTATTACATTTTTTAAAAAGAAATAATTCTTCACTGTCATCCAACAGTCACTTCTAAAGAGCGGTGTTGCAACCCCAGGCGTGTGCAGCTCAGAGCTCGCTCCCGTGAGGCTTGACAGCGCCCTGTGCCTTTCCTCCCAGTTCCCATCGCTCCCCCGCTCTGTGTGATGAGTCCCGCGAAGCCGTTTGCCTCCCCACGGACAATAAGCCCCTTGAGGGCGGGGCGCTTTGCTCCGTAACATGCTCCTGGCACCTACACCTAGCACCTGACGCATGGCGAACATTCATACCCGTCTGTGGCAAGAATAATGGACAGGTGCCTACAAGTGGTGGTGTCTCCCTCTCACACTGAATTTAGAGGCTGGCGAAAACCAGGTGACAGGCGGACCTCCCCATCCGCCTCGAGGGTCCACCATGTTGCCTCGAGCCCGAGACCACCGACGGGTTCTAGACAAGCAAGTTCAGTTAGCATCCATTCACGCCTGGACTTCGCCCAAGTACTGGTTCCGTATGTCGGATCGACTAATTCAGGAGGAGTAACAGGTAGACAAGTGCAAGGTGCGCGGGAAGCAGGACAGAAACAGGGAGCCGCGAACACGCTCGAGCTAGACGCCGAGGTGCTCTGCACACGCTTCAGGCGCGTTTGAGGCGGGCACATTCTGGAAACCGCGCCCACGGCCGCCGGCAGCACCAGTCAGCCTTCCGCAGTGGATCTCAGCTCGCGTTCGTTTTCCTCCTAGCTGATCCCAAATTACAGTATTTAAGTCTGACCTATACGAAAAAGTAAAATGAGAACTAAAATTCCCAGACTCTTACGTAACAGTAAACACACCCTTTTAAGAACAGACTGCACCCCCCAAGTGCAGAGAGCCGCGCAGACGACGAGGCTGTGAAGCAGCTGCGCCCAGCAGCCTGGACCCGGGTCCCGCAGCAGAAAGTACGTCTGCGGCTGGTTTCGTGGGCTCGAGAGTGTCGGCCCTGGGAAGCTGGCCCGCGTCAGAGGCTACAGTTCCCTATTTTCTCTCCCCATTCCCTTTCAGAATGGGTTATCACTTCTGAACACCTTTGTAGCTGATCTTTCTGAAAGCTGACACAGCCCCGAATATGATTTCCAGATTTCTTCATAATTAGAACAACATGTGGTGTTTTTTGAGTGCAGCTCAGTCGTGCCAGAGGTAGCTCTGTAACTAGAGCTAATTCTGATCTGTCTACAAAGACCATTCTGCTCGAGATGACTTACCAGTTGCCCGGCTCCGTGTGTGTGTGTGTCTGTGTGTCTGTGTGTCTGTGTGTCTGTGTGTCTGTGTGTCTGTGTCCTCCTGCTAAGGACAATCTATGTCTACTTTTTTTTTTTAATCTCCCTTCTTTGGAAAAGAGCATATTGACCTGCTAGGTATGAAGGGGGTAGGTAGCATATCCCATGATATTCACAGTGCCCAGCTTCTGTCAGCCTTGATACTTGAGACATAACTTAATCTAATGAAAATTTATAGAGAGGCTTTAAGAGATTGCCAAGACTAGACATAAGAGGTATTGTTCAGTGGTCAAGTCCTATCCACACATTCGTTTTTGATCTTCAGGACAGAGAATAAATTTAGAAGGCACCTTGGCATGTCACCTCAGGAAACAACCATTCAGATATTATTTGCCTGTCAGGTATTTACCTTTTAATAGTCAGTATTTTCAAAGGCTGTGCGACAGCACTATTGAATGTCGCTGTGTGTCAGGCATCGTGCTAGGTAATGCAGATTCAGAGAAAAAAATAAGACGCGTTCCTTTCTCCCAAAGGAAAAGAAGGGAATATCGGAGTGCTACACATGCAGTAAACGTATTTTTCATTGAATTTTTGATTCAGTTATACTCACGTATATACACATACACATGTGCATTTGTGCGTACCATGTCTCAGTGTCTTAAAGCGTATTTCTTATTATGGAAAATAAAGTTTGAAAACATTATGATCGAAGGAAACAAACATACCTATTAAAGCGATCACGTGTATAGGTTCTATAGTAGATATCTGTTGAAGACATGTGAAAGGGAATGATTATCAGAGAGATTGAGCAGGACTGTGGGAGGTGGCCTTCGAGCTGGGTCTTGAAACCTGAGCTGGCGGTAGCTAACCCAGCCGGGTGGCATGGCAGGGGTTGCCCACCGCCCCATGAGAGTCTGTGCCTAACTTTATGTGATGCCGGTGAGTAC
>NW_011888935.1:604307-617200 GCF_000151845.1 Pteropus vampyrus | reverse complement strand
TGTGTCTGTGTCCTCCTGCTAAGGACAATCTATGTCTACTTTTTTTTTTTAATCTCCCTTCTTTGGAAAAGAGCATATTGACCTGCTAGGTATGAAGGGGGTAGGTAGCATATCCCATGATATTCACAGTGCCCAGCTTCTGTCAGCCTTGATACTTGAGACATAACTTAATCTAATGAAAATTTATAGAGAGGCTTTAAGAGATTGCCAAGACTAGACATAAGAGGTATTGTTCAGTGGTCAAGTCCTATCCACACATTCGTTTTTGATCTTCAGGACAGAGAATAAATTTAGAAGGCACCTTGGCATGTCACCTCAGGAAACAACCATTCAGATATTATTTGCCTGTCAGGTATTTACCTTTTAATAGTCAGTATTTTCAAAGGCTGTGCGACAGCACTATTGAATGTCGCTGTGTGTCAGGCATCGTGCTAGGTAATGCAGATTCAGAGAAAAAAATAAGACGCGTTCCTTTCTCCCAAAGGAAAAGAAGGGAATATCGGAGTGCTACACATGCAGTAAACGTATTTTTCATTGAATTTTTGATTCAGTTATACTCACGTATATACACATACACATGTGCATTTGTGCGTACCATGTCTCAGTGTCTTAAAGCGTATTTCTTATTATGGAAAATAAAGTTTGAAAACATTATGATCGAAGGAAACAAACATACCTATTAAAGCGATCACGTGTATAGGTTCTATAGTAGATATCTGTTGAAGACATGTGAAAGGGAATGATTATCAGAGAGATTGAGCAGGACTGTGGGAGGTGGCCTTCGAGCTGGGTCTTGAAACCTGAGCTGGCGGTAGCTAACCCAGCCGGGTGGCATGGCAGGGGTTGCCCACCGCCCCATGAGAGTCTGTGCCTAACTTTATGTGATGCCGGTGAGTACGCTGCCCTGTGCTGGACGGATTCTTTCCAGTGCTTGGCCTGCCAGGGCGGAATAGAGACCATTCATTCTCATTTCAGCCCAAGGTGATAATAATATACTCTAGATAAGAGTCTCAGCTATACACCTGGACCCATACCTCCGACAATCCACGCGTGCATAGCGCGTATACACACACATGCAGCAGCTTAGAAGACCAGACTGTGGTCAGGCTTTTGAGATCTGTGTTAGTTATTCCCTGTCCCAGTATCAACACCCTTTACATTTATAGAAATTTATAGAAATGTGTGATGACATTAGTGTTATAAATATGACACTGTAAAACCCAAGGTAGGTTCACTCAGCGAATGAACCTTCTATATATGATTAGTTTAAGATGCTGCATTTTAAATGATTCTGAGTGTCTTATTTTTATTTCAGTCATTCATTCCAATTTATTTTTGAGCACCTATTATATGCTAGGTACATGCTGGGCACTGTACGTATACAGATGAGAAAGACTCAGTCCTTAACCTAAAGCAGCATAGAGCCTGCCTGGCGAGACAGGAGGCTGTAGCACAGGTAGTTAGTGCCCTTCTAGAGATAAGCGTGAAATGATAGGGAGCGTAGAAGGCAGACCTCAGGAATCAGAGCAGGCTTCCTAGAGGAGGTGGTCATTGACTTGAGTCTTGAAGAGTAAGAGGGACTTAGCAGGCAAAGAGGCAGGGAGAGGACATCCCCGTGTAGGGGAGAAGCCTGCGCGAGAGCCCCAAGGTACAGGCACACAATGTGTTTTGGGGGCCTCGAGTACACTGGCGGGGGCCACGGCAGACACAAACGACGAAAAACGATCAAAGGGAGCACCGTACTGGGAAGAGGGAATTTCAAAGCCACGATGATATTAAAACACAGTCAGCGATTTCAGAAAACCTTTGTACTTTACATAGCAACACATTAAATTACATTCTTTGGGCCTGGAGTATTATCTTGGTCAAGAAATACATGTCTTTGGTCTTAAAAAGCAACCCATGGGGACTCTTCTAGGAAGCTGCCACACGAACTGACCGGCTGCCAGCTTCGAGATGCATCTTTGGGGTACAGCAGTGGTGCGAGAGCCAGTCGCGCACGTGTCTTTCTAACTCAGTGCTCAGCGAACCCTTGATCGGCAGCTTGAACTCCATCATGGCAGGGTGTTGACTCCACAGAAATCAGCAAACACTACCCGTCAGGGCTTCCTTTTCCAGTCCCTCAATGGTTAATGGCACCTCATTAACCGTTTACCAGCGCACTCCTGGGCATCCCCTCCTTTGCAAGGTATCCCCTGGCTGGAGATACGACCCTGCCTTTTCTCCTCAGAGGCAACCTGGCTTGCCAAGGTGTTTGCTGCAGTTCTAGCAGCAGGTGAAGGGGACTGAAAGACCCACGTGTGCATGATTTCAGCTGTCCTCTCTTTTGCCCCCTTCGATTTCAGGCTAAAGGAGATCCAAATGAGTGAATACGATGCCCGTACCTATGAAAGGTTCTCAGGTGCTGTTCGAAGACAGGTGCATGCCCTCCGAATCATCCTGGATAATTTACAGGTAATCCTCCCACTGATGGACCAAGAAAACAATCTGGGTCCAAAGCTGGACCCATCCCAAAACTACAGGAGAAAGTTATCCGAACCCTAATCAGCCAGCCAGAAAAATTAATCAGTGGCCAACTGTGGATCACTTTGTGGCTTTCTTAGTTGAGTTCTCCAAGGAAAAATATTTTACCTCACCGTTCCTCCTGGCCAGGAAGCAGTAATTGGACTAGCAACCCTGGAAGACACCATACATCCCGATTCCCCACATATAAAATCTGTGAGCCACCCACCACCACTAGAAATTCACGAATAGAATCCTCTTCCTAGAAACCATTCCGCTGTCACTGACTCTGGAGAGCCTGAGGAGCGTTTGGGGTCATCCAGCCTGTGTGTCGTCTGTGCCCCACCTTCTCCTTCTCCTGCCCTCCCCCAGACCCTACATTGCCTACCCTTTTGCAGTTTCGTAGACTGGTTGTCTTCAAACCAGTTAGTATTGCTATTGCCCCTAAAAATATCGATTAAGATGTTTTTAATATTTCCTGAGCAAAGACTTATTATTTGGAGATGTTACATTTGAAATCGTGTTCTGGCCAATTTGCAGAGGTAACTAAGGAAGGCCTAGGTATTCTGTAAAATTGCAAATGATAAAGATTGTTTTGCAGAGAGAGAGGGGTGGGGGGGGAGCGCGTGCAGCCTTGTTCCAGGGGAGACGGGTCGGGGGTCGCAGCCAGGCTGTGACGTGCTCCTCCACTCCGCTCTGGAATCTTCAGTGTCCTTTCCACGAAGCTTTTGTTTGATTACCTTCAGTGATAACCGCTTCCTCTTTGGTTCTTGTTTGGAATCGTTCTTTGGGGGCGGAGGGAGCTTTTTGTTATTTGCTAAGTGTTAGGGGTAAGAAGTACTGCGATGCAGTTTTAATCAACAATCTTAACCCGGCACTCTGAGAAAGCCTCATTTTAAAAACCTCTAAATCACATCAGGAAATTAGGAAAAGTTCTATCATTTCTAAGGGGAAAGATCTTTATAATGATAAACTAAATTCCTACTTTCACATTCTGGGGACTATAAAAATTAAGTCATGTGCTCCTTTTAAAAAATCCACATACAGTTATTTAGAATAAAACAGCATAAGATTTCATATCAACTGGGCGAACAATGTAAACGTGAACAGTCGAATGGTTAGATTTTCTTCTATAGTCACTCACTTAACAGGTGCTCGTTGCTGTGAGCACTGAGGGCAGCTGCTGGGTGGGCTCTGAGCTCTACGGCAAGACGACAGATGAATGAAGCCGAAATGAGTGCTCGTGGGAGACGAGGGTCATGGGAGACAGTGCTCGTAAGAAGACTGAAGAATGAGAATGGTTCGGTCATTCGTTCCTAAGTTCTTGATGCACACCAGCCATTAGGGATAGAAAAGTCAAGCGTAGTCCCGCCCCTCAAGGAAGGGACTCGAGAAAGGCAAACCAGCAAGCAGTGTCCCGGGTTCTGCAGAGAAGGATGCGCACGAGGGAGGAAGGGCTTCGCGGAGGGCGTCGTGCTCAACTTCACTCTCGAAAGATGCTAGGGATTTTCCCAGGTGCTCGAGGAGTCAGGACATTCCAGACGTAGGATACGGCGTGTACAGGCGCAGGCTGTTCAGAGTGACCAAGGCGAGCACCTCCGCGTGGGAGGCGATGGACAGGGAGGAGGCTGGCAGAGTGGCAGGGACCAGATCACAAACAGCCCCGGAGGCCGCGAGGACATGCAAACAACACCACGTGTTCCCAGTGGACACACAGGCCATTAGAGGATTCGCAGCACCAGAACGGGTACAAGAATACATGTTTAACTAAGGGGTTCAGAATCCTCATCCGGTATTAATGAATGTCTTGATTGGTATTTACTGGGCACCATGCTATAGTTACTTTTACAAACATCATCACATTTAAGCCTCAGATCAACCCTTTTAAATGAATGGTTAGATTTACAAGATCAGCCGAAGGAAGAAAAGTAAGACCTCCCTCTCCGACTGCGGCTTCTTCCAGTAGGACGCAGAGCGAGACTCAAATGAGACTGAGCTCTCAGGAATGACCGTCGTGCTAAACGCCACGGCGATGGGACCGGTATTGGGAAAGTGTCAGCTTTCGAAGAGAGACATGAAAGAAAACTGGGAAAGAAAAGAACAAATAAGATTAAATAGATGGGGAACAAGAAGTTGGCACTTATAAAAAAAATCTATGAAGGGATTGGGGTTAATAACTTTCTACATAGCCTCAAATAGAGTAAGTATTTCAGGAAGGTTTTTAGTCCTTTCTTCCCTAGAAATCTGAAAAAGAAAAATGTGGCTTAAATAATACCGAGAGTTTTAAGATATAAGAAAGGGAACGAAGTGATTTAATCCTCGCGAGAGTACCTGAAAGGGATGAAGAACTTCCATCTCTACAAATTTTTACACATAAAACCAGCATTGCAATCATAGCAAGCATTTATCGAGCAATTCCCACGGGCCAGGCCTTACCCATCCGCATCGTCGTCCAGATCTCCGTCGTCACCGTCGTCGTCATCGTCGCTTACTGGCTGACAGTGCCAGCTCTGGAGCCAGACAGCCTGGGTTCTGCAGAATGGAAATGACAGAGAATCGGGCAGTTAGGAAGATTAACTCAGACGACACACATCGGCTGTTTAAAACAGGGCCTCTCATGCGGCATTCTCTGCAGAAGAGTTAGCGTCATCATTCCCTTCACTGCGTTTGCTAGTGTTCATCAGCCGGGGCTGCGCGCCAGGCACCCAGACCAGCACTTTACCTTCATTGTGCTACGTAACCCTTAAAATACCAGTAAGTTTCTCTCCGTACACTAGATAAGGGAACTGAAACATATAAGTTGTCTTAATTCTCACAATCTCATGAAATATATTTTGTTCCTGCTTTATAATAAGGGAACTGAAGATTAGAAAGATGGCATAACTTATCCTGGGCCAGGTGGCTTGTCAGACCAAAGCTCAGATCCTTATGATCTGCTAGGTCTCCGTTGTCTTCCAACTCTACAATTCAATAAAAAGTATAATTCTTGCAAAGACCCATAAAACATTTTACAGCATTATCTAGATTCCAACAGCGTCATCAGGAATTTTTATTTTTACTTTTAATCCACAGGGGGTGTTATGCTCAGGTGGGCCATCTAGTCTTCAGTTTACAGAGATGGCGCAAGTTAAAAACACAGCTGGTCAGGATGGACAGGGCCTCGTGTGGAATATGAGCCTTCAGACCGTCGCCACAGTGAGGTTCGGATTTGGTCCCCACTCGCCATCTTCTGCCAGTCCTGTGTGTCTCCGATTAACGAGTAACTTCCAGCTGTTTTGAGGCAGCTGCATCGTCCTGGTAACCATGGGCATCTCCTTGGTGAACAGCACAAAGTCTGGCCAGGAACTAGCAGATCATCACTTGAGGTGACTTACCAAAGCACAGCTTCAGGCCCACGCATTGATCCCGGGGTAGCTGGACTGAGATTCGAGGAACAGGAAATGGTGCCGTGAGCGCCTCTGTGGTAGCACATGTCACGTCATTCGCAAGCTCCCACCAGTGACCTCCCTTCGCTTCATGATCGGATTCTGTATGACGGGCGTCGTATCCCGGTTACGGGCCTTTTATGAATCTGAAGCAAGAATTTTCTCATTGGAAAAGTAGAGTCTATATAATAACTTCAGTTATACTTGGTTCAGAATCTGAATCTCTGATCCCAGCATTCCCTGGCAGAAGAAAATATTGGTTCCTACAAAAAAGCCGCTGATTTTAATCATACCTTCTCTCCAGTGTTTTTCAGATCTACAATCAGTCATTTCAGCCTCGGGCTAAACTAAATTAGCCTTCCTCTGATTGCTTTGGCTAACACGATAGCTCCACGAACCGACAATTATTTCTTTTTTTTTTTCCTTGAGTGCTTCAAAATGAGCTCGTCTTCAGATAAAAGGTGTTTTTGAACACTACCGTGTGACACACACTGTGCTTGGCAGTGAGGGCGCAGAGACCTCCCGAAGGTGATAGCCTCGAGGGGCGGGGGGGGGACAGACACCTGAGGGCATCGTTTCAGTTTACATGGGGGGTGGCTAGGCAGAGGGACACACAGAATGCAGGGGACGTCCAGGGAGAAGGGAGTCTAATAGCGATTTTGAAGGAAAGGCTTTATGAGCTGAGGCTGGACAGACACACGAGTATCGACCAGACAGAGAAGGGTGAAAACAGTTCCCCAGTGGACGCAGCACAGACAAAGGCACGACACTAGTCCCAGGTGGGACCTGAGAGCCCCTCTCACGTGTGACCCTCAAATAAGGACTTGAGGCTGAGAGGCCGGCGGGTGCCAGGCGAAGACCTTCACCCTGATTCTGAGCACTTTGCCCATCCGTAAAGAATGAAAAGCATTTCCCCCTTTCTTGAATATTCTGCCTCAGGGGTCTCGCCTTCAGCCACTAACCTAGGGAAGCAGACACATGTCGCGCTGTAGCAGAAGACACAGACTGGCGACTGCCACAGAAAGGTTTTAAAGAAAGTGCTCTGCTTACGTAGACAGATGTGCAGACGAGTTCAAAGCGGGACGGTTAGGGGAAAACTCACAGAGGAAGCGTCGTTTGATCCGGACCGTGAAGGGCGAGCTCGGTTGCGATTGGTGACCGTTCTCAGGACGAGGGTGGAGGGATGCTCCTAAGCAGAGCCTCTCCGTCCCTCTGTGGAGAGGGGCCAGGTTTCTTTCGATTGATCGTGGACCAGTACTTTAATAAAATAAAGTAGAAATGAATTGCTAAAAAAAAAAAAGGGTATAAAAATAACATACAAAATACAAGCCCATATTATTTAATATCAGATGCGACAGGCATAAAATGCTTTCGTGAAATGGCCCTACAAGTTTCCACATGCTTACTGTCAATTTCTGTTACTTCTCTCGCCGTGGACGAGGGCGGTGTGTACAGCTCTCGTGTAGACGGAAGAAACCTCTCAGCCGAGGGCCGAGACTGAGTCCAGGGCCGTCTGGAGAACGGCAGACGGTCCGAGTGGCGAGTTGGGAGCGCTGCGGTGGGCTCGGGGGCCACGGCTGGTGGAGAGAAGGCAGAGCCCAGGGCCCAGAGCGTGTGCCACGTCCGGGGAGAAGAGATGTGGCTGGGAAGGGGAGCCGTGCGGCCGTGTCTTCCTCAGGAAGCTTCATGTCCCCAGAGGAGAAAGTGTCAAAGAACAGAGAAATGAAAGCCGGGAAATCCCATCACAGAACCGCTTCGCTCATTCACGCGGGAGTGAAGGGAACCGAGGCAGGGGCGCTATCGATGGCAGTGTTCGGAAGGATGGGACCGTTTGCAGGTCGGACAAGAAGACAGTGACTGATTGAACGTGGGGTGAGGGGGATGCTGAGGTTTTTCAGCCCTAGAGGCCAGAACCAGGACACGCAGGGAGAGGAGAGGCTGGTGGACAAGGCAGATGCTGGGTAGGGGTGTTGTTTTGTCTTCTCACTAGTGGGACACCCGCGTGAAAATGTCGAGCATGCTGTTTGAGGAACGTAAGACGTGAGCCTGGAGTTCAGGAGCGAGGTTAGGGCCGGATAGGACTGCACAGCTCTATAGAGACCTATATCTGTGCTTGATGGCCCTCGGTACAGAGGAACAGCCAAAGCCAGGACAGCCGTGTTGACTAAGGCGACAGCACAGAGCCAAGAGAGGACAGGCGAGGACTGCCACATCGTGCGACATCTGCATTTCGGGGGAAAGCAGTGAAATGCCGGTTACTCTTTCTTAGCGCTTGAAGGGCTCATCACTCGGCACATGGCGTCAGTGGCCATGAGCGGACAACTTCAGCCGAGTTCAGCCTAGAAATACAGTCCCGACTTGCAGTCTGCGTGAGCACAGGCACCTAACTCAATCTTTGCTGAATGACCATTAAAATGATCAAAATAGGGAAAAGCTAGGAACAGTGAAAACCTCACATGACGGTAGAAATTAGGGAAGAAGGCTAGCAACATGCAAGAAGCTTTGAAGAGCTTTTGCTCAAGATGGTGTGATGAGGCCGCTGTGAATGAGGGTACCCCGGACAACTCGAAGACCTTCCTAAGAAATAGCGTTACCGGCAAGTCAGTGCGTGAGACCCACAGAACCCCAACATCCCTGACTTGGAGAGGCCGTGAGTAGAAGAGAAGGTCAGGGAGCTGGCGTCCAGTCACTGCCGAGCAGCAGCATTCGAAAGCAGCAGCCCTGGCGAGGCTGGGGCGGGGGGTCCGGGGTTTAGGCTGTGGCTACAATAAGCAGAGAGCTGGAAGGGGAGCGACACCAGGAAAGGAGCCAGACCAGCCCCAGCTTACACTCGGCTTGAGGACGAGATCAAACAAGTGCCACACGGCCCCTGTGCGATGGCTTTTCCCAACTAAATAAGAAACGATGTGGAGGTGACATTCTCATGCTGTGACGGTCTACACTTCCAGCTCCTTCCCAGCCGAGTCTTGGCTGGTTAGTGTAGATTTATTTCAGCTACTAACGCCAGTTTAAAATCTTCGAGGAGAATTCTAGTAACAAAGCGGAGAGTCAGTGCAACCAAAGAGAACTCATCAAACCTGTTCCTGAACGGTTTTGTGCGACCATTTTATCATTCAAGAATAGGGACACCAAAAAACGAAGTAAGATGGGATCTATGACATTATTCTGCAGCCGGGCAGGCTAACAAGCATTCAAGATGAAGAGGAAGAAGAGGCTGCTGGGCCAGAACAGTTTCATCAGAAAACACCAGATGTTTAGAAAACATCTGCTTCGTGTTCTCAAAATTCAAAGAAATTTGAAGTATGCGAAATAAGACATGAGATTAGAAGGAGTTGGCTAAGAAGCAAGCAGAAATAAGAAGGAAGAAGAACGCAATAAGGAAAGATGATAAGAAACCTAAAAAATGCAGTGCCAAAACTGAAATCTGCGTTAAAAAGTAGAAAGACTAGATCCATTCCAGTCTTAGACCTGAGTACTAATGTGAATGGAAAACTGGAATTGTTATTCCAGACTGTAGAGGAAGCCAAGAGGTAAAAACCATGAGAAAGCTGATCGATCCAGACAGAGCAGAGAGCTGACGTAAGAGCCGCGAGCCCTCCCAACAGGCAGAGCCGTACTTGGCACGTGGTACGGTCGGAGCACACGTCTGCCGAATGAACCAGTGATACTCCCAAAGAGGCCACCAAAAAGGACGCATCGACCATAATCAAACAACCGAAGTCTTAACAAAAGAAAAGTGTGCTGGGCTCAAGACAGGCCTAAGTCTATGGATCGAAAGAACTCTGCTGCTTACCGAGCAAAATGAACGGAAAGACGTAAGTACTTCGCCACAGCTTCATGAAATTTTAACATTTCAGAAACAAAGAAGACATCCTGAGAGCAGACAAGCACACAAAAACACAAGCTATAATCAGAGAAAGGAAAATTAATCTTGCGTTAGTTTTCCTTGAAACAAATGCCGGAAGATAGTGAAATGGTTGTAGGACTTTCTCTTTCTCTCTTTCTTTTTTTTTCTTTTTTTTTTTTTTGGAGGTGGGGGCAGGGGGCGTTATGACCCAAGAATTCTATGCCTAGCCACAGTACGAAGGTGACAAAAAGACATTTTCACATATGCAGACACTAAAAACATATGTCACGTAAGTACCCCTATTGAACATAACTTTGAAGTAAATATGTATACACGATCTGCACACATACACACATGTATGCACATAGGTATAAATATGCCAGTCAATTAAGAGAGGAATCGAAATTCCTTAAAAAGGGAAATTTGTGGTATAAAAGGATTAGCGATGAGGACTGGAAGCAGTTAAACACAGAATCAGGTCTAAATGTGGCAAATCTGTTTAAAGGAAAACTCAATGATCAAGAATAATGCTTTTAAGAATACACACTATAAAAATAGTGAATTTGATCATACTAAACAGAGCCTAAATTCTCATATTATCTCAAAAATTAAACAGAAATTAAGAAATAGAAATAGAAGAAAGCAAAAACTGTGAGAATTTATATTACATTTGGAAGAGACAAATACTATCTTATTCCCAAAAATAATTAGAGAAATAATAGTCGAATCGGGCTTTTTAAAAGCTTCATCATGCCAGTATTTTTAAGTGTATTTCTTGCCCATGCGTCGTTTTTTTCATAAAGATGCCTTCAATTACTGTGTGGGAAGAGGAGAATCGGGGGTCCGGGGCTGAAGCAGGAGTCCAGTTAGGATGCTGCTGCAGCGTCCAGGGGAGAGAGGGTGACGGCTGGACCAGGGATGGGCGTGGAGATGGGCGGGAAGAGACGGTCAGATACTCCCGGAAATTAGGAGAATTTGCCAGTGGACCAGGCGTGAGACGTAAGAGAAGGCGAAGTCAAAGCAGACTCCTGGGTGTGGGATTTTGCCGATGCCTTTTACTGAGCCGGGGAGGACTTGGGGACAGTGGTGGGGGGCAGGGGGCGGGGACAGTGCGGAGCTGGGGCTCGGCTTTGAACTGTTAAGTTTACGGTGCCTATTCTGTCTGCACACTGATATCTGCAATCCCAGCTCCTTTGAAGTACAAAATACTTAATTCTTGAAGGAAAGACATGAAATCGTTTTTGTTCATGAAAACCAAATATAAAATGACAATAAATTGTCACCCAAAATAATAATTTTGTTCCACGTCAGCATCCAAGAATACAAACTCTTCTAACGAGAATCGTCTTTGTTAAACACATGAATCTCTGTTTTCTCCCTTGCAATGAGGAGCAATTCTTTAAAATAAGAAGCAATTCTTTAAAATAAGAAGATCTGTATCTTCTTTTTTCTTGGAAATACTATTTTACCATTTAAGCAGCTAGCAACCTAACAGGTACTTAGTAAAATATTTTTACTATGTCAAAATATTGAGAACTACAAAGAAAAAACTTTTTTTGTTTCTATTGATTTATACTTTGTTATTTTACAAACATTGTATGAAAATTTACCTTCATCTAGCATATCTTTTTTGTTTGAACGGTACAGATTAAAAGCATAAAAAGTATATATTGAACATGGAGAAATGTTAAAATAATGGAGCTAATGTCTAACAAAAAATCACTGCTCGCATTTATGCATCCACCCAGCAAGTATTTATTGATGATCAACTATATGCTTTGTTCTGTAGAATGTATATTTTCTGAAAAAAAAAAAAAAAAAAGAACGCTATTTACATCTTTCTAATCTCTTCATTAAGGAAATTCTGAAAGAATAACCGAAAATGGGCTTGCTTGTTGGGTTTACAGTGAGGGAAGTCTGGATTGACCAGAACCCCAAATAAATGGAGACTTCAGAGTAATCAGAACACTTTCAGTGCTGGCATCACAAGGCCAAGAGTCACAAACCACGAGATACTTGGTTTTTGTCAAATTTATTCCTCCTGATATCCTCATTGCTACAGATTGTGTGTGCGCGCACACGTGTGTGTGTGTGTGCATGTGTTTGCATGTGCATATGAGTGCTTTCTGGTTAACCAATTATTTCCCAGAAAATGAATTAACCAGAATACGTCAGCCTCTGAGCATTTCAATTAGTGTTCTTTCCATGAAAGTAATAAAACTATATTTCTTTTTTAGAAAGCCCTTAACGTAGACCTTTTACTAGTGAAACTTAGCTTTTTATATAATGAATTCTCTTCAGTATGAACTGATTGTATAATACAAAACAGATGAACAAACTTATAAGAATACTTTATGCAGTAGGAATATCCGATAAAGAACACGTTTGGCCCTTTGTTATAAATAAAAACATGTATTTGAACACAGTAGGAACTTACTGTTTAAAGAAGTATTTCAAGGAGTTTCATAAAACACATCGTCCAGAATAAAAGTGTTTCTATTCCAACTCTCAGCAAATCTTTAAAGGACTCCTCCCCCACAGCTCATTGTCTCCAAGAGCACCCATCCTGTTTTGAGTTCCCAAGTGTTAGTGGGCTGGCTAGATGGCAGATAATAAATTATCTGTTCATATTTATCTGCAAGTTACATATTTGAAAACTAACAAACAGTGCTCCTATTATAAAATTGTCCTTGTGCCCAGTCGTTCTGGATGAAAAGGCTAGTACATACTTTCACTTCTCAAAAACAAAAACTACTGTTTCATGTTCCTGAAAATGTCACTGATAAGCAGAACCAAAAGTAATTCACTTATCCACAAACGAAAGTACAAAGGAAGGGAATATACTATATGCCCTCCGGAGTGGCTAAATTTAAAAAAAGAAGAAGAAGAAGCTGTCAGCATCCAGTCATGGTGGGGACATAAGCAGAGGATCCTCATACACCATTCGTGGGAATGTAAATTGCAGGAAAAAAAAAACAAAACACTATCTACGAAAGCTGATCATAGCCAGGATTTCCACCCAACAGAAATACATGCGTATCTGCTCCAAAGGACATGTTCGGGAACACTCATGGCGGCATTATTCATAATAGCCCCACACTGGAAACAGCACGGTTATA
>NW_011888935.1:598150-602952 GCF_000151845.1 Pteropus vampyrus | reverse complement strand
TAAAGCATGCAATTGTGGTATTCTTTGGCAATCTTAAATTTAAATCTTAGGAGTATAAAATAGCATAATGGAATGCTTTCCTGGATATGACGTTTAGTACATTGTATCACTTTTGTTATGGTAATGTGGTCATTTGTTTCTTTGGTTGTACTTATGTCTGTATGCTTATTAAAATTTTAAGTACTCTTCAAAAATATATATCCATACCATAAGCATTCATCTGTTGATATAGTGAACTCTATTAAAAATTCTAATATCCTGAATGTTATTAGAATAATTGTACTTAATATTTCTTAGATCTGGCTCTGTCCCAGTTTGGAGAACCACATGAATTGCTGGGAGTCTCAGACAGATGGTTAGGAGATTTTAGCATCCTCAAAACTCCAGAAAATGAAGTGAAAGATTTTTATCAAGTTACGTGTCTGCCGGATCCGAGATGTTTTGTGCTTTCTTTGGAATATTGATGTTTGGGCAGAAAGATGGTGAAGTTGGGAAAAGTGAAGGCTGATTTCCTGTAACTAATTACCTACCCAAGTTTCTCAAAATGCTTAACGTCAATAGCAAACCAGCTGAAAACAAACTGCATTAAGACTAATGTCAGAATAAACATGGAATGAACTATTTTCTAAGAAATTATTTTCCCTACAATTTGTTGCATTTAGCAGATAATTCACCTATTTCTATTATTGAGGAATAGATTTACTACTGAAAAAACACCTTTCTTCAAAGTCCCTTTTTAATATCCTTAATCAACTTATTTCTAGACACTTACAAATTGGAGCCAATTCCCGGTTATTTGAGAAAATATCACTGTCCTTACCATCATGGCATAATTAGGAAGAGGCAAAGGGTAAAAAACTAATTGGGGAATCTTTCTCTTAATACTAGTGATTTTCATTACTAATTAAATGTAGACCGTTACACTTCAAAGAGGCATTCACTGACACAGGGACCCAGCATTCTGCAGACGGTACTATGAAACCCAGAGAATCTTAATTACTTGCCCACAGTGAGCCAAGACTAGACTTCTCATATGCTGAATCCTAATCTGACACTTTTTCTACCACGATCCACTTTTGTCTCGATCACTGCATTCCTGAAACAGAGTAGATTCTGCACAGTAAATAGTGATCATCATATTTATAACGAGATTTTTCAAAAACAGATTTCGTTTTTTAGACCAGTTTTAGATTCACAGCAAAACTGAGCAGAGAGTTTCTATATATCTCCTACCCCATCCCCCCCCCCAACACACACACACATGCACAACCTCCTCTGTTATCAACATCCAACAGTAGACTGGGACATTTGTTAGAATTGATGAGCCTAAATTGACACATTGTCATCAACCAAAGTCTACAGTTTACATATGGTTCACTCTTGGTGTTGTACATTCTATGGGTTTGGACTTGCAGTATCATACAGAGGATTTCACTGCTCTAAAATTCCTCCGTGCTCCTCCTTTGCCCCTACCCCTGACAACCGCTGATCTTTTTACTGCCTCCATAGTCTTGCTTTTCCCAGAACATCATGTAGTTGGAATCCTTCAATATGTAGCTTTTCCAGGTAGACTTCTTTCACTTAGTAACATGCATTTACGTTTTCTCCATGTCATTTCACGGCTTGATAGATCATTTCTTTTTAGCACTGAATAATATTCCACGGTCTGGATGGACCATAGTTTATGTATCCATCACCTACTGAAGGACGTCTTAGTTCCTTCCAAATCTGGGCAATTATGGATAAAGCTGCTGTAAACATCCACGTGCAGGTTTCTGTGGAGGCTTAAGTTTTTCATTCCCTCGGGTGAATAACGAGAAGTGCAATTGCTGAGTTGTATGGTAAGAATATGTTTAGTTTTGTAAGAAGCTGCCAAACCGCCTTGTAACGCAGCGGTACCATTTCGCATGCCCCATCAACACTGAGCGAGAGTTCCCGTGGCTCCCCGTCCTCGCCAGCATTCTGCATTGTCAGTGTTTCGGATTTCGACCACGCGAATACGTGTGTAGTGATATCTTATTCTCATTGCAGTTACCTAGTGGCATATAATGTCACTTTTCATATGCTTCTTTGCCAACTGTATATTTTCTCTGGTAAAGCGTCTGTTCAGATCTTTTTCCCATTTTTTTAATCAACTTGTTCATTTTCTTATTGTTGAGTTTCAGGAGTTCTTTGCGTGTTTCGAATAACATTCCTTTATCCGTTACGTCTTTTGCAAAGATTTTCTCCCAGTCTGTGGCTTGTCTTCTTATTCTCTTGATAGACTTTTTAGTAAGATGAAGTTTGGTACATATCACAGTTGGAGGGGTGGGGGAGGGTGGTTATTACAGCCATCACTGTGAAGATGAAGACATCTCAACACCATTTTAGTAGTTTGTCTGTGATAGGGAGCGAACTTCAAAGAGTGACCGGTCTTTGCTACTGCACTTTATATGGTGGTTTTCAAAAGGCAGTGTACAGACCTCTGAGGATCCCCAAGAATCCCATATGTCTCTACTCATCAGTGTGTGGCCTGTGGACCATCTATATCGGCATCACCAGGAAGCTTGTTAGAAATGCAGATTCTCAGGTCCCAGCCTAGACCTACTGAATCAGAAATTGCATTTCAGCAAGATCTCTAAGTTATTTATCTGCACATTAAAATTCAGGAAGCCGTGCTCTCCATAACCTGCAAGCTGGTCTCAAAGGTATATATATTTCTAAAAATTTTTAAAGATTTTTTCAATTCCTTCGAGAAAAAACCTATTTTTGTTCATAAAAGTCACAAGTTTATTATATGAAAATTGAGAAATATAGACTATAAAAGAAGAAAACAATATCACCCGTAATTCCACAACTCAAAACAACTGTTAATACTTTTGTTTTCTCCCACACGTTTTTCTTCGCGTGTATATAATATGCTATACATTGAGATAAGACTGTCTCTACATGCTTTCGTATCATGCTTTCGTCACTTAACATGTTACAGTAAGCAGTCAACGTCCATTCAGTCAATTTTTATTGAACACCTACCATGTATCAGGCTCTGTTCTCGATGCTGGGGTTACATCAGGGCTCTTACCTCACGACCTTTACTTTCTAGTGGAGCAGGCAGATAATAGAGACAAAGAGATAAATCGTACATTTGTAAATGGTGATAATTATGAAGAAAGTAAGACAGTAATGAGCTAGAGTGTGCCATAGTGCTTTTTTTCTTTTTTTAATATCCATGTTCATGATCCAGACCTCTTTAATTCCTTTAGGATTGACAGTGTAATCTCTAGTCTCATCCAAAATTGTGATATTGATTCTCTACACTTACTCTTTGGTTAAACTGACAGTTACCTATTGTACTTAATTGAATGACATGTGACTAGAAATTCAACAGCTTCCCTTGAACCTTTGGGCAGATGTACAGTGTCTGAGCAACAGATCTTCATGGTACATGAATCAGTCACCCCAGCTTCTGCTAGCTTTAAGAATGCTGTGATCTATTTTATGAAATGTAGAGGTTTCTCCTCTTTTTAATTGCAAGAGCTGGCCTGTGACATGCAGTCCTCTATGCATATGTCCTCCTAACAGATATAAACCCACATTCTTCCTCTCAAGGAGTCTTACCTCTGTAGGTCTTAGTGGAAGTGCAGTCACTTCTACAGCAAAGAATCTTGATTCCCTTATTGTGTATTTGCATCTTACGTCTCCATGTCTTTGCTCATTATTCTAATGCTCAATTGTAGTATCATCTTTTTTAAATCCATTTAAATAAGAATTTTAACTCAAATTGAGAGTCAATTATCTGTGCTGCCAGTGGAAAAAATTCAATGAGATGATACCTGCTGTGCTCTACCAAGGTCATATGTATGTCCTCCAGGTGCGATAACCAAGTCACAATTAATTCCTCTGCCTATTAACTTGGCAAGTTTATTTTACTATTAATTAGAAGATAGATTCTGTTTTCCGAAATACCAAAATATGAGGAAGGGAGTAAAATTATTAGCATTTTTGCCTTTTATATTTCCTCTGCGGTGAGATGGTAGAGGTTTAAATTTATTTTTATTGTAATTCTGCATTAAAAAATCACAAAAATTGCTTAATCTGTAGCTATTGCAATGGTTCTTTATAGAGTGAAAGCATCATTGGTTAATAAAACTACGTAGCAGCTAGTGGGATTAGTGGGGAGTCTTCAGGGTCACTCCCTTGTCAATGAATTGATGAAACTTTGAAAATCAGTGCTTAGTGTTACGCAACATGTCATGTGACCTCGTTCTGATTTTAACCCCTCATCCCTCTTAGACCTAGCGCCAGAATCCACTTTCCATGCTGCTCTCAAGGTCGCTGCCCACCACCGCCACGTCCCCTCGGACTTTCTGCAGTGCTATGTTCCCAGCCTAGCTTAGCCTGCGGGAGTCTGTCCTCATCTCTGAGAGGCATCAGAAGCCTGTGCTCTACAGTTAGGTGCCTCCGAGAGTCGTAGAATCTCAGAGTCAAAAGGTACCTAAATGGTCATCCGCAATCACATTTTCCACCATAAAGTATCCTAGAAGCCTGAGGAATCATACACTCCAGACATCAGGAATGAGGGGAAGAGGAGATGGTATCTGGGTCCCAATCACGGTTGCAGGAGACAAGGCCTGCGAAGGGCAGTACTATGTGCTGAAGCTTGTCTGTCTGATCCACAGCCCAGTGGGAAAGGAGACTAGACGACTTGGCTCACCCCTTCCTCCTACCACCCGTAGCTGTACATCTTATCAAATTACATGACCTCACTGAGCTACGCCCCAGTGAGTCCTGTTTTCCTGTGAGATCATCGAGTTCTTAACAAG
>NW_011888935.1:592386-596575 GCF_000151845.1 Pteropus vampyrus | reverse complement strand
AAAGTCCATAAGAAATGCATCACCACTGCATTTCCAGATACTGTGCATTTCTCAGGAGGGTCATTTGCATACTGTTTTCCCACTGATGCATGTTTTAAGTGAGTTCATTTTATCATTCCATATGTTCAAACAATTAAAATTGACAAAATGCGCACAGAGGGCATTTCTTTGTCTGCCAAGAAGAAATCAGTCCATTTATAAAGCTGTGTTCTCACAGAACCATCACTTGTTAAACAGATCCTGGGTGTTTTCCTGTCATTCATACACCGAGTGTGTCAGGGACCCTGCAAAACTAATCGACATAAAGATTCGTGCGTGTGTCATTGCAGGCTAAAGGTAAAGAAAGACAGTGGCTGAGACACCAAAGTACTGGGGAGCTGGATGACGCGAAGATCATCGATGGGCTGACTGGAGAGAAAGCCATCTACAAACGCCGGGGTGAGCTGGAGCCACAAGTAAGTCGTGGTGAACCGGTCACTCAGATCTACAGCACTCGGCCTTCATAGACCGCTGCTTTCTCAAGTGGCTGTCCCTTTAAAACGCCATAAATCCTGAGGATGGCAACCATGGAAACCATTATATTTAAAAAATTAGGAAAAAAATAACAAATATCATACTATTTATTATATCATTCACGATTCCAGCATGAGTTAAGAAACACCAGGCACACTCAAACTGAGTCATTTAAGGAACAGTTAATAAAAAGACTATTTACAAAAGTAAAGGGTGGGGTTTAAGAAACCCAGAAAGCGGACATGATTCCATAGTGTAGCGGTCAGCACGTCTGCTTTACATGCAGAAGGTCCTGGGTTCACACCCCAGTGGAGCCACGGTCCGTGGTCTACGGCCAGGTCACCGTGAACAAGCCTGATGTCTGATCTCAAAAGCTAAGCAGGGTCGGGCCTAGATGGGAGACCACCTAGGAAGACCAGGTGCTGTAGGCATAAATAATAATAATAAATTAATTTAAAAAAAAAAAGCCATTAAGAGACAGTGTGCTGTCCCTACAGCAAGGCTCTGACCCACTTGAGGCCTGGAAGGGCAGAGGGAGAGCTCTCACCGGGGCCTGGAGAAAGCGGTGTGCGGAGGGGGCTGCCTGACGGGGGAGCCCACCCATGGGCCGCAGCAGAGGAGTTGCTGAGGGCACAGGTGTCCCACCCTCACCCTCCGATCTCCCACCAGCAGAACCCACCGGGGAGCCAGCCACCAGGAGAGAGGCCAATGCCGTCCATGGAGGTCGGCTCCCAGGGCCCCGAGCGTGCCGCAGGGGGAAGCGGAAGACCCTCGGGGTCTTACACAAGCGTGATCACTGGAGCAATCCTGGTGGCTTTCTGCTGCTCTGTCGTTTTAAAGATCTGTGTCCATCCTATAACAGAAAAAAAATGTTAGAAAATGAGTCTTTCTCCCTTAAATAACTAGTGTAAATGCATGTAACATTTTAGAGAACCGTGACATTAAAATATTTGCAAAACGGTGGCATTAATGTAAAATGGCGAGTCTCTCGCAGGGCTCTGTAACCCCCTATCTCCCTGAATAACCAGAATTGCAGAACGGCCACTGAGAGCTGGGGGTGGGGGGCTGGTGGGAAAGGTGAGTCACTCGCTCCATTTAAATGTCTATTCAGAGGGACCTTCGGTAATTTGGGGAGTTGTTCTATGTCATTGGTATGAGTCAGCAGCTGTTTGCTTTACTGACTCATTGTGGTTGACAAGAGCGTTTAGATACATCTGAAATTGTGAGCAGTCATGGAAGCACATGTGGCATTGTTCTTAATTTAGGCGGACTCCACAGTTTTTATAAAATATATTGAATTTGTCTCAAACCATAACACTAATACCCACAGTGTTTTCTTGACATGACTAACTCTGCTCATTAGTTTTCATACATTGTCAGCAAGTCTATAATAACAGAACAGTCTGGAATTTTTCTCCTTCCTTTTTTCCTGTAAGTAAACTGACAAGTATACTTCTGTCTCTGATTCTGCAAATTGGCAGGCGTGAGTCCGAAATCAAACTGAAACTCCTGAGAGTTTCACATTTTAATTGACACTTGTTGCTAAACAGCAGTTAGATGTGACTTTCATGCCTTCGACTGCCAAGCACTGGAAAGAGAAGTAGTAATTCAGGAACTGGAAGGAAGAGAAAATTGAAAGCTAACTAAAAGCAAAAGACGCTAGAGAAATATTTTCCTTCGGCCCTTTGCCAGACGCCCTCTCACAGAACCTTGTTTTCGGAGTCTGGCGTTTCTCGCGGACTCTAGAGAGAACGATTTCCAGATCACGACACAACAGGTACAAGTAAAACTCACGCAGGCTTCCAAAATAACTCGCTCTCGCTAGCGTGACTGACTCCGGGGCACGACGCGCAAACGACACGTCGGGGTCCCCATCTTTCCAGATTATTATTTTTAAGACGCCGTGGGCCTCAGTGCAACAGTTTAACTAGACCGGGTTGGGTCTTAAAAGGACCGTATTCCAGAGGAAAAATCTGTCCCCTGCGCCCCGACTGCCAACACGAGTCTGAAATTCCCTCCCTGAAACGCAGTCCACCTGCCGACTGCCCGTGCGGCGCCGAGCCCGCCGCTTCCCTGCCTGCCCCGTGCTGGCGCTCGGGGGCCCGTGCGGGACCCCAGAACAGCAGCCGGTGGTGGTTTTCTGATTCACGAGGCTTTCCTGTCGCCCCCGCAGCTGGGCAGCGTCCAGCAGAAACCCAAGCGTCTGCGCCTGGTGGTGGACGTGTCTGGCAGCATGTACCGCTTCAATGGCGTGGACGGCCGGCTGGAGCGCTCAATGGAGGCCGTGTGTATGGTCATGGAAGCCTTCGAGAACTATGAAGAGAAGTTCAAGGTAACGGCATGGACGAAGGCCGATGAGAGGCACATCTGCCCGAGGGCCGGCCCCGAGTTAGGGCACGATGATGGGGAGGCGGATGCGGGCTCCGCTCATGCTCTCATCCGCTCCCGCATCGGCACAGAGAGAGGGAGCCTCTGGTTTTATCCGCTCTGACAATCAGAAAATGGGAGCCCCACCATTTAAAGGACCAGTTACTACAGTGGTGTGATGTTAGCCACAATGCCGGGAGCGGGGAACAGGCACTTAGAAGCACAAGCCTCTTCCCCAGATTTCTCAGCGCCCCTGTCGTCATCCCAACGCCCCCGCCACCACCCCGGTTCTTGCCCCGTCGCCGGCCAGGCAGCCCCCCGAGGTTAGAGCACACCCTCAGAGTGTGCGCTCAGCCCGCTTTGCCTTTGCACGTGGGCGAGGGTCACAGTAATGGATGGCCGCCCAGCTGGCAGGGATGAGATGCAGCCTCCAACTATTTCCTTGTGGGGGTTGCTCCGTTTGCTCTGCATCCTCCTTCCGAGGTCCAGGCGTGGAGAAGGGCCCCCCTGTGGCCGGGTCACTGCCCGGGATGAGCCCGTTGATCGGAGGGCACCTGCGCCCACCAGAGCAAATAACCTTGAAGATGGCACGTGCTGTGTGATTATTATCGGAAGTTCGGTTGAAAGAAATGATGTGCGTGCCGACATGGGCGAAGGGTACGGTCTGTCCGTAGATACTCTAGGTTGTGTTGGGGGTCAAACACGTCCTTCAGAAATAGGCGAGCCGAGGTCACCTCCAGGACCGCTGTCCTGAGCCTGTGCGTTGCGGTGCGTACGACAAGAAACAGGCTGCCAGAGCTCATCACCTCGCTTACTGTAGGCCCGTCCGCGGGGTTCTGAGGCTCCCGGGGTTCCTTGTATGACGCTCTGCGTGAGAGATCCCTTTTGGAATTAAATGGTAGGAAAAAGGCAGCTTTCATCACTGAACACTGTGGGTCGCCAGGCTCGGTACAAGCGCAGGGCACAAATACACCCAGGACGGGACTTTCTCTGTGGGGAGTGGTTTTGTTTCCCTTAAACAACTGGAATATGTTTATTTCTCCTCGTGATTAGTGAAAACTACAGACCTGTTGAAGATTCCCTCTTGGTTTCGCAGCCTAGAGGTAAACTCGAGGACCCGTGGTGACAACTTCGTTACGTCTTCCAGCTGGCAGACCAGGGTTCAGCTTTCCTTCCCTTGACCCTCCCTCCCTTCACATGCGAGCTTTTCTTGATTTTGATTTTTCACTTTTTTATACTTTATGGGTTTACAGAAAATGTTTATTTTGAAACATTTTCGATTTTTTCCATGAGGAGGTGAAATATAACT
>NW_011888935.1:588210-592336 GCF_000151845.1 Pteropus vampyrus | reverse complement strand
GAGGGCACCTGCGCCCACCAGAGCAAATAACCTTGAAGATGGCACGTGCTGTGTGATTATTATCGGAAGTTCGGTTGAAAGAAATGATGTGCGTGCCGACATGGGCGAAGGGTACGGTCTGTCCGTAGATACTCTAGGTTGTGTTGGGGGTCAAACACGTCCTTCAGAAATAGGCGAGCCAAGGTCACCTCCAGGACCGCTGTCCTGAGCCTGTGCGTTGCGGTGCGTACGACAAGAACAGGCTGCCAGAGCTCATCACCTCGCTTACTGTAGGCCCGTCCGCGGGGTTCTGAGGCTCCCGGGGTTCCTTGTATGACGCTCTGCGTGAGAGATCCCTTCTGGAATTAAATGGTAGGAAAAAGGCAGCTTTCGTCACTGAGCACTGTGGGTCGCCAGGCTTGGTACAAGCGCAGGGCACAAATACACCCAGGACGGGACTTACTCTGTGGGGAGTGGTTTTGTTTCCCTTAAACAACTGGAATATGTTTATTTCTCCTCGTGATTAGTGAAAACTACAGACCTGTTGAAGATTCCCTCTTGGTTTCGCAGCCTAGAGGTAAACTCGAGGACCCGTGGTGACAACTTCGTTACGTCTTCCAGCTGGCAGACCAGGGTTCAGCTTTCCTTCCCTTGACCCTCCCTCCCTTCACATGCGAGCTTTTCTTGATTTTGATTTTTCACTTTTTTATACTTTATGGGTTTACAGAAAATGTTTATTTTGAAACATTTTCGATTTTTTCCATGAGGAGGTGAAATATAACTCTTAAATCACTTGGAGCACTGATAACCAGTGGACGGTTAGAAATCACTGCATCAGCGTAGATCCCACAGAATGTTTTAAAACCTTTGTGTTCTGCTAATGCAGCGCAACCACCTCTTTTGTGGATCTTGAAGGTCAGTGTTCCTCAGTTTCCCTGAGTTACATAGCGAATTTAATCCAGTGTAGACCGTAGCAAACATACCACCATAAAAACTGGCATACCCATTATCTGGAATAAAGTTTCCACTTAGAGGATTTCTATACCTTTGAGAGCAGAACCGCTCTGATATATGGAAACCAGTTCTTCTGGGTTTTTAGAAAGCTTTGTTAGGAGTTAATCAAGAAATTGGTTGACACAGCTCCCTAGGGCCGGGTGAAGCATCAGACAAAGGGCAGAAGTGACGAAGCTAACAGGGAGCCATGCTAACGGCCTGCAGGTGGACGGCGTGATTACCACAGAGCATGTTGAATATGCCGTTGCTTCTCACACAGCGGAGTGTGTAGAGATTCACGTTTCTCCAGTTCTCACCATTAAAAGTCTCATCAGGAAGAACTGTTTTTAACGAAACTGAACGTGTCGGACAAAAAAGAAACGACATCAAGGAAACCAGCATTTCACAAGACGTTGTTTGGTTTCTGATTGACAGTTGCAAACTAATTATTGCTGTATCAGGTGCTGGATTTCTATAAAATTACGAACATTAATTGAGCACTTGCTAGGTATCCTCGAGCCTCTGGCCTAGTAAGGGAGGGTCTAAAAACTACTAATTCAGGTAGGACACATGGCGAGAGACCTGCAGTAAGAGGCGGAACGGTGCGGCTCCCCTTCAGGCCATTGTCCCTAAAGCAGGGTTTTGCTGACAATCTCTTCAGTTGCCACAACCATATAAAGAATGTCCCGAGTCTTCATCAGTGAAACCGCAGATATATTGATAACCACAGTCATATATGATGGCCAAGTGAGCCATGTATTCATAGCAAGAAACTATAGCAAGATACCAAGAAAAACTAAACTTTTTTCAAGACTTGAAGCAGCCTTATCATTGTTTTAAGCTATTAGATTTGTTTAACAGATGGAACATTACTGGTTTTGTTTTTGTGCGTTTTCTTATACTTAGAAACGTACCCCTCACATCGACAAAAGATAGTCCCTTTGGAACTTTTTTTAAGAGCCTAGAAAGTCTTATGGAACCAGCGCATTAAAATCTTTCCCACAAAAGGAAACACCTTAAGACTTGACAAAACAAGCTCTTTGAAGAAAAGTGGCCTTGCAGGGAGTGCTTGGAGCGGGAGGAGAGGGGACAGGACAGGGAAGGCACAAGCGCATCCTGTCCCTATAAATCGCTCATCATGTCCCTAGACATCAGAGCCGAGGTCACCTCACAGGCCGTTTACTCCAGTTTCCTCGTTCCCACACAAACCAAGAACCAGAAACACGGAGGACCTTCCCCAGAGTTGGAAGGCCAGGATGGAGCCCAGGACTCTTGCTTGTTTTCCCTTTGCTGTTATTTCGTTTTGTTTTTAAACTTTTTCCTTTATTTCCCCACTTTTTATTTTGAAAAAATTTAAACCTCTGAAAAAGTTGAAAGAAGAGCACAGCGAATACCCATACGCCTCCATTTTAGACTAGTCAGTGGTTAATATTTTCTCTCATTTGCTTTATGTTTCTCTCTGAACGTATACCCTCGACCCCCACCCCGAACTGTTTGAAGGAAAATCGTAAACGCCTTAATGCTTCACCTCTAAATACTTCGTTACGCTTCCCCCATGAGTAAAGATGTTCTCCACACAACCTCGGTGCCATCATTACATCTCAGAAGATTATCAATAATTTCATAACATCTTCTAATATCTAATCCAAATTCACTTTTCCCAACTACCCCAAAAGCATCTTTTCTAGTTGTTTGTCCCCCTGCAATTCCGTATCCAGCCCAAAGTCAACATTATTTTTAGTTATAGTATCTTGTTAGCCTCTTTTAATCTGGAACAGCCATCACCCCTACTGTTACCATTTTTGCTGTTCATAACGGTCACTCTCTTGAGAGTCCAGTTGTTTGTAGAGTGTCCTTCATTCCGATTTGCCTGGCTGTTTTCTCATGGTGCCATTTACCTTGTCTCAGTATCCCTAGTATGCTGCCAAACTCCTAGGGGCTCCCCCGCCCCCCCCAACACACACGCACACGCACACACCGGGTACACCGAAGACTGTATCATTTTCCTGCCACCCCTGCCAACATATCTAAGATTTTGAGTGACCAGCGGCCACTCAGCCTCTGCAGGGTAGAGGGTGGGAAGGAGGTAAGATGGCGCCTACTTACATTCTGAGAACTTTTTGTTATAATTGAATATTTTGGGGTATAAGTAATGGGGGCACATAGTACAAACCATACCAGGTACAAAGAGTGAGGCGTAAGCTTCTGCTTCCCTCCCCCGCCACCCCCATTCCCCTTACCCGTGGCCGCTACAGTTAGTGCATTTTCTCTGTACCCGCTCAGAGATATTCAATGCGGGTACTTCAGGTGGCAGCGTCCCATCATCCTACTCTGGTCTGTGTGACCATATTCAACTCATTTACTCTCTCTGTAATTTCATTTTCTCACTCACGAAAGAAGCGTGAGGATTAGGAATCACTAACGAACGTATGGAGTTCACTCAGCAACTCGAGAGCGACGTGTGAGCAGATGGCAGTCTTAGGAGCTCCTGGCAAAAACCTGATGCTCCGCATCCCACAGCGGCACCGCGTGTGGTGTCTTCAGGACCTCAGCGGTGCGCCCTGGGACCCCTCAGTCCCCAGTTCCAGTCAGCTCTTGGCATCATCTTCCTGCAGCCATCCCTCCAGTCTAAAGGTGTCCGTCCGTCCAGCTCTGGAACCTTCAGAAGCCACCGTCCTCACCCGCTGATCCGGACTCTTCCACGACACCTCTGTCCTGGCACCTGCTTTGTGTTTCCTCCGCTCCCGAGCGCTGGGTCATCGCAGTCCAAAAGGCAATCACCCTCTACTTTTTGCTCCACCTTGGCCTGACCGTGCCAAACCGCAGGGCCCCTGAGGCACAGGTGACTGGGAAGGAAAGGTGACTCCCCAGCAGGGCGCGTTTCAAAGCTTCGTAACTGTTCTACCAACTGAATTCAGTTCTGAGGAAAGGCATTTGCTGTAGGTCACTTAAGACAAGTTGCTGATAATCAGCGTAAACTCCTCCGATGTTGTAATCAGCAGAATTTGTCATGTCCACATGGCCCTCGGTCGCTGCGGTGAGTGGGGAATGGTAGCAGTTTGTGGACCATTTTAGCCGGAAAGCATTTTTTCTTCCTCTTTATCTTCGTTCCGGTTCGGTCCCTGTGATTTCTCCAAGCCCTCAGGAGTGTGTC
>NW_011888935.1:574783-581000 GCF_000151845.1 Pteropus vampyrus | reverse complement strand
ACTGTTTGAAGGAAAATCGTAAACGCCTTAATGCTTCACCTCTAAATACTTCGTTACGCTTCCCCCATGAGTAAGGATGTTCTCCACACAACCTCGGTGCCATCATTACATCTCAGAAGATTATCAATAATTTCATAACATCTTCTAATATCTAATCCAAATTCACTTTTCCCAACTACCCCAAAAGCATCTTTTCTAGTTGTTTGTCCCCCTGCAATTCCGTATCCAGCCCAAAGTCAACATTATTTTTAGTTATAGTATCTTGTTAGCCTCTTTTAATCTGGAACAGCCATCACCCCTACTGTTACCATTTTTGCTGTTCATAACTTAGGTCACTCTCTTGAGAGTCCAGTTGTTTGTAGAGTGTCCTTCATTCCGATTTGCCTGGCTGTTTTCTCATGGTGCCATTTACCTTGTTGCCGTATCCCTAGTGTGCTGCCAAACTCCTAGGGGCTCCCCCGCCCCCTCAACACACACACACACGCACACACCGGGTACACCGAAGACTGTATAATTTTCCTGCCACCCCTGCCAACATATGTAAGATTTTGAGTGACCAGCGGCCACTCAGCCTCTGCAGAGTAGAGAGTGGGAAGGAGGTAAGATGGCGCCTACTTGCATTCTGAGAACTTTTTGTTATAATTGAATATTTTGGGGTATAAGTAGTGGGTGCACATAGTACAAACCATACCAGGTACAAAGAGTGAGGCGTAAGCTTCTGCTTCCCTCCCCCGCCACCCCCATTCCCCTTACCCGTGGCCACTACAGTTAGTGCATTTTCTCTGTACCCGCTCAGAGATATTCGATGCGGGTACTTCAGGTGGCAGCGTCCCATCATCCTACTCTGGTCTGTGTGACCATGTTCAACTCATTTACTCTCTCTGTAATTTCGTTTTCTCACGAAAGAAGCGTGAGGATTAGGAATCACTAACGAACGTATGAGTTCACTCAGCAACTCAAAAGCGATGTGTGAGCAGATGGCAGTCTTAGGAGCTCCTGGCAAAAACCTGATGCTCCGCATCCCACAGCGGCACCGCGTGTGGTGTCTTCAGGACCTCAGCGGTGCGCCCTGGGACCCCTCAGTCCCCAGTCCCAGTCAGCTCTTGGCGTCATCTTCCTGCAGCCATCCCTCCAGTCTAAAGGTGTCCATCCGTCCAGCTCTGGAACCTTCAGAAGCCACCGTCCTCACCCGCTGATCCGGACTCTTCCACGACACCTCTGTCCTGGCATCTGCTTTGTGTTTCCTGCAGCCGGGCCTCAGCTCCCGAGCGCTGGGTCATCGCAGTCCAAAAGGCAATCGACCTCCACTTTTTGCTCCACCTTGGCCTGACCGCGCCAAACCGCAGGGCCCCTGAGGCACAGGTGACTGGGAAGGAAAGGTGACTCCCCAGCAGGGCGCGTTTCAAAGCCTCGTAACTGTTCTACCAACTGAATTCAGTTCTCAGGAAAGGCATTTGCTGTAGGTCACTTAAGACGAGTTGCTAATAATCAGTGTAAACTCCTCCGATGTTGTAATCAGCAGAATTTGTCATGTCCACATGGCCCTCGGTCGCTGCGGTGAGTGGGGAATGGTAGCAGTTTGTGGACCGTTTTAGTCGGAAAGCATTTTTTCTTCCTCTTTATCTTCGTTCCGGTTCGGTCCCTGTGATTTCTCCAAGCCCTCAGGAGTGTGTCGCTGTAATGTTAAGGTGCCTCCTTTTTAAAAGCTCTTCAGGCCTTAATTTTCGTCTTCCAGGTCAATAACGCCAAGAGTTAGCTGGCTCCTTCTCTGCCGAGCACTCCGACAGTGACACCAGAAAACAGACAAGTTTATTTAGTTCTTGGGAAGCTGGACTTTGAAAACAAAAAAGTACTAAAATTTATTCTTTCTGTGGAGAAAGGGGGCGAAGAAGAGCAGGCAGCGCCTCCATCCCTCCCCACCCCATCCCCGTCCATGAACCAGTTCCGCTTACGCTGATGTCGCGTGACGTTTCTCGGTCTGGGCTTTTGTATTTCACATGGAGAAAGAGTTCCACTGCTTAGAAAACATTTTTAGAGAGGTAGAAAATTACTGTTCTCGGGCTAGTCCTGCACCGTTATTTCTCGCGGAGTCTGAGGGCTTGCTTTCGGAAAAGGATTTATTGGTCCTCAGTCAGGTTTGCACGCTTCACTCCCTGGACAGGAGAGGACAGGCACAGGGGTCCCTATGACAGCGACAGCAGCGTGAAGCAGGCTCTCCTTCCGTTTCTTGGCGGCTCCATGGCATTGTCATGGAACTCTGGGGGCGGGAATGACCTCGGAAGCTGTGTTCGCCACCCTCTCTGTTTTACAGATGAGAAAGTCAAGATCCAGCGAGGTTAAGGGCTTCGCCCAAGGTCACACAGCTAGACTGTGAGAAGCCAGGACTTCTGACTCCCACTTCAGGGCCCTTTCTTAGTCGATGTTTTTATCCCTCTTTCTCGCAGCCATTTTATTCCTGCCCGGTCGGTCTTTTTACAAAACTGTAAATCTGTACCATTTACATGAATTGCTCTGTCTCCTCCTGCCCTTAGCACTTCATCATCCCAAGGAGGCATGATAGACATACTTTTCTCAAAGATATCTCGGTCGGGAAGGTGGGGTTAACTCCCAGAAGGATCTGGAAAGATATGGCTCACAAACCAGCACCTGCTGGGAAAACGTCTTCTGTCAAAAACTTAGTTCAGGATCTTTTTCTCGACGCCTCGGGAATGTCTCACACATCTAGAAGTGGAAACCAGTCGCCCTCTATCAGGCTCAGGCTTTGAATCAGTTCGTGTTTATATGACACGGAGACAGGACCAAGGAAGGGCGTCAGGCTCCTCCGAGTGCGAAGTTAAACAGGAGTTCAGAATTGACTCCATTGTGGATGTGGTCATGTTGGCCAAGCCGGCCACTCACAGAGCTGGAGTAGGGACTGGGCGGGGAGGTGGGGAATGGTTATTTCTCTGTAATGGAAACTCTGATTTAGAATCGGAGGAGCAGGTTTGCTTGAACCTCTGACACACCAGGTCTCTGACCTTCGGAAAGTCTGCTAATCTCTCTGAACAGCAATATCGAGGTTAATAAGACCCACCCCAGAGGTTGTGGAGAGAAGCAAAATGAGATGAGACATATAGAAGCACTTGGTAAACTTTTTATAAAGAACTGTACGAATGTTGACATTATACTCATTAAATGTCTGGCGCTATCCTTTCATCGACCCTGTGAGGGTCGATGGTAAAACACAAAGGTTATCTCTACTTGTCAGAGAGGTCAAAGTGATTCACAAAACATATAATGTTAGCGGTCATCTAAACCAGCGTTATTTACGAGGTAGAAACAGGATTCGGAGGGTAAGTGACTTGTCCCAGGTCAAAACGTCAGAGCTAAGCCTAGAATCTGTGATCTGCAAAACAGTCTTCTGTTTACACTGAGTTCAATGACATGGAGAAAGGTTAGCCAGCTAATACCGTAGGTTATCGGCTAACTAACACCGCAGGATTCTGTTGGCTCTTCTGTGGTTTTAAATCACGTGTTTATCTTCGAGTCCTTCGCTGCCTACAGGCAGCAGTGCCCTCTTAGAATGGTGTATTTGGGTTTCCAGAAGGTTAGAATTTCACACATTGTCATCTTTCAGAAATAGCCTCAGATGAGAGTCATACCTACTTATAATGTGGATGAATGATAGGGCACAGCCTCTGCCAAAGTTAGCAAATGATCATCCTTCCCAATAGAAACTTAACCACAAATATTATTCATAAAAAATGCTGATGGCTCTTGGTTCCAAGCAGAGCTTTCTTTGCAGTCGAAGTATTATAAATCATCTCTCTTATCTGATGATAAATCTTTGTGTCTTGGACTGAAACTCAGCATTTGTTTTCATTTGTAATACCTTTCTCTAAATGAATGAGATTTTCAAAAGAAAATGTAGCGAAAGGGCATTTGAGCAAGTTTCTAAAGTGAAGAAGTATTACTGTTGGTCTCTCTAATTGAGGATTTTCTTGACCACTATGGTTTATTATTTAGTTGAACGCTAAGTGTGAGATTCCACAAGGA
The DNA here is from genome assembly GCF_000151845.1 of Pteropus vampyrus. Taxonomy (NCBI): domain Eukaryota; kingdom Metazoa; phylum Chordata; class Mammalia; order Chiroptera; family Pteropodidae; genus Pteropus; species Pteropus vampyrus. Next base: position 576,965 of record NW_011888935.1, on the reverse strand, counting down.
TTTCAGGGATGCTCTGAAAGCGATCATAAAAATTTCGAACTACTCAGAAAAAGGTGTATTCTAAATATTATGTGCCTTGATAAAGACAGTGAGGTTCCTGTTTAATGACTCCTGTGATCCGTCCGGGGAAGCATGCTTTAGACCCTGTCAAGTCTGATTTGACAGTGGTCACGGCAGGAACCAGTGTGCGAACAGCAGAACCAGGAGTTAGAGAGTGGAAATGAATGCGTTTATATACTTTTTTCTTTAACCCAGATGGTTTTGCGGATTAGCAAATCACCGTCTGTAAAACGCGTTGGGGTCCTTGGGTAGCAGACCCTAGGTAATTATAACGTAAGAAGTTTGTTTTTAACAGACACTTAACATGATCTATAGAAACGCCAGCAGATGGTCCACATTTCGGTGTACTTCGGATTCCTCTCAAGCATTTTATTTACTTTGAGCATAGAGTAATCCCCAAGCCCATCTGAAAGATGAGAACCAGAGCCCGCAAACTGTTTTTTTATAAGCCCCATCCTGTCCCTTAGGTGTGTCTTCTCAGCCTTTGCAATACTAACGAGGCACAAAGGCAGATCGTTCTGCAAATAGCACTTTCCTTACACAAATAAAGAAAGGAAGGGGGAAAAGGAAGACGGGAGAGAGGAAGAAAAGGAGGTCTGCAACACTTTATCTCATTTGCCCGAAGAAGTACAGTATGTAGGTAGATGATAGATAGATAGATAGATAAATAGATAGATAGATAGATAGATAGATAGATAGATAGATGATAGATGATAAATAGATAATCAGTCAAATAATAGATAGTTAATAAAATGTTTCTGAAGTATTTAATCAGCCAGTATCTGTTTTCGATAAAAAAAACATCCAACAACTCATTTGGCTGCTACTTGTTTAATCGTGAGCTAGCGACTTTTTCCTTGCGGTGACTAGTCATGGCAGCCCTGCAAGCAAACCACACACGGTCAGAGATTTATTTATGCAGCCTCGTCCACGGTCATCTGATGCGTAGGAACTTTAACCTTCAGTCCAAAGGGAGGAGAAGGTCCAGCATATTCATGGCCCTCTTACCTCAGCCGGATACGAGACACCTCCGGTTGCAGGGCCCCGAGTTATCCCCGCGTGCGGGACCCTGTTTGGCAGATGACTTCACCAGCCTGTCGTGGAAGCAGCCTGCCCGGCACCTCCCAGGACAACTTTATTCTTGGCTTACGACGGTTTCTGCAGTGACCGTTGGTAGACCGGACGTGGCGGGCCTGGAGCAGGCTTCCCAGGTGGTGGTGTGGGCTCGCTTCTCATCGATGGGGACACCAAAGCCAGGACTCTCCTCTCGTTGTCCCTTGTCCCCAGCCATCCGCTGCTCGGTTTCAAATGCTGTTGGTTACCATCTCGCTACGCTGCCAGCAAACTATACTGAGAGGTTTTGTTTTCATATATGGAATTGGTTACATCCTTAGAAAGCATTTATTGCCAAGCTTTTTTAATGTATTGGTAAATTTCCCTCACAATTATTTTGTATCATCTCTGGTATTAAAAAAAAAAATTCTGAAAACCAGGCATAAAATAACCTCCAGCCCCTCGCCCGAGGCGCCGCTCAGCCCACCTCTGACCATGCCCCTCCCGTGAGGTGGGCAGTCTGGAGGGCCAGTGGGGCACGCTCACTTAGAGCCCATTTCCAGATCATACTCCCGGTCCCTTGGGACCCCCAGCTGTGCTGCTCAGGTGACCCCAGGCCTGTTTCCAGCACCTTCTCCCTCTCCCCTTAGATCTGCCTTCCCCAGGCAGACTGGCCAGCGACGCAAGCGCCCAGTCTGAGCGGTGGCCGGGGGGCAGCTGGATGGAGGGTTTGAGGACACGTGCATGTGAGGTGCCTCATGGAGTGGGACAGAGCCAACTGTCGAGAGAAGTGGGGAAGGGCTGCAAGCCCGGGGCCCGTACTGGCCACACGGCCATGTCCCTACAGAGAAGGTCAGGCACTCCGAGAGTCTGAAACTCGACGTTGGCTTTCTGGCTCATCATGATGTACATTCATCAAAGTAGGAGGACAGAACATGGCTTATTTAACCATTCGTAGCCTGATTTACAGCTTCTAAATGTTTAGACCTTCTATATGGGCCTTCGCTGGTGCACTTGTCCCTTCCAGTTCTCTGTCCGTTCTCATTCTCTCTGCCTTCTGTAGTCTCAG
>NW_011888935.1:572782-574038 GCF_000151845.1 Pteropus vampyrus | reverse complement strand
CCAGGCATAAAATAACCTCCAGCCCCTCGCCCGAGGCGCCGCTCAGCCCACCTCTGACCATGCCCCTCCCGTGAGGTGGGCAGTCTGGAGGGCCAGTGGGGCACGCTCACTTAGAGCCCATTTCCAGATCATACTCCCGGTCCCTTGGGACCCCCAGCTGTGCTGCTCAGGTGACCCCAGGCCTGCTTCCAGCACCTTCTCCCTCTCCCCTTAGATCTGCCTTCCCCAGGCAGACTGGCCAGCGGCGTGAGCGCCCAGTCTGAGCAGTGGCCGGGGGGCAGCTGGGTAGAGGGTATGAGGACACGTGCATGTGAGGTGCCTCATGGAGTGGGACAGAGCCAACTGTAGAGAGAAGTGGGGAAGGGCTGCAAGCCCGGGGCCCGTACTGCCCACACGGCCATGTCCCCACAGAGAAGGTCAGGCACTCCGAGAGTCTGAAACTCGACGTTGGCTTTCTGGCTCATCATGATGTACATTCATCAAAGTAGGAGGACAGAACATGACTTATTTAACCATTCGTAGCCTGATTGACAGCTTTTAAATGTTTAGACCTTCTATATGGGCCTTCGCTGGTGCACTTGTCCCTTCCAGTTCTCTGTCCGTTCTCATTCTCTCTGCCTTCTGTAGTCTCAGGAAAAGGAGCCTCCTCCCTCCTCTGGCAGACAAGCCCCTCGGACGCTGACCGGGGTCTCCTTCCCCCCAGCTTCCTCTCCACCGCCCGTAACTCCAGACACCTCTCCCCCAACGGCCCGCTGCAGGCTCTTCCGGTTCTCTTTTCTGTGTCACAAACCCGTAACTGAAATTGTCCCCCCAAGACCGTCACCAGTCCTGATGCCCGGAGGTCATCGGTCACCATTCCCCTTGATGGCCGTGGTTAGTGTAACTCAGCCCAGTTGCACAACCACATCCTGAAACCCGACACATTGGTTCGAGGGCCGTCCGGGGTGCTCCTCCTCCCCTCCCAGGAGGGAGCCCGTCAAGGTTCGGTGCCAAATGCCCTGGGCCTCAGACCTCTGTGCTTCCCTTCTGCTACCAGCCAGAAAAGTAAACTAATAATAACAACTCTCTCCTTCTAAAGGGCTCGCGTGATTGGATTAGGCCTTACCTGGGTCATCTCCCTTTCCGTTAACTCAAAGTCGGCTCATTTGTAACCTTAATTACATCTGCAAAACTCCTTTGCCATAGGCATATAGCATAGTCATGAGTGCTCTCCCACCATATTCACAGGGCCTGCCCGCACTCAGGGTAGAGGGTGA
>NW_011888935.1:570470-571717 GCF_000151845.1 Pteropus vampyrus | reverse complement strand
CCCTCCCAGGAGGGAGCCCGTCAAGGTTCGGTGCCAAATGCCCTGGGCCTCAGATCTCTCTGCTTCCCTTCTGCTACCAGCCAGAAAAGTAAAATAATAATAACAACTCTCTCCTTCTAAAGGGCTCGCGTGATTGGATTAGGCCTTACCTGGGTCATCTCCCTTTCTGTTAACTCAAAGTCGGCTCATTCGTAACCTTAATTACATCTGCAAAACTCCTTTGCCATAGGAATATAGCATAGTCATGAGTGCTCTCCCACCATATTCACAGGGCCTGCCCGCACTCAGGGTAGAGGGTGAGTGGGTGTGAGTGTATGTGTGTGAGTGAGTGTGTGTGTGAGTGTGTGTGTGTCTTAGTGAGTGTGTGTGTGTCAGAGTGAGTGTGAGTGTGTGTGTGTCTGAGTCAGTGTGTATGTGTGTGTCCGAGAGTGTGTGTCTGTCTGAGAGTGTGTGAGTGTGAGTGTGTGTGAGTTGTGTGAGTGCGTTGTGAGTGTGTGTGAGTGAGTGTGTGTGTGTGAGTTTATGTGTGTGAGTGTGTTTGAGTGTGTGTGAGTGTGTGAGTGTTGTGTGTGTGAGCGAGTGTGTGTGTGCGAGTTAATGTGTGCGTGTGAGTGAGTTGTGTATGTGTGTGTTAATGTGTGTGAGTGTGTGTGAGTGCGTGTGAGAGTGCGTGTGTGTGAGTGCGTGTGTGAGTGTGTGTGTGAATGTGTGTGTGTATGTGTGTCAGTGTGTGTGAGTGTATGTGTGTGAGTTAGTGTGAGTGTGAGTGTGTGTGTGAGTGAATGTGTGTGTGTGTGAGTGAGTGTGTGAGTGTGTGTGTGAGTGAGTGTGAGTGTTGTGTGAGTGTGTATGTGTGTGAGTGTGTGTGTGAGTGAGTGTGAGTGTGTGTGTGAGTGTAATTCTTTTAACTCCCCCCTTAACGTTACGAATGGAATTCTTGGTGGTCCTTCAAGCCCTCACACGTTTTCTGCTTCCTGCTGGACTGCAGAGATCACCCAAGAGGATGGAGCAGAAGCGAAGGAGCCTGGGGCTGGTTTGCCTTTGTCCGTGCACATGCCCGCCTCTCTGCCCTTGTCTGTGGCCAGGTGCTGAGCAGTTCTGGACAATAACAGACCAAGGAGTTGGAGGCTTGTAGGTCCAATGACAATTCCGTAGTGGACAGAGGCTCCTAACTCTCTGATTCTCTTGCCTGTAGTATGACATCGTTGGACACTCTGGAGATGACTACAATATTGATCTGGTTCCAA
>NW_011888935.1:567590-570420 GCF_000151845.1 Pteropus vampyrus | reverse complement strand
ATCTGCAAAACTCCTTTGCCATAGGCATATAGCATAGTCATGAGTGCTCTCCCACCATATTCACAGGGCCTGCCCGCACTCAGGGTAGAGGGTGACACAGGGTCTCAACCAGGGGGGCAGGAGTCTTAGGGGCCACCGTAGAATTTGGCCTACTGCACATGTGTGAGTGTGTGTGTGTGAGCGAGTGTGTGTGAGTGTGTGTGTGTGCGAGTTAGTGGGTGTGTGTGAGTGAGTTGTGTGTTAGTATGTGTGTGATAGTGTGTGTTTGAGTGTGTGTGAATGAGTGTGTGAGAGTGCGTGTGAGGGTGTGAGTGTGTATGTGTGTGTGAGTGTATGTGTGTGAGTGTGGGTGTGAGTGTGTGTGTCTGAGTCAGTGTGTGTGAGTGTGTGTGTCCGTCTGAGAATATGTGTCTGTCTGAGAGTGTGTGTGTGTGTGTGTGTGAGTTGTGTGAGTGCGTTGTGTGTGTGTGAGTGAGTGTGTATGAGTGTGTCTGAGTTTATGTGTGTGAGTGTGTGTGTGAGTGTGTGTGTGAGTGTGTGAGTTGTGTGTGTATGTGAGCGAGTGTGTGAGTGTGTGTGCGAGTTAGTGTGTGTGAGTTGTGTGTGAGTATGTGTATTAGTGTGTGTGTGTGTGTGAGTGAGTGAATGTGTGTGTGTGAGTTGTGTGTGAGTATGTGTATTAGTGTGTGTGTGAGTGAGTGTGTGTGAGTGTGTGTGAGTGCGTGTGTGTGAGTGAGTGTATGAGTGAGTGAATGTGTGTGTGTGAGTGAGTGGGTGTGTGAGTGTGAATGTGTGTGAGTGTGTGTGTGAGTGAGTGTGTGTGTTAGTGTGTGTGTGAGTGTGTGTGAGTGAATGTGTGTATGTGTGTGTGAGAGTGTGTGTGAGTGAGTATGTGTGAGTGTGTGAGTGAGTGTATGTGTGTGTGAGTGTGTGTGAGTGAGTGAATGTGTGTGTGAGTGTGTGTGAGCATGTGTGAGTGAATGTGTGTATGTGTGAGTGTGTGTGAGTGAGTGTGTGTGAGTTAGTGTGTGTGAGTGTATGAGTGAATGTGTGTGTGTGAGTCTGTGTGTGAGTGTGTGTGAGCGTGTGTGAGTGAATGTGTGTGAGTATGTGTGAGTGTGTGTGTGTGTGAGTGAGTGTGTGTGTGTGTGTGTGATTCTTTTAACTCCCCCCTTAACGTTACGAATGGAATTCTTGGTGGTCCTTCAAGCCTTCACACGTTTTCTGCCTCCTGCTGGACTGCAGAGATCGCCCAAGAGGATGGAGCAGAGCCAAAGGAGCCTGGGGCTGGTTTGCCTTTGTTCGTGCACACGCCCGCCTCTCTGCCCTTCTCCGTGGCCAGGTGCTGAGCAGTTCTGGACAATAACAGACCAAGGAGTTGGAGGCTTGTAGGTCCAATGACAATTCTATAGTGGACAGAGGCTCCTAACTCTCTGATTCTCTTGCCTGTAGTATGACATCGTTGGACACTCTGGAGATGACTACAATATTGATCTGGTTCCAATTAACAGAATTCCCAAGGACAATAAGCAGAGACTAGAAGTTCTGAAGGTAAGCACGTTCAATTACCTCTATGTCGTGAAAACTTCCACCAGACCAGGCTGAGTGTCTTCTGGTTACTAGAGAGAGTCACTGGAGTAGCAGCAGACGCAGGAAAGGAAAACACTTCCTGTTTCACACACTTTTAAGCATTAAACTGAGAAAATACTCATGGTGCTTCAAATCCTATTCTCCGCCATACAAAATGTAAACTTTGTTCCCTACATATTTTTAGGGTGCTCAGTCTTGTCGGAGTTCTACGACCCTGGTCCCTTCCGATATCCTATACAACTCTTCCTAGCCCCTAGATATTTCAGTAGAAATGTCTAACTCTCTAACCCCGATTTTATGTATTTCTTAGTATATTTTTAATGATAAATTCAGTTTCACACACTTAGATCTACAATAGAAACATCATAATTTTAATGTACATTCATTACTAACGATGGAAGGACAGTGTTTGGTATTATAACTTTGTTTATTGGAAACTCAACTCATTCCTTATTTTTATCCTGTGTCATCTTTGTCCTCTGGTTGGATACCAGGTTTTATATTTTCTTACATTTTCTCACTTTAAATGGCTGCTTGAGTTTTAAAAGTAAGCGCCGACTGGGATAGTTTGGGGACATTTCCTGTTTCTTACAAAAGTCTTAACCACGTACAAAAATGACCATGTACTATCGACACTCTAAGGTGCCAGTTAAATAGAACTCACTCAGAGACCTCTTATCCATGGGTAATAATTGGTCCTTGTGCATTCTCATGGTCAACAGAGAAATCATCACGTTGGTAAAAAAAAAAAAAAAAAGGAGTTTCTCACCCATGGCATCTGTGCATCCTCTCTTAACCCTAGACAATGCACGCCCACGCTCAGTTCTGCATGAGCGGGGACCACACGTTAGATGGAACACAGCACGCCATCCAGGACATAGTCAAAGAAGAAGCCGATGAGTACTTCGTCATCGTCCTGAGCGACGCGAACCTGTCACGATATGGAATACATCCTGCCAAGTTTGCCCAAATCCTGACACACAACCCTCAAGTGAACGCCTTCGCCATCTTCATTGGATCTTTGGGGGATCAAGCGACCAGGTAGGTGTCATCTCAGGATATAGCAAAGGGGCGGGTGTAGAGACAACCGAGTCTTTGACATGCCATTTCATGGGCTTAGCGTCCAAGGGGCAGTGGGGGAGACGGATGAGGACAGAAACCAGAGTTTCTGTTTTCATGTCAAGCTCCCCTAAAGTAGTTGATGGTCTAGTTGAGAGTCTGCGATGTTCTCGCTAGCTTA
>NW_011888935.1:564849-566385 GCF_000151845.1 Pteropus vampyrus | reverse complement strand
AGCAAAGGGGCAGGTGTAGAGACACCCGAGTCTCTGACATGCCATTTCATGGGCTTAGCGTCCAAGGGGCAGTGGGGAAGATGGATGAGGACAGAAACCAGAGTTTCTGTTTTCATGTCAAGCTCCCCTAAAGTAGTTGATGGTCTAGTTGAGAGTCTGCGATGTTCTCGCTAGCTTATGTTTGGATGAGCAATAATCATTTTAAAGTAATTATTTTTCAGTTTATATTTAAACTAACCAACAAGAAACTAAATAACAAATTGATTTGTCCACCAGTAAATTAAACAGTATTTTATACATTTTGCACTTTACGTCAAGGTCCCAAGCTCAGATCTAATGTAGACATAGGCAAACGTGTGTATAGATAGTAGATAATGTGTGTGATACAGATATACATTCATGTAGACACGCACATGTATACACACATGCACACGTATATGCGTACACCCCCCTTCTCACTGGGGAGACAGGGCAGGTGAGACACCTGGAGACAGTGCGGGACGCGGTGAGATGCCGCACCCAGGACTCACTGGAGGGATTTGCGGCCGACAATAAACCCCACTGCGGGTGACCTGGAAAGAGAGGTCTGGAAGCACTTTCAGTGCCGTGGATACACTAACGGTCTCTCTTTCTCTTGAATTACAAACAGAAAGCATTCATGGTTTTTATCTGCTTAAAATATGTGTGAGAAGCAGAAAACACAAGGGAAAGTTTATCTCCTCCAAAAAAGGAAAATTCCTGCCTAAAACACAAAAGGCCGCTGGCCTTTCTGCCACTCCGCCTCTTTCACCTGCAGTGAGTGCCCTGGCGCAGGGAGGGCCCTTAGTGCCCGGAGCTGGCGTCCTTCCCGCTTTCTGTCCCTTTGCCTTCCCGGGATTGCAGAGTCAGGTCAGCGACAGACTTCATATCGTGTAATTACAGTCACTTTATTACGACCGATTTTGCATTTTTCTCAGTCGTGTGTTTTCGCCTTTTCTAGAACCTCTGTGTCCTCGAACACAAACCATGCCTTTTCTACCCGGATTTTCTGCAAGACCAGCCCGGTATTAAGCAGATGACAAGCTCAACAAATGCCGCTTGAGCTGAAATAGCTGTTTTGTCTTTCTAGAGAACAGATCCTGTTTGAACACTTAAGAAAGCACAATCATACCCTTGTGGTTTCCTAGGGAAGTGGTCCAACATCTACTGGCAAAAGATATGTTGCAGAATTAGCTGGTCTACCGGGCATGCCAGATGCATGATACTAACCCAGGACGGTTGACGTTTATTAAATGTCATTCCAAAACCAAACTCCGCTGGCATAGTGAAAGGAGGCGTTCTTCTGGATGGAATTGTGTCTTGCACTTTTATTGCCTTCAGAAACGGCCCTTTGTTCCGAATGATAACTTGGCATTTTAAAAAATTATCATAAGCCTATATAACCTCAGTGCCATTAAAGCAGCAATTGTGGAAGTCGGGTTGCATTTCACATTGTGTGATGGGGGTGGCGGGGGGTGGGGGTGCGGAAGAAGAAGAAGAAAAGAGAGAGAGAGAGAG
>NW_011888935.1:550491-564078 GCF_000151845.1 Pteropus vampyrus | reverse complement strand
AAGTAAGGCAGCCTGAGAACTGGGCGCTTAGTCTGTTTCCAAAATCCTCGGGGAGAGAGAGTAACTTGCTTTGGCCTTAGCACATCATCTGGTCACCTAAGATAGCAAAAGTGACCCCATCGAGCTAAGCCTTCGTCGCCACGTTCTGACGCTGAGATACAAGTCTGTGCGCAAACCCCCTCGCCCTGTTCCTGTCCAATAATTGGTTGTTGTTTTTTTTTCTCCCCCGGTCTGTGTTACCCGACCATGATTTTATAGTTTTGAACCCACTGAAAAGTCCTTCTAACAGCAGTATTTTATTAAAGGTTGGATTTTTGCTCAGTAATTCCATTTTCTTGGCCAAAACCAAAAGGCATCAAAAGATCCTTCGACTGCTTTCTTTCCTACGTGACTTTTAAAAAGCTCCTTAAATAATGAAGAGCAAATGTCCCATTCTCCACGCTGCCGGGAGCGGAGAGATAAAGGCCGCCTGGCCTGGAAGTTCCTCTTTCTTCTTTTTCTTCTAGTGCTTCTCCAAAGTTCCCCACTCCCCCATTCTGGTGTCTAAAATGCAATGCTCAAAATAACAAATGCTTAAAGCAAAGTAAAAACAAGGCAGTACGTTTGAACTAAATGATAACTAGAAATTTCTTTAGCTGTAAAACAAAACAAAACAAAACAAAACGAAACTTTTTTTCAAGTTTCATTCTTTTTTCTTTCAAAGTGTACCTGACTCCCACCCTCTCTGGGGCTGACCTTGTATCTCAATAGGCTCGATGTCACTTTGTTTAAAATCAAATGCTTCAGCAGAACTCAGTGTCTCTCCAACCATAGAAGTCCCTCTCCACCATCACGGCAAAGTCAGAAACGCGGGGGCCACCCGCGCGTGTGCCTTCTCGCGGTGAGTTGGGAAAACTAGTCTTGCTAATGATGTTACCTGAGTCACACATACGGAATGGTGAGCTTGTACAGATCCATTTCATTTTAATTCATTAGAGGAAAGAGAAAAGACAACACTCATTTGTTCCGCCACCCCATCTCCCCCTCAGCTGTCACAGAACAGCAATCGGGTTTCCGATGCAACATTGCGTGGGCATAGTGAATATTGTGTATGGAATCAGCCGACGATGCAAATAATCGCAATCCAAAAAGTACCTTTAAAAATGTAATTGCATTGATAGCAGCAGTGACAGCAGCAGCAGCTAACAGTGACTTACTGTGCAGCCGGCAGGCTGAGCGAGCTCATTCCTCACTTCATTCGGCTTCACCACGATGCCTGCGGAAGAGGTGCTTTTTACCTCATTTACTTAATTCACTCTCACAAGATTTCTAATACCAGGCTGTTGCCTTCGTGATCCTGCTGAAATCCGCATTGTACAAATAAGGAGAAGTTCGAGAAACCGGACGGTGCTCAGAGGCGGGCAGAGCCGGACTGCGCTGGCTGCGCCCGCGCTTCGTTCGTCCCGCAAACCCGGCCACGGGTGGAGACCTTAGTGCCACTTTGTTCCTTCTATCGGTGCAGTTTCTCTTCTTGTAAACCGACCGCACTTCACTGAGACGCTCTGCACGCCTTCGGGCACTCAGAGGAGGGCACGGGGACCACGGACGTCGGACACTGCTGGACGGACGGACACTTCTGTCGGCTCCTTCCTGGCACCGCAGCCCGCGAGGAGGGTCCCATCCCAGTGGAGGGTCCCATCCCGGTGGAGGGTCCCATCCCAGTGGAGGGTCCCATCCCAGTGACAGCTCAGCCGTGAGTGGCGCCCCGTGGCAGAGGGTCACAGCCCCCGGCAAGCTTTTGGAAGTACAGTCCAAGAGGGGAGACAGCAGCCTTTTAACAAGTCTCCCCCAGGCGTCACTACCTGAGTGAGCAGGGTTTTTAACCATGGAAGAATATTCTCAAGTAATTGAATTAATTAATTGACCTTTCTCCACTGACCAGATATCCTTTGCAATTGTTATTTTTTGAAAAAATTTTTATATATATATATTTATATAGATATAGATATATTTATATATATGTATATAAATATATGTGTATTTATCTATATAAATATATATCTATCTCCTGGCTTTTCTGATTTGTAAAAGAGCAAGATGTTGGGGGAGGGGAGGGGGGCACGAGAAGATGAAAGGTTTTATTTTCTCTTCTTGCAATACCTAAGATGTTTGTGCCTTAATTATTAAATGTACTTAATTATAGGCGACTCCAAGCTGTTCCCAGGCCCTCCTTAGGCCCAGGACTTTATAATAAATGCATTGTGTGCCTCAGGGGGGTTCCATTGACAGGCGTCTAAACCCATCTCGGTCTCTGCAGTGAGCCCCTGTAGCGCTGAGAAGGTCCATTGTTATTCGCAAGCGGCCAGGAGGAATGAATGCCTTGAAAAGCTGCAGTATATGGTGTGTGTTCCCCCTGGAATCCTTTGTGTGCCCCCCTCAGTAAAATGACCTCATCACGCGCCGGGCAGCTGGAGCACAGCCACAAGAAGTGGATCAGACAGGGAGCATTTGAGCCCATCACATGTTTGGACTGAGTCATTTAATTCTTTACACGACACCCTTTCCTGTGAACTGTCAGAGGAGGAGAAATCCATCAATGCCAACAGGATTTTCTCTAAAAAGTCCTAGGGCCTTGAAAGCCACTTAGAAGTGGTTTTCTATAGACGCCATTGTCGGTGTTCCTGAGAGGTCAGCTCCAGAGGCTACAACCCTCCGTCCACCTGGCTCCTGTCAGATCAGCCCAAATTAAATTCCTCAGGGAACAGAGCAGAGAGGTACAGGACCAGGAGAACGAGAGCAACAGTCGCTATTTGTTGTGTTTTTTTCCTAATTTGTTTCTAACAGTCGCAATTATAACAGATATGTCACAAATTCTAAGCCAGTGAGTGTCTCCAGGCTGGACAACTTTTTTCTGGAATTGCATCTCAGGAATAGTCGACTGTCCACTTGTATTTAGTAAACTGTACATAGCTTTTTCATGTTATTGAGATGTAAACTGTCCACTTATTAAAAATTATCCCAACCAGGAACACATACGGCTTTATGAAAATACCTGGACAAAGAGTCTCATTACTGCTCGTTTCTGGTTCGGGGTTCTCCCATAAAGTTCTTGCCTCTTGGTGTCCCATCACCTTTTTCCTAAGACTCACTGTGGCAGAAGTCACTACAGGTACCGTGATGGACGGTCACCGCAGCGTTCCACCTGGAGAATTCTCCGGAAAAGAAGGTCTAGATCCTGCCCAGCCAGTAGCCACCTTGCAAACTTGGGCCAGTCACTTCCGGGTCTCAGCTGCTTCATCTCCGCATTTAAAAGCTGGACAAAATGATTTCTAACGCTGAAGTTACATGTTCCCACGTCTCACTCGGTGAATCGACTTTGTCCCTCGTACTTCTTGCAAGCACCACATCAGTTCAGTGTATTTTTGTCTCCAGAACCCCACACACACATAGGAGGCCCCACTGTGCAGAGGATTTCGCACCTGTGTCGATCGCCCTAACTAAATAATGTTACCGACTGAATATGCATTCTAAAAGTTCCCTCGTCAGCTGGGCGGGTATTTCTGTTGGATAACAATTCACAAGATCGCTGGTCATTGTCTCTCACTTTCCACTTTGCTGCCTTAAAAGACAATTCTGTTTCTGCTGATTTGCACAGTGGGATCAAAAAGGATGAGGAATTGGAAAACTACTGTGCCCCGGTCAAACAATGTGCAATTGTGCATGTGGTTTGTTTTTTTTTTTTAATTGTTAAATCCTGTAAACAAAAATCTCTAGAGTCAGGGGTGGGGCGGTGCTTGCCAGGCAAACCTCTCAAGTGGAGAAGGATTTGACACTCTGCTGAGACTCAGCGCTGTCGGAGGCCGTCACCTTCTAACAGACTGTGTCTGCTCTTGCACAGCCGAGCTCGCTGCCTTAGGAATGCCAGGGTTACATAATTTTAAATTGAGTGGTGCCGTGGTATTTGGCCACTCAGAGCAAAGGACAACACTCTTAAGGTGGTTCGGATCCAGAGGGTGGCGAGAATGTCATGTTCCGCTCTAAGAAATCTCAGCAAGGGACAGGAGAACTTTAGGGAGCGGCCAAGCCCAGTCCTCGCCCTCAGCAGGTGCCAGAGGCTCCCTGAATCTTCCCTCTTCCCACCAGCTTCACTGAAAGACCTCTGGAGCCACCAGCCCTTTCCCTGAAGAAACAATCAGAGTGTTCGCCAATAAACTCTGCCCCCGAAGGTGGTGGCTGCGACCGCAGAGGAGTTCCAGAACCTAAGGGTTTATTGAAGTCGCATGCCACTCTGAAGCACAGTGATGGTGGCGGGAGCCTGACCCGGAAATGGAAGGGAACAACGTCTGCACGTCCGGAAGCAGGTTTGTCTCCTAATGCAGCCAGAATGTGACAAGAAAATGAGGAGCCTGCCGGGAAGTCTGTGTCATCGCTCTCATGGTGCCATACTTGAAGCATTAACTGAAACGAGGAAAAATAACTGTATTTGCTCAGGACACTAAAGTCGGAATTTCAAATGAAATCTATGTCTATTAATAAATATGATGTTCATGTAATGAGACGGACCGTTTTCTTCATTCTGGCACTGAGAAGTCTTCACCGTGGGCCTCCAGGACAGAGGGAACCTCAGCAGAGCTAGTTGGTCCACTTCCTTTGACAGAAGACGTTCTGGCCCATATGAAACTCAGCTCTGAAAACACGGCCCCAGAAAGGAGCGCTGTGGGCCCCGTGGGCATCACGGCGCAAGGCCGGAGAGGCAGCCTGTCCACCCACCTCACCCTGGCCTCTGGGGGCAGTTCCCACAGAGCCAGGTTGCAGGGCAGTAAGCCCCCCAAAATAAAAAGGGGCAGATGACCGGGGGTCCCCAGGGCTTCATTAGTGGACACGTGGGCTGGGAGACACAGCTGCTCGTTTTGACGCTGATAAAGGAGGGGCCTTTACCGGAAAGGGGTCCGCGAGGCCCCGGTGCTTTGGAGCAGGATCTTCCAGGCCCGTGGAATACGCGCATCCGCGCACTGCAGGCTTAAGCACAGACCTCGGACCCTCACGTGCAGCGCCCGAACTAAAGACTCTCTTTCTCTCCCTGACCTTTCGTGGAGACCGCAAGGACCAGGAATGCTCTCCACAGAGGTGGGAGGTTGTCACGGCTCCGCAAAACCGCCTGAAAGCAGATATTCAGTCACTTGGCTGGAGGACAGCTGCCCACAGCTGGCCTGGCTCCTCGCCCCAGCCTGCCTGTAGGTGGTGTTTCTCAGGGAGAGGGGCTTCTCTTTTAAAATACAAATAGCCCTGAGAGGCTATCCGTCATGCACGTCTGGGTTTGAATTCCTTCATTCACATGCTTTCCTCCACATGCTTTCCTCGTAGCCCGGCCGAGATGAAATGCGGAGACTGTGGCCTGGGTGTGGGGGGGGGGGCGGATGCGGGGATGCGGGGAGGGGCATCTGCTGCTTGGAGGTCACCTGAGCAGGAGGCTGGACCTGGGACACAGTGTGAGGGCACAAGACCTGGGCAGGCGGGAGGTGACATTCTCGCCCTGGACCAGGGACGTGGCCTCCTGACCCTCTCAGGGCACTCGCCGAAGGCTTGGTGCGGTGTGGATGGGCAGCAGGTCCGTTCTATTCAGTCCTGCCTGTTAAGAGACAACTGATTTCCACCTGCGATCGGCCCTCGCTCTTCCGGAGGCTCCGCCTTTCTGACATCCAGGTCACTTGGGAGCCGATTCCCCCCGCCCCATCCAAGGCCATCATCCACAGACAAGGCCCCTCAACACAGGATGCCTGCCCGGGCCCCTGGCGACGTGAACGAGTCACATCTTCCTATTCCTAGTCGGGTTTCCCCGGGCGGTGGGCCTTTCAAAAGAGGGCGCACACCCCCGAGAGGCCGCGCCCCTGATGGGGAGCCGCTTCCCCCGGCCCCCACAGAAGCCCCATGGGGACAGCACGAAGAGTCCTCGTGGAAAGAGCCCCAGATGCCTGAGCCCCCTCCTGCCCAGGCCCCGTCGAGAGCCGAGAGCCGTGGGCCGGAATTGGAATGTCCCTCCTGTGCCCTGAGGGCGTTGCGTGGGCTTCGTTGGAGCCTCCCCGGCCAGGCAGTTTTCAGAAGTGTCTGTAACTCAGCCTTCAGGAAGAAGCTGTTATGTAACAATTTCTCAAAAGCCTTAAGTACTATTAGCACGAAAAAAATCAAGCGCCTCTGAAAAATGAATGCGGCTTCTTAAAAAGAAAAAAAGCTCCTTTTCGTCCCTAAGAGGTTGTCTGTTTTCCTCTTCTAAGTAGAACCAGCTTTTCTAACAAGATGCAGTTGACATGCGACGTTATATTCGGTCCAGATGCGCAGCACAGCGCTTCAGTGTACGCGCACACTGCAGAAGGATCAGCGCGATGAGCCCAGTTAACGTCCACCACTGCGAACTAAAGGGGACCAGCTTTGCATTTCCCCATCCTGGCTCTGCAGGCGCCCTCCCTTCCCCCCGGTTCCTGCCACCCCAAAGCTGTCCCCAGAGCGCTTACACCAAGGACCATGACATCAACTTCCTTCTTAAAATCATGTCGGCTCCTCCCCGTGACGATCCAATTTTCCTCTCATTTGGACATCGTTAAATCAGACTGTCCCACCCAGGTCTTCTGTGAAGAGGTGACAGGGCCGGAACCCTGAAAATATTACGTAAGGCAGAGAGCCAGCGATGAGTGTGGCGGGCGGCGGGAGGACGGTGACTGCGATGAAAAGACCCGCCCTCCACGTCTGCGGTCACATCTGTCCCTCCCGGGCCGAAAGCCCCAGAAACCCTGACTCCGCCCCGCGTGGGGCAGGCTTGGAGTCCCTGCGATCGATCCAGGGGGACCCCAGACCCGCCCTCAGAGCCCTGAGACCTGGGGCAAGTCCCCTGGTCTCTCTGAGCCTCGGTTCTCTCTCCCCTAGGATGAGGGTAATAATCCCGCAGCCCAGGGCTGGTGTGAAGATTGGCATAAAATAATGAAAGCACCTCATAAACGCAGAGTGACATTCGGCTCAAGAGGCATTTGGTCTTGGACCAGAGAAGGAAGTGGCCCCTCGGGAAGGGAGGGTCTAGGTGACCGATTTTGTTTGGTAACCAAGACATCCTTCGGCCAGACACCTCAGAGTGGATGCAGAGCCCAGAGCAGTTTCCCCTCAGGGCAAAGGAAGTGGGGACCAAATTGAGGAAATCAAGGGCAGAGGGGGTGCGGGGCAGAGCATGGGGGGCCACTCGGCTGCAGAGCCTTACCTCCGGCCAGGCCGCTCGGAGCCCGTGCCCTCTGTCTTGTTCGCAGACGTGGTTGTGATCGCGAATTGGCTTCCGGGTCAGAGCTCTGTTTCTCAGGCTCTGCCATCTCGTCCGGGTGAGGCGAGGGGAATGGCCTCTCTCAAGAGTGGCTCCAGACGGTTTGTGCTGTCGCCACAGGTTTCCGTGTGGGTGGCCGTTAGCACTGGAACTTTTTAAAAATAAAGACTACAGCACAGTCCATCGGGGGTGTCTTCACAGCCTACACCCCTTCCTCAAACCCAGGGGAGAACCCCTGACTCGGCTAGGTAGCAGCACATCAGTCCCTGCTGCTGGGTGACTAGGGAGTGTCAGGCTAAGCCTGGGGACCCGTGTTCTGGCATATGCAGGGAGAATAATAAAAAATTATTATTATTATTGTTGTTATTATTATTCAAAATAATAATAACTAACTCTCATCTAGCACTTCCCATGCACCAGGCACTTCGTAAGCACTTACGTCGATAAACTGATTAAATCCTCAACTCCGTGAGACAGATACAATTCGTATTTCCATTTTACTTAAAAAGCAAACTCTACTATAAAAGACAAAAGAAAAAGCCACCTTGATGATGAAAGGGAGAGAGATGCCCATGGAGCCCTGATTCCTGACTCCCCAGTGTCTGGTGGCAGGCAGTTCCTTTTGGAGTTCGGATGTGCTGCCCTTTTTGGAGACGCGCAGAATGCCTTGGTACCCCCCAGCATCTCCCATTTCACTGGGTTAGCTTGCAAAGTGTGGCAGGGTCGTTCACCGTTCCCTGACTATCCCTGTCCCCTTGCAGTTAGGTTGGGGCCATGTGACCAGTTCTGGGCTGTGAGCAGAAGTGATATGTGCTCGAAACAGGCTGAATGAAGCATTTGAGAGCCAGTGTTCGACCCTCCTCCCGCTTCTCTTCCTCGGAATTGGCATGACTGAGAAAACGATGTGATCCAGGAGGTGTAGCTCTGAGAGCAGAGCATCCGTGAGCCTGGGTGACAGCGCGGAGCAGAGAGCCCCACCAATACACACCGGCTGTGGAGCTGGCGTGAGTGAGCGACAAATAAACCTTTGAGATCTTAAGCCACTAAGATTTCAGGCTAATTCGATGTGAGAGCAGAGCAACGTAACTAATGCAGGAGGTTCTTTACTGTTTTTCTCATTGCCAAATAGTCCCAGATTGAAACAAAGACCAAAAAAAAAAAAAAAAAAACAAAGTAAAATTTAAATTGAAAAACAGTTCCTCATGGCTAGGCAGCTATTTAATCCGGGGACATATTGGGTCACCACGGTGCAAAGTGCTCCTAGAATGAGAGAAAACGTTTTTAGATCCTTCCCTCTGGGTGCTGGGAACAGGGGACACTTCGCTGTGAGAGGCGTTGACACCAGTGAGTCTGACGCCAGCCTCCCTCGTCATGGGCGCAGTAAGACTAGTCCTGGGAACTTCGCATGCTGTCCCATATTTTTCCCAAATCTGCCTGCCATGTCAGGGACGAGGGCAGTGATCAAGTTCTGTCTGTCTTTGGCCTGGGCCCGAAAAAGTGATAAATAAACTGTTGGTAAATGCATAGCAGTGGGATGCAGGGGCACTGAGGTCCGAAGGCGGAACTTATGCTGGCTGTCGAAGGCAGGCAAGGTTCAGACGAGCCAAGAGGAGCAGGCGGGGGTCCCAGGGGTCCCCGAGATGCCCGATGAGACTGTTCTCCCTGCCCTTGGCTGCCACTGTCCAGCCAAGAATTTCTAAGCGCGGCCCAGCTCTTGAAAGTAGCCTTCGCAGAGCCTCCAGGGTGGCCTTTCCGGGCTATCCAGCTGCTGACTTCAGCTCTGACTGGCCGGGGGAGAGGCGGGAGGCTGGTGGCAGCCCCAGCCTTCCTGGAGCCCGGGGCTATGACAGCCCAACAGGGCAAGCCACAGAGCATGGGGCCAAGTCATGATGTGGCTGCTTTGTTTTGCTTTGCATTTTTTCTTCTAGAAAATGAGCTGAGAACTTTCTTTTAGCCAGGATTACCAGTTGGGCTGGTGATGAAAAGTCCATGCCATGTGGAAGGAGCCCTCAGGGAGCTTTCACGTCTGCAAGCCCTTTTGTTGAAAAAGGCTGACTCTGTGGCCAAAAAAAAAAAGGAAGAAAGAAAAAGGAAAGAAGAAAGAAAAGAAATGGGTGGGGAGGATCAGAAGCATCCTGGTCTCTGTGAGGCCGTGAGGGACCCCTGGCTGACCATCATGGCTGACAACATTTCAGCCCTGCATGCAACCCAGTAAAACCTCCAGATTTATAATCTCTAGAAAGCTTAGGAAAAAATCTGTTGACCCTTGGTCCCAAACCCAGGCGAAACTATGTTTCAGCAAGTTACTTTGCAGAAAGCCTGACACAACACGGATTAGTCAAATGGATGGATGGATGGATGGATGGATGGATGGATGGATGGATGGATGGATGGATGGATGGTGGCTGGATGGGTGGCTGGGTGGCTGGATGGGTGGCTGATGGATGGATGGATGGATGGATGGATGGATGGGTGGATGATGGATGGATGGATGGATGGATGGATGGATGGATGGGTGGATGGATGAACAGATGAATGAGTGAGTAAGTAACCTGGTGGGTAGATGAGTGGGTAGGGAGGATGGAGAGGAGAAAGTCTACCCTATTTAAAATGCCACAGGGAACAAGATGCCCAGAGCTGTCCTTAGTGCAGTAGAGATGAAGTCCCAGTTTTACCCTAAGCAGCAATTCCGCCATGTCTGCTAGAATGGCGGCATTGGCCCACCCGTAATCCATCTCCATGAGAGATAAAGAACCACGCGGAAAGCACTTCATCCCCCCAAAGAGCAAATCAGACGTACAAGCTGACCCTACGACAAATCTTAGTCGTGGGAGGGACAAGGATGGCTGTGTGGCATTGAACATAAACTGTGTCCAGGTCAGCCCTGGTGACAAACAGACATGCAGACATTTGTGCCACAGTCAAACCAGCCGAAATCATTTTTCCACGGGTACCTGAGAGAGCTCCGAGGGACCACATGCAGCTTAGCAAGACGCAGAGTGTCCTTAAGCTCATGGGTATTCGATTGGAATCACACTTCCTTTACTAACTAGTTTTCTGTCATAGACAAGGTTTTGTTTTGTTTTAAATAAAATATTTTTTATTGAGATATAATTCACATATTATAAAATTCTTTATGTACTTTCTTAAAGGATACAGTTCAGTGGTTTGAGGTATATTCAAAAAGTTGCACAAACATCACCACTAGCTAATTCCAGAATATTCTCATCACTCCTGAGGAAATGCCATCCATACTCAGTGGCCATTCCCTATTGCTAGGTGGTGATGTGCTGATTGCTAATATGTCACCCTTACAGGTAACTGAGAGTCTGCACCCAGGTGTGCTCACAGGCCTGAGTGAGGTCCACGAGACCTAAAGTTGGCCACAGCCACCTCAGGCCACGGCAGACTTGGGGGAGGCAGAGAAGCCTGTTCCACACTGGCTCCATCCGCCTTCCCCTCAGGCCAGCTCCGGCGGAGAGGACTTCCGTGGCTTAGGAACGAATGATTCTAAGAAGACTAACCCCGGCGTCTTCGTGGTCTATGGCATCAGCTAGAGAGAGCAACTGAGTCCTCACAAAAAAACCTCGACACTGAGCAGCCTCACCGTGTTCCCAAGGGACGGCTAGCAGGGTGCCCAAGACCCTGGAGGACGCGGTGTCCTCCCAGCCTCTCCCGCCGTGCTCCACCCGCCTCTAGTCAGCTATACGGCTTCACCCCTGCTGTCCCCTCGCTGGAAACTCCCTGCCACTCCACCCCCCTGCCCACCACCCAATCCTCCAGGGCCTAACTCACATGAATCTCCTGAGAATCTATTTTGCTCCTGCTCAGTCTCATAAGTGGACTCACCCATTCAACGAACATCTGCTGAACACCCGCTGTGTGTGGCTGGGGCTACGACAGTGAACTGCTCCTGTGGAACATACGTTCTGCTGGCAAGAGCCACATCATAAACGGAAAAGAAGTCGGCAGTGATGAGCTCTGAGAATACAAATGAGGGCGGGTGAGGGTGGGGTGAGGGGGCGGCCTTTGAAATAAGGAGCACAGAGGAGGCTCTCTATAAGACGACGGAGCAGAAACCTGAAGGAAGGTGGGCCCCGAGCGGCGTAGACACCGGAGGAAGAGCATCTAGCAAGCGCCAAGGCCCTGAGTCAGAAGCGTGTTGGACGAGCTTAAAGAACAGCGCGGAGCCAGGGCGGCTGCATCAGAGCCGACAGGTGGGCCCGGTCAGAAGACGAGGCTCGAGAGCTTTAGAGGCCACGTCGGGGTTCATAGGTCACGGCGAGAACTTTGGGGTCCATACGGTGTAACTCTGGAAGCCACGAGCAGATTCTGAGCAGAAGACAGACATACTCCGAATCGCGTTTTGAAAGGGTGACTCGGGCTGCCGTGTTGAGAACAGACCGCGAAGGGCCGAGGATGGAATCGGAGACACCAGTCGGGGGCTTGTCGCCATAATTCAGACATGACAAGGTGGCGAGGTGGTGCCAGGGACCAGGGCGAGCCGTGGTGCAGGAGGAAGTGGGCAGGATCTGGATGGGTTCCCGGCGGAGCCAACAGGATTCGCTGATGGGTTGGATGAGCAACAGGAGAGAAAGACAGGAATCCCAGATGATGCGGGCTTTTGGCCCGCAGCCCTGAAAACACACGGTCGCCATTTACAGACACGGGGGCGCCCGGCAGAGAAGGCGAGAGGGCTGAAGCGCAGCCCTCTGCATCCAGGGCCCTGTTCCTCCTCCCTCACGGATGTGCAGACTCCAGCCAAGGGCTTCTTCCTTCACATCATCTGAATATCCCGGCGACTAGCAGAACGTGTCCAGGTCCCAGTGGCTGGCACGAGGCAAAGCCCTGGACACCCGCGTGTGAGCAGACCACCAGCCGAGGTGCCAGCGGGTTCGAGCCGGGCTGGCACGGGAGGAGGAAAGGGCATCTCGGCGGCCGTCCGCCACCTGGTCTGCACGCTGGCATCTCCTGGCATCACCTGGCATCGCCTGAGGACGGAACTCTAGTGCAGGTCGTGCTCCAGGCCAGTTCATCGGAAGGTCTGCGGTGGGAGCCAGGCGTGCTTGTGTTCAGCTTCCCCGCCAATCCCAACATTGCGTCAAGGTCGAGAGCCGCCCGCCTTGAATCAACCAGTGCTTCTGCTGTGCCTCTGGGTGTTTGCTGATTCCAGCTGTGCTTAGCAGGGGGTGAGGCACCGTGGAGGGATAGAAACACCCCTGCCCTTACAGAGCTAAGGGAGCCAGACAGGGGCTGCACAGCTTTCTCCTGCTTAGAACTGAAACTAAGTCAAACTCTCCCAGGAAGCACTGCAAAGCTACTTGACCTCATCCCACACCTCCTCAGCCCTGCTTAGAAGGCAGGCACATTTCAAAGATTTTTTCAATGCAATCTGGACAAACTCTGTCCAGGAATGTCTCCCCGCTCCAAACCTCCCAAGCCCCCCGTGTGTGGAATGTGGCAGAGATTAGAGAGCTCAGGGCTGAGCCCCGGGTGAGGGGTGAGGGCTGTCGGGTGTTCATTTCCCACCTGGTCACTGGGACAGACGGGGCTGGTGGCCAGGAACGAGAGCAGGGGAGACCCCCTGGGGCATATTGACTTGGAAACAGGTCACATTTCAATCCCAGACCCAGGAGCCAGAGCGACCTGCTCCCCTTGTGAACGCCCCTCTGTCGGCCATGCCCCTGTGCTGGCGCTGGCCACAGACAGACCAGCCATTCATCGCACAGAAGCTCCACTCCAGCCCTGAGGTGCCTGGGAGCCCTCCCCAGTCATCCAGCCCCCCAGACACTTCTGTGGACAGAAACCAAATAACCTGATTAAGATAAGATGAAACGAGAAACGTTTGCTCCTTGAAAATTGCTAACATCTGTCCTGGCTTATTGTAAGGAAAGGGATCCCCAAAGAGTCCGGGTGGGGGAGCGGAGGCTGCTGGTGGTACGTCCACCTCCCCTCCCACCCACGGGAGGCCCAGGGGACTGTGGCACAGGGACTGAGGGGAGAGGGGGCCTGGACACGAACCCCCTCGCTACCCCGCGACTGCCTGCAAACCCTTAAGGTGGACGTTTTGATCCGGGACAAGGCACATTTCTCCCCAAGTGGAGTCGGAGGGGAGACCAAACCCTACACCAAGAAAAGAGGCTCCTTTGGCAGAGAATGTAGAAAGAATTCAACACGCACGCCAAAGTCAGAATCAAAAGGAGACTTTATTGGAAAAGGGGTCCCACTCCACAGACAGTGTGGTCTCCTCTCAGAGCCAGAGAGTGAGAGGGACAGAGCAAAGGCCCTGAGAGGGACCCTGGGTGTCC
>NW_011888935.1:546443-549236 GCF_000151845.1 Pteropus vampyrus | reverse complement strand
CGGGGCGACATCATTTCATATGACTGCAGGTCTCTCTTCCACATAGGGTCCCTGTAGTGGATTAAAGATGGCCACAGTTCTTTGTCATGCCGTCATCAAGAGGTGGGGAGTATTTCCCTGCCCCTGAGCCTGAGCTGGCCCAGGACTGCTTAACCGCAGAAGGTGGCAGGCAGACGGATGCTAGGCCAACCCTGGCTCAGCCCCGAGAAGCTTCTCTGTGGCACTTTTGGGAGCCCCAAGGCTCCACTTAGAAGGCTCAGCTCCTCTGCAAGAAGGCCCACGTGGAGACATCATGCAGAGAGGCCATGTAGGAAGCCGAGGCCTCGTGATGACGTGCAGAGGCCAGCTGTCCTCAGGCTCAAGGAGACTCCAGATGACCAGATGACTCTAGCCCAGAGGTCACCTGACTGCAACCTCATGAGGGACCCCAAGTAAGACCGGCACAAGAACTGCCCGGCTGAGCCCAGGCAGCCCATAAAACCAGGGGAACAGTGGAGTGCTCACTGTTCTAAGCCAGTACGTTTAGGGGTGGTTCGTTATGCAGCAGCAGATAACCGAAGAAGTCCCCAGCGCCGTCCTCAGGTGACTTTCTGCTGCCCCATCTAAAGTCCCCACCCCTTCTCATCCCCGTCAGTGGGGGCCTCGCCACAAAGCCCCCCATAGTGCACTCTCCTTCAGCTGACCTCAGACGTGCTCTGTGCCCCACGTGTGTCAGGGCAGCAGGCAGGGGCGGCCGGACACACTTCAGGTTGTGAGGCCTCGGGGCCCGAGTCTCGGTTGTCGTGGGCAGGTCCAACCACAGACCATTCCTCCCACCCCCCTTCATCCTCTTCCACCCCGGGGGGTCCTCCTCTGATTCAGGCCCTCAGTGTCACCGTCTGTCCTCCCCACTCAGTCCCCTTCACCCCGACTGTGCTCACTCACTCCACCCAGGGCCCCCCTCCGGACTGAAGGTCCTCACAGCCCTGAACGGGGACTCGTGGACTCCACAGCCCCCTGCTTCAGGGCCCCCCTGAGGGGTGCAGTCACACCTCATGCCCTCCAGCAGACCCACAGACCGTCCTCCATCCTCCCTCACTAGCCAGCACTGAGGCCGCTGCCTCCCAAAGCCCCACCTGACAGGAGCCCAACCTCCCTGAGACACAGGAGGATATTCAA
Organism: Pteropus vampyrus; assembly: GCF_000151845.1. Taxonomy (NCBI): domain Eukaryota; kingdom Metazoa; phylum Chordata; class Mammalia; order Chiroptera; family Pteropodidae; genus Pteropus; species Pteropus vampyrus. Next base: position 548,078 of record NW_011888935.1, on the reverse strand, counting down.
AACCCTCATTGCCCCCAAACAGAGACTCTTGGCCTGGACTATAGACTAGTGGTTACCAGAAGGGAGCAGGGGAGGGGGAGGGGAGGTGGACAGGTAAAAGGGGTGAAATATGTGGTGACAGAAAAAAATATCTAACTATTTATAGTTAGGTGAACACACAGTGTAAATACATCTATAGATGCCTTACTGTGAAAGTGTACATCTGAGACTTATTGGATTTTGTTAACCAATGTCACCATAAAAATAAATAAGTAAATAAGTAAATAAGTAAATAAATAGACAGACAGACAAATAAATAAATAAATAGATAGATAGATAGATAGATAGATAGATAGATAGATAGATAAATAAATAAATGTAAAAACAAAATAAAATAAAAACCCTCATTCCCACCTGGGCCCGCACTCAGAAACGAAAGCCAACAACACTCTCCAGAGAGAAGCCCCCTTCACTCAAGTTGGCATCTGCCCCACACCCTGCCCTGCCTTGAGGGTCAAGTGTCGCTTACAGATATTTTACAGAAAATTCCAAACACAGACGAAAAGCAGGGAGATGCATGCAGTAAACCCCATGGACCATCCACCACCCAGGGCTCACAGCGAGTTGTGTGTCCGTCACCTCACTCACGCTCCCCCAGCACCCGCCCTCCAGACTATCCTGAAGCGAATCCCAGACGTCACATCGTTTCGTCTCTAAGTACTTCCTCAAGTATCTGCAGGAGCAAGGACTCCCCCTTCCAACCAGACACCACAGCTCATGCGTTTTGAGAGATCTAGTCCAGCCGAGCCCTGCCCAGGAGGCCTCGCCCAGGGCAGGCCCCCGCGGAAGGTGGCGGAGACGCGGGAGTGCCAGGCCCGCCCTGTGGTGGCAGGTGGCAGATCCCCGGTCCCGGGCACTGGACGGAGCGTGGCGGTGCCACACGTGCCAGAGGACAGCTAGAGAGCCACAAGCAGACGTCAGGAAGGACATTCCCAAGGCCGACCGGACACGAGAGCAGCCAGGGTGCCACCTCATGTCACCTTCTTCCATCAGGGCCTCATCTCACGGCGCTGGTGTCCGCGGGTGGCCTCAGAGCTGTGGCCCCCTGAAGGCAAAACCGTGTCTGGTCCTTCGTTGTCATCCCAGGACAGGGGCCGATTCCACAGCCTCAGCCCCCGGCTCTGTCCGCGTCGGCGTCGCCCAGGATGCCCGGCTCCAGAGCACGGTGACACGCCTGCCCTGTCCATAAATCCGAAGCGTGGGCCAGGACAGAGCGAAACTGTGTGGACGGTCAAAGGCTGTTTCCATTATGTAGCGTTTTGAAAATTATTTCGCTTGTGAATTCCTGACCAGTGGTAACTGTGCTTCATGCTTCTTTGTAGCTCTCACAGTTTCTGTACCAGAGTTTCTCAACCTCCGCGCTATCGAATTTTTCTAAATTATTTTTTAATTTTTTAAATTACAGTCGATATACAGTATCCTATTAGTTTCAGGTGTATAACGTAACAATTAGACATTTATGTAATTTACAAAGCGATCGCCTGGATCAATCCAGCACCCACCTGACACAGCGCAAGTATCACAAAATTATTCTTCCCTACGCTATACCTTACTCTCCGTGACTATTTCGTAGCTGCCAATTTACACTTTTTCCTT
>NW_011888935.1:539882-546118 GCF_000151845.1 Pteropus vampyrus | reverse complement strand
CTGAAGTGAATCCCAGACGCCACGTCGTTTCGTCGTTTCGTCTCTAAGTACTTCCTCAAGTATCTGCAGGAGCAAGGACTCCCCCTTCCAACCAGACACCACAGCTCATGCGTTTTGAGAGATCTAGTCCAGCCGAGCCCTGCCCAGGAGGCCTCGCCCAGGGCAGGCCCCCGCGGAAGGTGGCGGAGACGAGGGAGGGCCAGGCCCGCCCTGTGGTGGCAGGTGGCAGATCCCCGGTCCCGGGCACTGGACAGAGCGTGGCGGTGCCACACGTGCCAGAGGACAGCTAGAGAGCCACAAGAAGACGTCAGGAAGGACATTCCCAAGGCCGACCGGACACGAGAGCAGCCACGGTGCCACCTCATGTCACCTTCTTCCATCAGGGCCTCGTCTCACGGCGCTGGTGTCCGCGGGTGGCCTCAGAGCTGTGGCCCCCTGAAGGCAAAACCGAGTCTGGTCCTTCGTTGTCATCCCAGGACGGGGGCCGATTCCACAGCCTCAGCCCCCGGCTCTGTCCGCGTCGGCGTCGCCCAGGATGCCCGGCTCCGGAGCACAGTGACACGCCTGCCCTGTCCATAAATCCGAAGCGTGGGCCAGGACAGAGCGAAGCTATGTGGACGGTCAAAGGCTGTTTCCATTATGTAGCGTTTTGAAAATTATTTCGCTTGTGAATTCCCGAACAATGGTAACTGTGCTTCATGCTTCCTCGTAGCTCTCAGTTTTTGTACCGGAGTTTCTCAACCTCCGCGCTATCGAATTTTTCTAAATTATTTTTTAATTTTTTTAATTACAGTCGATATACAGTATCCTATTAGTTTCAGGTGTATAACGTAACAATTAGACATTTATGTAATTTACAAAGCGATCGCCTGGATCAATCCAGCACCCACCTGACACAGCACAGGTATCACAAAATTATTCTTCCCTACGCTATACCTTACTCTCCGTGACTATTTCGTAGCTGCCAATTTACACTTTTTCCTTTTTAGTTTTTCCTTTTTTATTTATTTATTTTTTGCGATTAGAGTCGACACTGAATATTATTTCAGATTAGTTTCAGGTGTACAGCATAGTGGTTAGACATTTCCATAATTTACAGAGTGATCTCCCCGAGACGCCTGGTCCGCACCTGACAGCACACAGTCATTACGATATTATTGACTCGACGCCCTATGCCACACCCCACATCCCCGTGGCTACTTTGTAACTGCCGATTTAATCCCTTCGCAGTTTTCACCCAGCCGCCCAACCCTGCTCCTCCCTGGCAATCACGTCTCCTCTGTATCTATGAGTCTGTTTTTGTTTTGTCGATTCGTTTATTTCGTTCCTTAGATTCCACACGTAAGCGAAATCACATGGCGTGTGTCTCTCTCCGCCCGACCTACTCCGCTCTGCTCTGCGCCCTCTAGGTCCATCCATGTTGTTGCAGGCGGCAAGATCTCATTCTTTTTAATGCCTGAGTCATATTCCATTGTATATGTACCGCCTCTTCTTTATCCATTCATCCGCTGATGGACACCCAGGTTGCCTCCCTATCTTGGCCGTTATAAATAATTCGGCACCACTGAATTTTCAACAAAGATGGGTCTTTGTTGCAGGGGCCTAGCCTGAGCATGACAGAATGGGCACCCCTAACCTCTGCCCCCTGGATGTCAGCAGCAGGCTTTATCCCCCAAATTGTGACAAAAAGGCCTGCAGACATTGCCAAGGGTCTCCTGGGAAACAAAACCACCCTCAAGTTGAGAGCCAGCAACTTACACCATAGTAGGTGCTCATTTTGTTTATTTGTATCTTTATTTATTCCCCTAGCTTGTCTTAAATCCCTCCTGAAAGAGATATTGGCTTACTGTGTCATATAAACTAGAGATGCGTGAACGATGGGGGAAATGCACTCCAAGAGACTCAGGTGTGTCCACTTTAAGGGTTTCGATCACACTCGCTGGCAGTTTTGCAATCATGATTGTTATTGACTTCAAATATCTAAATTATATTTAAACCAGAGCAGCTCAAGAAAATAAAAACTAAGACATTAAAGCAAATAATTGTGGTATGGCAAGTGGCTAGATTCTGTGTACATTTTCTTTCTGTTTTTCTAATTTTTACTTTTACAGTTAAAAAAAAAAGGAAATCGTCTCTGGGGGTTGGGGACAGCAATCGTCACGGTGACATTTGATGCCAATCACCTTTTTATTGCACTTTTTCTTCTTCTTTTTTTTTTTTTTCTTGCATTCCCAAAAGAAGCAAATTATCCATCAGGATGTCCACATTGCGGCAGAAACTATCACATCTGCGGAACGATTTATATCCAGCTGAACATTTCGCATCTCCTGGAGCCACAGGTCTGGCACTTGTCCCACTTCTGCTGATGATGTCAGTTGATTGAAATTTCACTCCGCTCGACGATCGGAAAGTTAAAGTGTCTCACTGGAAGCCACAGGCACTGGTGCCGGGTTCACGATCACTAGGCTGGCCCGAGTCCCTGCATTAGTATCCCGCGGGCCCCAGACATTTGCTTCTTTGCCCACATTTCCTCGGGCCTCAAGGGTCTCATGAGCCAGAGGGTACTGCTCAGCCATTTTGGGGCCAGCACTCATTTGCAGGCAGCCAGTCCAGCAACCCTGGGCCCCTGTCAAAACGAAGCCCCGGGTGCCACAGAGCCCTGCGAAAACGCTCTTAGTTTGAAAAATCAAAGGAAGGAATATCTGACCTCAGGAACCTGTTGGGGGGAAATTTCTCATTTCCCCAGGAGGTCAGAGTGAGCAGGGAAAGCAAGGCTGAAGCACTAGGGTGCCCCGGAGGCCACGGAGCTTGCTAGGGTGAAGGTCTTGCATCCCCTCGAGTCCCCAGCTACAGAGCAAGGCCACGAGGCAGGGAACTGAGAGCAGGCCTGACTGAGTAAGGGAAGATGAATGTCTGCGGCCCCTGGGAGGAGGCAGGAAGGCTGGGACCTGGATGCCGCTGCTATTTGAGGCTAGCCTGCTCCCACATCCGCGTGAGCCGAGCCCCTCTCGTCTCTGGGCCCAGGGCTGCCAGGCTGGGGGCGAAGGTGGCGAGAGCGGCCTTCTCCAGTGGCACATTCCGACTGCTCCTTGTCGTCAGCCTCTCTGCCTTGAGGCCCCAGCTCCAACTGGCCCAGGAAGGAGGGAGAAAAGGCTCCCGCCAGAGTCTGAGTCACAGCGGGAACCTCCTGAAGAGGGAAGATGGAAATTGCGAGCTCTTCTGCTTCCTGAGCAGGGCAGTGAGAAGGAAGGCTGTCCTGAAGGTCGGGGACAGGACGTGCCCTTGGCCGGGGCACCCAGGCGGGAGGTTGGGAAGCACAGAGGAGGCCTTCAGGCAGCTAGTCCGAGGGTCGGCACCTGGCCGGATCCTCCAGCCAGGGTGGGAGCTGGAAACAGGGCCAGGCCTTGCGGGCTGGGCCTTGGGGGGCCGCCCCGGCCTGCCCGATAAACGGCTTGCTGGGTCCAGTTCATTCCCTGGTCACCACGGGGGCCCTGGGGGTTTGAACAGAAGCCCGGGTCTGCCAACAGAGGGGACTTTGTTTCCCAGCCGGGGCTGGGCTTTCCTCCCCTCTCCCTGCACAGGGCGACGGGGCTGCTGAGGGGTTTCGTTACTGTTACCTCCATCTTGGCGAAAACGTAAATGTGAGTGTTCACAGAGGGAAATGGATGGCATTTTCTCTGCAGACCGGCGGCAGCCACCGCCCACCGCCCATCGCCCACCACCCACCGCCCACCGCCCACCGCCCAGATCCCGGCCGTAGCTCCCCCACCGCCCCTCGAGGGTCCGAGGTGCTGGGCAGATGATGTACCTGCTCTCCACTCTCTGAGGACACCTCAGGGCCCCCACACCGAGCAGTGGCACACACACAGGACAGGAGCGAGGGGCTGTCCCCTGGAGTGGCATCGCCTGGCTTCTGGAGCACCCGTGTGGCACTCACTCCCGGGCCTGCTGATGGCCACGCGTTTCCCTGCACCAGATGAAGAGGGTCTCTGTTCCTGGAGCTCTCAGGGTGTCATTCATTCATTCATTCATTCATTCATTTGACAACACGTATTGACATATGTGGTCTCACGCCAGAGTGGATGGCAGAAAGTAAACAAATAATTACAAGAAGGACAAGTACATGACAGCCACATTAACAACAACCCTGAAGATTACGAGCTCGTGGTGTGCAGCCACACAGAAGCTCGCTACCCTCCTGATCCCCGAGGCAGAGGACTCGCTCCAGCCCAATCTCACAGCGAGGGCTGAGGAGCTTGGCCAGGGCCACACAGTTGGCAAGCGGTAGCGCTGGGGTGACAGCCTTAGACACACCCAAAGCCTGCTCCCCCAGAGGCAGCCCTCGGTCCTCAGAGGCCCCAGGGGAGCTGGTCAGCTATGGATGCTGGTCAGATGCTGCAAAGCAGAAATGCACTGGATGTGGAGGCCCACGGTGGGGTCCCAATTGCCCCTCTGGGGCGGGGCTGTTGGCAGCTTCGGCCTGGTCCTCCTGGCGTTTGAGCCAAGCCTCAGGGAGAGGCAAACATGGCTGACTTGTTTCCCCGCCTCACGGCCCCAGCCACACCGGGTCTTCTAACCCATCCTGCTGGGGCGGGGTCCCAAGGATCCAGCGAGTCGGGGTCTGGTTGCCGGACAGGACCTGTCCCAACCAGGTGCTTCCAGAAGCGGCTTAGGCAGCACAGCCAATGCGTGCCCAGCCAGGGTCCTAGGGCAAATGGAGAGAGAACTTGGGCCAGGCGTCACACAGCCAGACCCTGGACCCCGCTCACCAACTGCATGAAGTTGATTAAGCCACTTGCTGTCACTGACTGAATGGCCAGAGCTTGTGGAGGTTGAGGCCACAGTTTCCGGCCTGGCAGGTGACCTGCGGTGAGCAGGGACGGGCAGGGGCAGCGTGCGGTCGCAGGAGGCTGGTGCTTGGGCTGCAGCTTCCCACGGGGGAGGCGTCCGCCCAGCCTTCGAGACAGAGGTGCCCGGGTGGTACAGGGGTGGAGTGAGCGGCGCACAGAAGTCCTGTGTGGACCCAAAAGGAGAAGGTTGTCATTTGGTTCTGCTCATTAGACAGGTGAGATCGGGAGAGAGTGACCCAGGATCTCAAAAGAGCAACATTCCAGGGGCAGAACCAGAAAACAGTCCAACAGTCCAGAGATGTGACGGACGTCTGAAGGGGCCGGAAGGCGGGGGTGCGGAGGGCGCGTGAAGGGGGTGCCACCACAGTCGCTGATCCCCGGGCCCCTGGCCCGTGACCTGGGGACAGCCGGCGGCTCGTGGCGCAGCGCCCCCTCATTGCGGGTCGGGGCCTTGGACCGCGTCCTCCAGGGACTTTGCTGAGAGCGCGTTCTCGTTTCTCGCTGCCCCTCGCTTTGCTCGACAAACCAAACCACAGACCGTGGCTTTCTCCGTCACGAAGCCCCACGGGAGTCGTCCCCACAAACCGCTTCAGAATCCAAGTGCCGAGAGGCCGATCCCTCGGGCAGGAGCGACTGCTCGACAACGGGAAACAATAGCAGAAAAATGTCCCCGGAATCGGGGCTCCTGCCGACGACCACTCCGGAGAGTGTCACGGGGCGTGGCAGGCAGGGGCCGGCGCGTGACGAACCTGGGGTATAGGCCCGTGTTAGGGGCGCAAGCACATGTTTAGGGTGCTTCCCCTTCAGCCCCCGTCCGGCCACCCGGCTCGGTCCTCGCGCGCGTCCCTCCCCGCTGCAGCCCTCTCAGGACTGACCCTCGAAAACCAGGGCCTGGGAAGAGGCCGGTGCAGGCTCTGGAAGCCGCTCAGGCCAGCTGGGCAGCGCGCTGCGGAGCCCCGGTGACGAATGCGGCCCAGGAGGGCGGGCACGGTTTCCAGGGAGGGTGCCCCCTTGGCCCCCCAGTGTCCTCACCCCGGGTTGGGGTGCACTAGGAGGAGCAGCTCTTCTCTAAGACAGAACTCCAAGTAGGGGCCCCAGCTGCCTGACTCTCATGACAACGTGTGGGTGGGTGTGTAGCGTGCTCGCTCGCTCTGTCTCTCTGTCTCTCTCTCTCTGTCTCTCTGTCTGTCTCTCTCTCTGTCTGTCTCTCTGTCTCTGTCTGTCTCTCTGTCTCTGTCTCTCTGTCTCTGTCTCTCTCTCTCTGTCTCTGTCTCTGTCTCTCTCTCACACACACACACACACCCTGACATCCAGTGAAGATCCAGGAGACAAACAAGTGCTCCTTCGATGGGCCTTTGCTTAAGCAGAAAGGACGCCGCAGCAGAC
>NW_011888935.1:532827-538897 GCF_000151845.1 Pteropus vampyrus | reverse complement strand
GGGTGCCGTATCTCAGGCTTCTGCGAGGCTGAGAGCAGCTGGGGGAAGTCCTGTGCCATGGTCAGTGCGCAGCGGCCACACGGCTCCATCAGCCTCCAGACCACAGAAGGGGAGCCGCCCCTCCCCCGCCCGACAGCAGCAAAAGGCCAATGGCCAGCAGGAGCAAGCCGGCAGCACCTCGGGCAGACTCCTGTTTACTCACCTGCTTGTCACCAAGTCCAAACGAGCACAGTCAAGACGTGTCTGACCTTTTCGCCCAGGATGACCTCAGCAGATTCGAGATGGGTTGGATGGAGGGCTGAAGGATGAGTGAGGAGCCAGCCTGGCCGACCAGCCGTGGGCCTGCTTCCCAGCCACACCTGCCTCCTGCCCTTTCAGGTTGCGGGCGAGGAGGCCAAGGGGTGAAAACTGAGGAAATGCCTAAAGTCACAAATCTATCATATTGGACCCTGGAGCAGATCACTTTACACATGCCCCACCCAACGAAATTGTTTGCATTAAAAATAATGCAATGAAACGAAAAAGTTACGGTCAGAAAAATACAGCAAACAGGATCGGACTTTGTATACGTAATTTTGCCAGTAAGAATTCTTCGATAAAAAGTTAAATAAATATTACGATACAAAAATTAAAAGCTATAGATTAATACTTTTTAATTACACGAATGTATTTTTAAAGTGGGGCTATACATGAAGAAACACTTCTCAAAGAGTGAATTCCACAAGCTTCAGAGAATAACTCACACCTAGACAGACAGACCTGAAGCCGATCGAGTTCACGGTGCTGTGTGGTTTGTTTTCCACGACCTCTTTCGATGCGGGAAGATGCAATACCCTGGGAGCGAGAGGCAGGGACTGCACTGGAAGCCAGCTCCGGCAAGTTAGAATTGTCACCCTGACAAACTGACTTGAAACAAGTCATGCAGCTGTATCCAGATTAACTTCCATATAGAATGCAATGTCTATTAAAACTAAAACTGCGCACCTCGAAGCTTAGATATAGATCATTATACGATCACACTGACAGCAGCCATCGTTTGGAACTTAGACAACTTGTCGGGGAAGAAGTACTTTGTCACGGACATTGTTTAGAACTACTGGTGTCGAATGGTAATAAAAAGCTGACCCAATAGGCAAATAGATCAGTGGAACAGAAGAGGGAGCCCAGAAACAGACCCACATAGTGCGGACAACTGATCGTCGACGAAGGAGCAAAGGCAGCCTTTTCAACGGATGGCGCTGGGGCAACTGGACGTCCACGTGCAAAAAACAAACCTAGACGCAACCTAACGCTCCTCACAAAAAGTAACTTAAAAAGGATCACAGACCTAAAAGTAAAATGCAAAACTGTAAAACTCCTTCAAGGTAACATAAGAGAAAACCTGGATGACCTTGGGTTTGGCAATGACACTTGAGGTTTTTTCCCCAGCAAAACTGAATTCCAGCGAATTCTAATTTGTTTCTTCTAGCAATCTTTTCATTTTCGTGGGTGAGCTACCTTCTTAAATCTGAGAGTATTAATTATATTAATTACATATATTAATTAGTTCAATGTCTTCCTCCCTGCTATTTATTTTTTCTTTCTATTTATTTCTGTGTTGGTTTTTTTTATTTTTTTTTTTTTTTATACATTAACTCTATTTCCCAGGAGTTAGTTCTCCTATTTCGGGGAGCAAGGTTCATTTTAATACTGTCATTTTTCCTATAATAGAAGATCAGATAAAGAAGCTGTGGTACATATATACAATGGAATATTACTCGGCCATACGAAGAGGTGAAATACCACCATCTGCGACAACGTGGATGGACCTCGAGATAATCATGGACGTGGACAATAGACTAGTGGTTACCAGAAGGTAGGGGGGAGGGGGAGGTAAATGGGGTAAAAGGGGTCAAATATGTGATGACAGAAAGAAATCTAACTATGGGAGGTGAACACACAATATATATATGCCTCACTGTTAAAATGTACAGCTGAAACTTACCAGATTTTGTTAACCAATGTCACCGTAAAAAATTAATTTTTTTTAAAAAGTATTGAGTGATTCTTTCCTTTGTTTATCAGTACCTGAGGGTCTAGATTGAACAGCTATCGTTGGCAGCGAAGGCAGGTTCTGGTTCCAGCAGCTTGCTTCTCAAAATTGTGCACTGCGGGGGTGAGAGGCGAGCCAGGCGGGGCGTACGGCTTCTGGGTCTGGGGGCGTCGCTTTGCTCCCAGCAGCTGAGAACGGGGCAGCGTTCTGCTTCTGCAGACCCAGGAGCCAGGCTGGGGGGGTCCCTCGCATCAAAACTCCCACTCCGCCTCGTGTGCAATGGTGACTGTCTTCTGTTCCTCCTCCTGGAAATCTACAGTTGCCTCAGGCTCTTCACTTCTCTTGAGAGCCGCAACACCACAGCCCTTCCCAAGACCACGGCCATTTCTAGAACTCAGGAAGGAGTGATCGGGGAAGGCGCCCTGAAGAGGAAGCACGAGAGCTCAGATCCAGAGACTAGGGAGGCACCAGCAGCGAGAGAACAGGAGTCAGTATACAGTGGAGAAGTCGGATAGCACCTTGACAAGGTGATCAAGATGAACATCACTAAGGAGGGACATCGTGTGACTTCAGATGTGCTCCTAACCTAGGTAGTAGACATGTGCCCAGCACAGTAGAAACAACCTGAACCTCATCATGAGAAAACATAAGACAAACCCAAAGTGAGGGATGTTAGATATACATGGATATATGTAAAAGAGCGGGGAACTGTATTCTTCAAAAATGTCAGTGTCGTTGGTGATGGACAGAGGGTATGGGAGGCTTGCGGGGCTGGGAGAATGGGGTGAAGGGTTAAAGAAGTACAAATTAGTAGTTGCTAGAGGGTCACGGGGATGGGGAGCACGGCAGAGGGAACGCGGTCAGCAAAATGTAGTGGCTGGGTGGAGAGCCAGAGGAGAGAAAGAGCAATCAGGGGGATCGTTTTATAAACTATATAAATGTCTAACCAATGCACTGTGTACCTGAAACTAATTCGAAACAAATTTTTTTAAATGTCAGTGTCGTGAGAGACAAAGAAATGTTCCAGATTAAGGAGGCCAAAGAGACATGACAATCAAAAGCGGTATCTGACCCCAGACTGGATTCTGTACTGTACGTGAGAAGGAGAACCATTTTGGGTTAACTGACGGAGTTGTAATGTGACCAGGAGATTAAAGTACTGTAGCAATGTTTAATTTACTGAGGTCGACAGCTGTGCTGAGGTTACGCAAGAGAATACGCTTCACCCCTAAAAACACTGAAGTATTAGGAGTAAAGGGTCATGATGCATGTAACTTCCCCTCGAGTGGTTCAGAAATGAAAGTGTGTGTGTGTGTCACACACCCAGAGACACATACGTACACAGAGAGAAAAAGAAAAAGCAGATGAAGTAAAATGTTCACATTAGGTGAATCTGGGTAAAGGAAGACAGGTGTTTTAGGTGCTATTTTTATTTTTGCAACCTTTCTATAAGTTTGAAATTATCTCCAAATAAAAAGGTTTTTTCATGCAATAGAATATGCAAGTCTGGAGCTCCAAAGGAGGGAACTGGACCAGAGGTAGAAACAGAGGAAACATCAGGACGTAGGTGATGTTTAGGGTCACGAGAACGGATGAGCTAATGGAGGAGAAGGTCAAAGATAAAGAGGAGGGAACAGAACCACGCCCAGGGAACAAGGACATTCAGCGATCGGGCAGAGGACGAGGAGCCAGCCAGGAAGACGGAGGCGAGGTGGGTGGAGGGAAACCAGAGTGGCGAGGTGCCATGGCAACCAAGACAAGACAGTGTTTCAAGAAGAAGTGACTAACTGTGACAAACGTTGCTAAGAGACGGCCTAAGATGCGGACCGAGATATGACCTCTGGATTTAGCAAGATGCAGATCATGGGAGACGTTACCGAGAACAGTTCCGATGCCCTCACAGTGAGAAAAGCCGGCTGCGGTTGTCTCCAGAGTCGACACAGGCGACGTGTAGGCAGCGAATCCAGGAACCGTGGCCATGAGAGGAAGGGGGAAGCAGTCAGTTTCTACACCACTCCAGCATCGATGACTGTTTCTCTTCCAGTAACTCCCTCCGTTTGTGGGCCTGATAATAGCACCCTCTCCTCCAGCACCGTTAGGAATGTGTCATTCCCATGGGATTTGGGGTGGAAGGAGAGGTCCACAGTGTCCTCGGCCCACCATCTCGAGTCAGAAATCTGTGTTACTTTGCATCCACCGTATCCTTAAATCCTCCCCACAGTATTGTGAGGAAAATATTATCATCCTTACATTAAAGATGAGGAACCTTAGGCCCAGAGGGGTAAAGACCCCAAGTCCACACAGCTCATCAGTGACGGACCTGGGATTCACACCCAAGTTCGTTTGCTTTCGAAGCTAGCGATTGCACCCTACCATCTCGACAGAATACAAAACTAACACGTGACATGGGAGGGGCGAGCAATGGAAATTGAGGGTTTAAAAAACCCTCCTATCTTTACCTAACGTGATCTTCAATTTTTCTTGTCTATTTCCCTACTTTAGTAAAGTTCGTCTTGAATGTTTCGGCTTTTCTCAGCTATGCTGAGAGGAACAAGTGGCAGAGGCGCGGTGTGGAAAGATCATGGAGGCAGAAGGACCTGGTCGGAGGCCCAGGCCCAGCGGAGCCCGAGAAGCCCTGAACGCTGCCCCCTGTACAGTGGAATCGGGGTCCTTGTCAACGTTCGCATCGACCTATGGAAAGCTCTCGGCGCCCAGGAGAGAGTCTGCAGACAGAGGCATTTCCCACAAACCGCCTTCCCCGCTGACACCCGCCTTGCAAGACGCCTGGCGGGTTTTAACATCCAAACTTCAGGGAACAAACATCTCTCTCCCAGAAGTGTTTTTCAGCCATAATTTATCAAGGGTAAATTTATATTTGCATCCATGAAACGCAACACATTCCATCTTAAACAAAACAACGTGTCAACAAAGCCTTGAGAAACATTGACTTGTAATTAACAGAACTTGAGAAGTTCGGGTAAAGTGTGTTAAATGTCACCCAAGGGGAGGAGCGTGTCCATGTTGCTGGGACTGCAAGTGTCACAGTGTCACTCACACCACGCAAACATCAGCAAGCATATCGATTACGGCGCTTTAAGCCATGTTGTAAGCGTTTTACATCCTAAGTGGTACTTTATTACTTCTTTGTAGGTGTTTTACCGTATTTAATTACATTTAGGGTATTGATTGGCAGGCGCGTGCATTATAATTCTTTTCATTTAAAATATCAGGACCTATTTTCTGGTCAGCGTTTTTAGGCAGAACGTCTGATATTCAGGGACAGGTGACTGCCCTTAAGTGAAAAGTATCAGAGGAGCAGCATCCCCCCCCAATTCCCAGGAGATGGGGGGCTGGTACATAGGCATCGAAAGAAGGCCATTTCCCAGGGGAGCAGCATCAGAAAGCCCTGTAGTCAGTTCCTATCACTTCCTTCCTTATAGGGGACAATTGCCATCCGTTTGGTCACCGAGGACCAGTATCTTCTTCTGCACTTGTGGCCCATCCCCCGCCTGCCCCTCCCCCGCCCCCACATGTGCGGCAGAGAGACCAAAAGTTCCAGTACCGCCAGCACGGGCGGCCGGTGAAGTAAGTGACCCGGGCTCTGTCTCTTAGGAGAAGAAGCTGGGTGAGCTCCGAGATGCATTCTGGCGATGGGCAACGGTGATCGTGACGGCAGGACGTCCCGTTTCTAGAGGTATAAGTAGCTCTGTGTCCAGCCAGCACCCAGTGCCCAGTCCTGGGGTGTCAGCAGTGTGCCCCGCAACAGAGCAAATATGTCTTCGTTATACGGGTCCTATGGCAGGAGTTGGGGTGCTCTACTTGGCTGTGCGACGTCCAAACCGGCTGAGATTCTCTCTCTGCTTAACCAGCCGGGGCCAGTTGCTTCTGCTACAACTACGAAGCCTGACTGGAAAGGATCTTGCATTTTCTTGGCTAAAGAGAGGATTCGTTCGTGCCATCTTACCCCAAATTTTGCCTCTCGAGGGTATATCAAGTATCCAGTGTCCTTGGCCGATGGCCACTGTGGACAGAACGACC
>NW_011888935.1:526075-532667 GCF_000151845.1 Pteropus vampyrus | reverse complement strand
CAAGACACCTGGCGGGTTTTAACATCCAAACTTCAGGGAACAAACATCTCTCTCCCAGAAGTGTTTTTCAGCCATAATTTATCAAGGGTAAATTTATATTTGCATCCATGAAACGCAACACATTCCATCTTAAACAAAACAACGTGTCAACAAAGCCTTGAGAAACATTCACTTGTAATTAACAGAACTTGAGAAGTTCGGGTAAAGTGTGTTAAATGTCACCAAAGGGGAGGAGCGTGTCCATGTTGCTGGGACTGCAAGTGTCACAGTGTCACTCACACCACGCAAATATCAGCAAGCATGTCGATTACGGCGCCTTAAGCCATGTTGTAAGCATTTTACATCCTAATTGGTACTTTATTATTTCTTTGTAGGTGTTTTACCATATTTAATTACATTTAGGGTATTGATTGGCAGGCGCGTGCATTATAATTCTTTTCATTTAAAATATCAGGACCTATTTTCTGGTCAGCGTTTTTAGGCAGAACATCTGATATTCAGGGACAGGCGACTGCCCTTAAGTGAGAAGTATCAGAGGAGCAGCATCCCCCCTCAATCCCCAGGAGATGGGGGCTGGTACATAGGCATCGAAAGAAGGCCGTTTCCCAGGGGAGCAGCATCAGAAAGCCCTGTAGTCAGTTCCTATCACTTCCTTCCTTATAGGGGACAATTGCCATCCGTTTGGTCACCGAGGACCAGTATCTTCTTCTACACTTGTGGCCCATCCCCCGCCTGCCCCTCCCCCGCCCCCACATGTGAGGCAGAGAGAACAAAAGTTCCAGTACCGCCAGCACAGGCGGCCGGTGAAGTAAGTGACCCGGGCTCTGTCTCTTAGGAGAAGGAGCTGGGTGAGCTCCGAGATGCATTCTGGCGACGGGCAACGGTGATCGTGACGGCAGGACGTCCTGTTTCTAGAGGTATAAGTAGCTCTGTGTCCAGCCAGCACCCAGTGACCAGTCCTGGGGTGTCAGCAGTGTGCCCCGCAACAGAGCAAATATGTCTTCATTATACGGGTCCTAGTTGGGGTGCTCTACTTGGCTGTGCGACATCCAAACCAGCTGAGATTCTCTCTCTGCTTAACCAGCCGGGGCCAGTTGCTTCTGCTACAGCTACGAACCCTGACTGGAAAGGATCTTGCATTTTCTTGGCTAAAGAGAGGATTCATTCGTGCCATCTTACCCCAAATTTTGCCTCTCGAGGGTATATCAAGTATCCAGTGTCCTTGGCCGATGGCCACTGTGGACAGAACGACCTCCCAGTGGACACACTCTGAGAATATCTCTCAGCCTTGAGACCCGAAACCTCTGTCTCCCCTTTGCAGGTCTCAGGACACTGGCCACCTCTCTAGCTGTCGCGAGCGACGTGTGGATATGTGTGCCTGCTTCCCACTTTATCTCGGCTCTGTGAAAATCCAGTTCTCACTCACCACCAGCCCCCGCTTCTCCAGGGACTCCTTGGAGTCTGTGGTTTTCTAGCTGCTTTGGAGCTGAGTGTGGGAAAGTAGATAAGGAAGAGCACAAGGTTGAAACTCTTCCAGAAGCATCTAGTAGGTTTGTCTCTCATTAACACTGGTTTGCTGTTCTCTGCCTGAACTCAGACCACATCTGTCATCACCCTGGGCTGACGCGGGATGAATCAGACCCTATAGATGCAGGGAGTCCTCAGTGGTCTCCCTGGCCACCCTTGACACAGAACCCAAAGCGAATGAACAGATGAGACAGGATGGGTTTCTAACCATGACCGACAAATGCCAAAACCGTGCATTAGAGCCACCTCCTTGGTCTACTGAGTCTCCATGTCGTGGGACTTTCCCTTCGCTTGTGACTGCGTCTGAAAGCCTGACGCCCTCCCAGGAGCCTCCCCACACTAACAACATGCGTGGTCTCTGAGGGGGCTGATTGGGAGCGCGGACACAGGGCAACGTTCTCCTCTCTCCCAAAGAGCTCGTTTGCCACGCGCCTCACCCCGCCGATGCACCACAGCTCCGACGAGGTGGGGAAGGGCATGGGTTTTGTAATCCAGCTGGGAAAAGTGAGGCCTAGAGAGACCAGAGGGACTTGCAGTGAGGTAGAACCGTGCCAACTCAAGACGCCGGGGCCGGTTCTGACGGTCCGTCCACATCATCTGCTGGTGGCATCATCCTCTGTGTTTACCCTTTGCGGGATAAAGGCACCTATTTCTTCCCTTCCATTCGTCCTCTTTTAGCCATCCGATAAAGCATTTTTTGGAGATGCCTCGTTCTCTAGGGATTCACCAAGGCCTAGAATCTAGACCAACAAAAAGATGTTATAGCTTTGACCTCTAAGAGGTGGCTTATTATCCAAACAAGATCTGTGTTGCTCTGCTCCTCATCTCCTGAGTCACTGGTCTGCTTCTCCTGGTGGGACTTGTCAACTCCAAAGCTGACATCTTCCCACCCATGGGGCTGCTCTACAGAAGGCGAGATAGAGGGTAGGGGTGAGGGGGTGGAGAGAAAGTAGAGTCACCCATGAGGCCAGAAAAACACAATTCGGGCCAGGCTGTGGCGATGGTCAACCCGGGCTAATCGAGCCCACCTGCCCTCCTCACCTCTTCCTGGTGTAAGGGATGAGGATGTGAGGCCCTGGGTCGCTCCGGCCTCATTGTTTCTGACTCCAAAAATTTCTCTTCCATGCCCCTTTCCCAGTCACGAGCTATGGCATTTGAAAGCTAGGCTCTGAGACCGTTTCTGGCCTCCCATCCTATGGTCCAGGTGACCTTGCTTCAGACCTATTGTACAGTCCAACTCTGATGCCGATACTGCCCGAGAGACGCCGAGCATGCTGATCAGAGTTTCCGGGGTTCTGACGTCAACGAGGGTCCTCAGAAGCCGGGAGGGAGTTGCTAAGGAGAATCTGCACCTCGTTTAAGTCATCGGGTCGGCCTCTGACAACATTGTTTTCAGCTTCTCTGCTGCTGAGGAAACACAAGAGCCTGTTTCTCTCCACCGGGAAGGAGCTGAAGTTCACTCCGTATCCACAGACCCCATGGTCTGACCCCAGGCTCTTTCTCTCCCATGTAAGAGACACTAGACCCAAGCATCTCCATAGCTGGAAGTAGGAACCACCAAGTGAGCCGTGAGAGGCTGGGGGCCAGGCCAGTCCTTCGGCGAGGGAGGCTGTTAGGCTGAATAACCCCCTCCCAAAGGGATCCAAATCCTAATCCCCAGAACCTGCAAACACCTTACTTGGCGGAAGGGATTTTGCAGGTGTGATTAAGTTAAGGGTCTTGAGTTGGGGAAATTATCCTGGATTATCTGGGCGGATCCAATTCAATTACAAGGGTCCTTGTAAGTAAGAGGCAAGCGGGGGTGGGGGGGAGGTCAGAGTGAGCAGCAGCAGATGTGACAGGGAGGCAGAGGTTGGAGCGATGGGGGAGGGGCAGTGAGCGAAGGAACTCGGGCTGCAGATTCTCCGGAAGCCTCCAGAAGGAGCGCCAGCACTTGGATTTTAAACTCTTAGCCTCTAGAAAGGTAATTGAATACATTCGTGTGGGTTTAAGCCACTCAGTTTTTGGTATATCATTACAGCAGCAACGGAAACAAAGGCAGAGAGCAAGGCTAAGCGTTTGTAGGACCAGACAGAGAGCCGGGAATGGTCTCCTCAGGTGCAGTCCCCCGAGGCCACAGATCTTCTGGCACTGAGGGATTCAGGGACAGCGAATAATAGAAAAACCTGATTGACCAGGCTTATGCCAAAGGCAGGTGGCTCCAACCATGCCGAGTTGGTTTGGCGACTTAGTCACCGAGGACCTCGATTCTTCCCGTCAGTCCCCTGGTCTAGGTTCACTGCTCTCTCAGTCACAAGGATCCCAACGTCCTGGATGTAACGGCATCGCCAAGGTTCAGGACAGGGAGCCATTGCAGCTTTGAGTGTCTTCCGCAGAGTGGAGGAAGCCTTCTCGGAACACCCACCTACCCCTCACCTCTGCCTCATCGGCCAGAATTGTACACCTGTCCACGCTCAGCCCGGTGCCTGGCCAGCAGGCCGGGAGCAGCTTGATGGGGTGGACAGTGGGGACCCGCCCCCAGCAGCCAGCGTCCCTGAAGCATTTGACTGTTGGAGAGATGGTGGAGACCGAAAATAAATCAGGGTCATGTGAGCAAGGAGGAAGCTGGCAACTCCGTGCTTGAGGGGCATCCGGAGGGCCTGCCCTCTGGCACGTGTGTGGGCTTCGCTGTGACCCCCCCAGGTGGCCTGCTCCCTGTGTGTTTACCCAGCTCTTACCCCTCATCTACGGAGAAGGCGGGTTGGTTGGCGAGTTTGTCACCTTCCCTTCCCCGAATGTCTTACCAAGGGACCTTTCTTACTGGAGCCATGGGCAGAAATAGCACCCGCACCTCTGTGGAGGCCCGCCTCCAGCCCGATCTCTGGGTCAACTCACTCAGGCTGCTTCTCCAGCCCCACCCTGAGGGGCACTCAGGAGGAGGGAGAAGTTTGGGCATCAGAGGCAGCAAAGGTCTCCTTGTCAGGCGCTGTCATAAGCCCCCGTGGCTCTCTCTGGAAGGAGGAGATGTTGAAAAGTGAGTCCTCCTTACGTGAGTGGGTCCTTAGTTCGATGCCCCCGGTCCGCAGGGCACTTCTTTGCAGTCCCCTTGACAAGAACGTGTGCATCATCTGGCTGGTCTTTCACTCCTGCCAAGGCTTTTCCATGGTGGCCCTCTCTCGGACAGGACCCGAGACAGGCCTACACCTGAAGGAAAGCAGGCCGAAGCAATGAGCTCGCCAGGGAGGAACAGCCCGGATCGAGGGAACAGCGAGTCGAAGGGCCCTGAAGAGGGAGCATGCTGTGCGTGTCCAGGGGATGCAGGGAGGTCCGCTGGCTGGAGAACAGTGAGCAGGGCGGGCACCGGGGAGGGGGGCAGGAATGAGGTGCACATGTGGCCTCATAGGCAGAACCTCGGCTCTACCCCTGGTGGGGTGCGGAGGAAGCCAGGGGAGGGTTTGGATGGGAGGAATGACGTGATCCGACTTCAGCTCTAAAAGGATCGCTCAGCCACTGTGGGTAGGATGGATTGGGGGGGAAGAGAGAGTGAGACCGTCTGAATGTGTAAAGATTAACTAGGAGGTTTTGCCGTAACCCAGGTGAGAAAAGACGGTGGCTCGGGCCCGTGCGGAAGGGCTGGAGGTCGCGAGGGGACATACCGGTGTACGGTGAAGACAGAGTCAATAGAATCCACAGCAGATCGATCGGGAGTGCGAAAGAGAGAAGAGAAATGAGGTTAACCCCAGACTCTCTGGCCTTAGCAAGCGGAAGGAGGGAGTGTGCCCAGGGAGGCTGCATACCGGGGACGCGGACGGCCACGGACGGCTGTTTGGGCGTGTTCGTCTTGAGATCCTGTTGGATAACCGGTTGGCAAACTGTCAAGCAGGCAGCTGGGTGCATGAAACTGGAACTCTGGGAGGGGATCGGGCTGGAGATACCAATCTTCGAGTCATCGGCTTATAGGTGCCATGTAGAGTCGTATGACCACGTCGACCAAATGGGAACGAAAGCAAATAGAGAGGAGAAAGGTGTACAAGGGGTATGATGCCGTGGGGTCTCTAACCCCACGATCGGAGAGAAAGCATGGGTAATTAAAGTAGCCTCGAAGTACGCAGGGAGGGGGTGAAATACAAGCCTAGCAAGAGTGTAAATTATTTCTTAAGTCTTAAAAATATGCATTTTGCCCTTCTAGGAATCTATTCTAAATCTATGATAAAAATTAAGCGAAACGTACACAAAAAGATTTATGTGATTATTCTTTACACGTGGGAAAAATTGGAATAACTAAATTACTATTACTAATAATAATAATGACTAAATAACTAAATTAGGGAACTGGTAACAATAACAGGATGAAGTGTTATGAAGTTAGTAATCACCTTAGTTGAAACAGACGCTTAGAAAGGGTCTTTAACAACATGAAAAAAGTCCTTAAGGTATACAGTTACTCACTGACAATAAGCAAGATAAAGTGCACTTTTAAAAGTCACAGGGAAATTCCAAAATGTTGATTGTAATCATCTTTGGGTAGTAGGATTATAGATGACTTTCATTTTCTTCATTATCATTTTCTGTATTTTCCAAAATGGGTATATTTTTCTGTCATAATCAGAACAAAAATATCTTGTTTAAAAATATGGTCCATCCTGAAGGCAGAAGGATGAACATGAGGGTCTGGGGGGTCTCCATAGTCTGCAGCCCAGATTGTGCAAATTTCAGGCAAATCTAAAAATTCCCTCCCAAGCAATCTTAGTTTACTTCATCAGAGTTGAACACTCTAACACTTTAATCTGAAGATAAAAAGGAGTAATTAATTTACAACAACTTATTTACTCAAGGTGTGCTAAAGATTCTTATTCTAGAATGATTAGCATCTCCTAACTCTTTCCTTTCTAGACGTGCCCTAGCCCTCCCAGAATTTGGAGACGGCCTTCTGGACTTGGAACATCTAGACTCCAGCAGATATCCTAAGCAGCGTTTGTAAAATTCTTTCGCTTATAAATTCAGCAAAGAAAACATTGGAGTGCATCAAAAGGAACTTCTGCGAATGTATCAGCAAGCTATTACTATGTCACAAACAACCACAGAA
>NW_011888935.1:523056-526025 GCF_000151845.1 Pteropus vampyrus | reverse complement strand
CCCGAGACAGGCCTACACCTGAAGGAAAGCAGGCCGAAGCAATGAGCTCGCCAGGGAGGAACAGCCCGGATCGAGGGAACAGTGAGTCGAAGGGCCCTGAAGAAGGAGCATGCTGTGCGTGTCCAGGGGATGCAGGGAGGTCCGCTGGCTGGAGAACAGTGAGCAGGGTGGGCACCGGGGAGGGGGGCAGGAATGAGGTGCACATGTGGCCTCATAGGCAAAACCTCGGCTCTACCCCTGGTGGGGTGCAGAGGAAGCCAGGGGAGGGTTTGGATGGGAGGAATGACGTGATCTGACTTCAGCTCTAAAAGGATCGCTCAGCCACTGTGGGTAGGATGGATTGGGGGGGAAGGGAGAGTGAGACCGTCTGAATGTGTAAAGATTAACTAGGAGGTTTTGCCGTATGACCGCGTCGACCAAATGGGAACGAAAGCAAATAGAGAGGAGAAAGGCGTACACGGGGTATGATGCCATGGGGTCTCTAACCCCACGATCGGAGAGAAAGCACGGGTATTTAAAGTAGCCTCGAAGTACGCAGGGAGGGGGTGAAATACAAGCCTGGCAGGAGTGTAAATTATTTCTTAAGTCTTAAAAATATGCGTTTTGCCCTTCTAGGAATCTATTCTAAATCTATGATAAAAATGAAGCGAAACGTGCACAAAAAGATTCATGTGATTATTCTTTACACGTGGGAAAAATTGGAAATAACTAAATTACTATTACTAATAATAATAATTACTAAATAACTAAATTAGGGAACTGGTAACAGTAACAGGATGAAGTGTTATGAAGTTAGTAATCACCTTAGTTGAAACAGACGCTTAGAAAGGGTCTTTAACAACATGAAAAAAGTCCTTAAGGTATACAGTTACTCGCTGAAAATAAGCAAGATAAAGGGCACTTTAAAAAGTCACAGGGAAATTCCAAAATGTTGATTGTAATCATCTTTGGGTAGTAGGATTATAGATGACTTTCATTTTCTTCATTATCATTTTCTGTATTTTCCAAAATGGGTATATTTTTCTGTCATACTCAGAACAAAAATACCTTGTTTAAAAATATGGTCCATCCTGAAGGCAGAAGGATGAACATGAGGGTCTGGGGGGTCTCCATAGTCTGCACCCCAGACTGTGCAAATTTCAGGCAAATCTAAAAATTCCCTCCCAAGCAATCTTAGTTTACCTCATCAGAGTTGAACACTCTAACACTTTAATCTGAAGATAAAAAGGAGTAATTAATTTACAACAACTTATTTACTCAAGGTGTGCTAAAGATTCTTATTCTAGAATGATTAGCATCTCCTAACTCTTTCCTTTCTAGACGTGCCCTAGCCCTCCCAGAATTTAGAGACGGCCTTCTGGACTTGGGACATCTAGACTCCAGCAGATATCCTAAGCAGCGTTTGTAAAATTCTTTCACTTATAAATTCAGCAAAGAAAACATTGGAGTGCATCAAAAGGAACTTCTGCGAATGTATCAGCAAGCTATTACTATGTCACAAACAACCACAGAATGTCACTGGCACATAATAATAAGCATGCATTTCGCTCATGCGTTTGTCTTTCGGCTGGAGCCAATCTGATATAGGCTGAGCTTGGCTGGGCAGCTGTAAGCTGTAAGTTGGGAACATATTTGCTCCATATGTCCCTTCTCCTTAAACCAGTGGGCTAGCATGTCCTCAGGATGATGGCAAATTCGTGAAAAAAAAATAAGCCCAACCATGTACGTACATGCCACGTCCCTGCTTGTATGTCCGTTAATAGTCTGTTTGCCAAAACAAGTCAAATGTCAAGCCCAAAGTCAAGAACAAGTAAACTCTGTCTCCGGAAGGAACTGCAGAATCACATGGAAAAGGGTATGAATACAGGGAGGAGTGGAGAATCCGAGCCAATAAATCCATCTACCACAACCAGTGAAGAAGGAAAACAAAGAAAATGCAAACTTGGATGGTGGAAATTAATTTGCAAAGAGTTAATTTCTCAGTCAAAATCTAATCGTGGACAGCTCCAGTTCCCAGTTTCTGTCTCAATACCTCTGTTGAAACCCATCCCCCAAAGCCTCAGTATTCAGTCCTGGAGCATTTCTCATAGCCACCTCCTCCCGAGGACAGGCTGCAGCCAGAGACTCAGCCTAGATGGTCAGTGGGTTAATGGACACCATTCTGGGGAAGAAATAGAAACCTTGGCTTTTCTCTATTATGAGAATACTGGAGGCCGAAGACTCTCCTGGCCCTCTAAGCCAGCCTCAAGGCCACCTAGTCTGCCCTGCACCCCAAAGCCCCATCATGGTGAGGAAGAAACAGGTCTAAGGGGTCCTTCGTCCAATCTCTCTTAGAGACGGGAGGCTGAGCTACGTGCTGTTAGGTTCCTTCTAAATGGGAGATTTGGGGAGAGAAAAAAAAAATGGCATAGATGATAGAGACTCTGTTCATCCTCTGGCACCCAAGAGGGTGATGGAAGCAAGGAGCAGCGGCAAGGAAACATCGCCCGGGGTCTAGAGGAACAAGCCATACGACTGGGGAGAAATCCAAGAAGTCACTCTGCAACGGCGGAAGGTAGGACGTGGCGAGGACGTGGGGCCGCACGGCCGGCAGCGGCAGACGCCTCTTAAAAGGGCCGCGACCCCGAGCGGATTGTCACAGTGACGGACCTGCTCACTGAGCTCCAGTGCCCGTTCGGCTGCGCACAGCGGGCACCAGGGACTCGCAGGGAGACATCGTTGGAGTGAGGGTCGAGGCGAGACACGCTCGGTACAGAAGTGCTGGTGGTGTCCAGTGTTCCCTGTTGTGCCCTCCCCGCTCCCAGTGCGTGGACACAGAACTGCCATAGCTGAGACGTCATCAAACTGGATAACAGAAGTCGCTCCGCCCAGAGGGTTCCCTGAAACCCAGCCTCCCCCAACCCGGGGCCCACCCAAGCCATATCCAGGTGTATGCTCAGCGAGTCAGGTGCTCCTTGCTGAGCGGCGCC
>NW_011888935.1:515136-521591 GCF_000151845.1 Pteropus vampyrus | reverse complement strand
CCTCTCTGCCTCTCCCTCCCCCTTCTGTCTGCCTCTCCTTCTCCCTCTCCCTTTCCTTCTCTTTCTCCTCCTCCTTCCTTTCCAGCCCATTTCCAAAGCTGACCTGAATCTCTAACAAAGGCCCTGAACAAACCAACCACATGGCTTGGGGCCCAGAGAGGCGCCACAGCAATGCTCCGCGTCCCTGCATTATACTGTGTCACTCCCAAGACTCAGGAGTTTCAATTTCTGCTGTGAAACCTGCTAGTTAGGAGCACGGAACTCTGGGGCCGGGCAGACCGAAATGGAAACCTGCCTCCTCCTCTTCCCTATTGTGTGACCTTAGGCAAATTCATAACAGTGCCTACCTCACAGGACTGTAGTGTGGATACCGTGAGTCAAATACAAAAGCATTTGGTGCAATGCCTGCCGCATAGTGATGCTCGATACACCGTAGCTACAGCAACTTGTGGTTATTGTAATGCTGCGGTGGGGAAACACCCAATCTTTGTTACCTCCGAGAAGCAGGAACCCTGCACCGTGAATCTATCCACAATATCTGAAACACTTAAAGGACCGGTGCCCAACTCGGACGTACAACGGAAGGGCCAGTTTGGAGTTAACCCCTCCTGGGTACACCCATATGATAACAGGGATTTTTGTGGTCTGAGCAATAACATGTAAAAAAGGCAGGTGTCTGTGGTATATGAACATAAATGTGAAACAACACTCACCCAGCAATAAGCCAGGGACACCTGTTGGTATCTGTTAGAAGCCACCATGTGGCTTCCTCCGCTGCCTCATTGGATGGACAGGAAAATTTGTTTGTGCACCTGGTGAAAATACCAGTTGCCATCTCAACGCTTTCAAAATAAATCAGATCTTGTTTTGGTAAATTGAATATATTTCCTAGGACCGTTGATTCGATTTGATGAAGATGTTTGGAGTGTTTACACTGTGACCGGTGTTGTGGGTCCTTAAAAGGCAGAAGGAAAAAAATAGGCATTTTTTGAGTTCTCGCTATGACAAACAACCTCGTGGGTATTTATAACCCCCCTGTTCTACTTCGTTTAAGGAGGGTGGGTCCAGAGAAAGCTCTTTTGTGTGACTGGGAGTAAAGGGGTAAAATGGGAACACGAACACTTCAGGTAAGAAAAACGAGGCCATTTCAGTGGCCTACGACAACAGGGCGATGCTCAGGGGGAGCAGATGGCTTCCTTCTGCGTGGTGATGCGGGCACCTGGGCTCCGTCCAACGTGTGGGCCTGGTGTCCTTTCTGTGCCCAAGCAGCAGAGGGGCGTAGAGTATGGAGAAAACCCACCCACTTCTTAAAAGGCCCCTCTCAGAAGCAACGCACAGCACTTCTCACATTCCAGCGGCAAGCATCACCCACGTGGCCGCTCGGGGACACAGGAAGGCAGGGCAATGACACCCTTATTCCTGCTGGGGCAGCCACCATTCCACACTGTGGAAAGGGAAGCACGCGTTTGGATAAATAGCGAGCTACCTTCGTGGACGCGTGTTAATACATCATCGTATTCCTTTTTGCCTATTTCCCTCACTCTGCCATGAGCTCCTAAGAAAGATTTGCTCTGCTCATCCTAGGATCCCCAGGGGGTGGTGCTGCCTAAATGGAGCCTTGAAAGTTCCCGGGTGCAGAGGTCAGAGACACTACAGCAGGCCCTGCGAGGCGGGGGATGGCGCGTGAAGAGACAGGAAGAGGCAGGCCGCGGTGTGTTTGCGGAGCCCGAGCCGCAGTTACTAACTGGGGCAGGAGAAGGGGGTGGGTCTGGGCCAGGGCGGGAGCTGCGTGCAGGGCCCAGGTGGGGCAGGGCCCTGGCCTGGGCCTGAGGAGTTGACATCTCTCCCTCACTACTGCACAGCCCAGAAATTCTGCACCAGAGAGTGGAAGCGACCAAAATGCCCATCGATATACTGAACGGATCAACAAACTGTGACCGGTCTACACAGGGAAATGTTATTCGGCCAGAACGGGAAACGAAGTTCCGATTCACGCTGCAGCTCGGATGAACCTTGAAAACGTGATCGAAGGGAACGAAGCCGGACGTGAAAGAGCACATAGCGTACGATTTCCATTCCCGGGAGATGTGCAGAACAGACAAAGGCGAAGAGACAGCAGAGGGCGAGTGGCTGCCAGGGGCGGGAGGGAAGCGGAGGAGGTGGGGGAGATGGCAGCGGGAGAAGCAGGCGGTGGTGCCGGCTGCACAGCTCTGTGAATGCGCCCGAGGCACAGAATCGTACGTGGACTCTATCTCAGCGAAGCTGGTATTTTAAAAACAGACCCTTAAGACGAGGCGGAAGCGTGAAAGGGCTTTGAGCAGGTGATGGCGACGTGGTCGGGTATCCGGCTACCTGGGCGATGGGCTGGGGAGGGAGGAGAAGGGAGCGTGGAGACTGGCAACCCGGGTGAAACGGAGGAAGGAGCTGAGCTGACACTCCCCAGGCGCGTTAACTCTGGGGCAGAGGGTAGGACAAAAAACACAGAAGGCGCGGAACCAGCTTTGCAGCCCTCCACGGAAAACCACGTTCCAGTAAACTCTGCAAGCAAAACGCGCACAGCACAAGCGACGCGCCAGGCCCATTCTCAAACCGCGTCGCACGATCCAGCCAGCGAGCGGCTGCCGCTGGCTCAGAAACTCACCTCCAGGGGTCCGTCTGCTCAGCACCAAAATGCGAAGCGAGCGTCTCAGATTTTCACCGTGCGGATCTGGACTGTGCAGCACTGGCTGCTGGCTCTGTGCTTGGCGTTTGGTCGTTTTTCTTGGATAATATTAATAATCCAACGCACATATCGGAAAGCTGTTTGCATATTTTGGGACTATCTCCTCCTGGAGCGGAGGGGGATGTTTTGCAAATGAGGAGGCAAGTGATGCCGGCAGTGAATTCGGTACCTGCCGAGTGCGATGCCCGCCCTGTACCCAGCTCTGCGGCACAGTTGGGTTTCGCGAATATCTACTGTGTGCCAGGGACCAAGGGGTACAGAATGGACAGGAAAGTGGTCTGTGTTCTCGAGAAGCTCCCAGGCTGGCGAGAGAGAAGGACTGAGGCCGATGGGGTGAGATTACGGATCGGCGATGATGGGGCCCCGCTGCATCCCGCCTGGGCGTGAGGGAAGCTCACAGAGGCCTCCTCGGGGGCGGCTGCCGGTCTGAGCCGACGCCACCGTCTGCGGGCCCTGAGGCTGGCCTTGCGTCTCGCATCCCTCGGCTCGGCTCGTGGAGTAACTTTTTCTGGGTGGGAGAACCCCGTGTGTGCATAGAACTGCGAGGCAGGGGAGGAGGTGTGGGGATTGGGCAGAATAACCAGACAAGACTTTTCAGGTGAAACCTCAAGATCAGAGAAAGTCCAATCTATAGCTGCCTCTGGGGCTCGTGGACTGTGGAGGGCTGAGAGAGAGAGAGCCTCACAGGATGCTAAAAATGTTCTGTGTTTTGATTTGGATGATGACTGGGGGGAGATTGGGGAGAGAGAGAGAGAGAGAGACTTTCAGATTATATTAACAAAACAGAACAAAACCCTAGGCCTGTTACAATAACTGGATTATTCCTTATATTTTTCGATAGCACAAAAATTACTCACCGGTATTTCCCATTTACAAGCGTTTTCATCTGTATGATCTTTTATTTCTCTTAATAAGCCTTAGATTAATTAGAATTTTATGCCAGAAACTCAAACTCAAATGGATTAAATCACTCGCCCCAAATCACCCGCCGGGGAGGAGCAGAGCCAGGATTTGGATTTGTCCTCCTAGCTCTCAGTACAGCTCTATTCCCGTCATTCCAAGCTAGTTTAAAAATCGGGAGCTCTTAAATTTCATAGTCGGTCGCGGTTTGTGCCAAGAAGGCCCAAGGAGCATTTCTTAGCTGTTTCTGACATAAACTCCTTTCTACTCCGTTCAGCCAAGCCTTGATCCACCACGTGCAGGGCACAAACTTGCTCCTGGGGGACGCGGCGGGAGGACCCTGGCCTGCACCGTCCAGCAGCTGAGGGGTTCGTGGGGGAGACAGGTTGGGCACACCCGGTCACGCCGAAGCGGAGCCGAAAACAAATCCTGAAGCAAAAAGGGTGAAGCAAAGGCAGACGAAGCGGCCATGGTTTTCAGTTGGCATCGATCTCACCCCCAATAAACCTGGCCATTCTGAGGACCCGGCTGGGGGGCTGCCAACTAGCAGGCTGCATGGCTTGGCTCCCGAAGAAGCCAGAGCTGAGCACTTCTCCAGGGAACGTCTGTGTTTCTTCTTTCCCACATATTCCCCGGGCCCAGCCTGGGGAGCCGCGGGGAGCCCTGGAGCCTTACGCATCGGCCCCTTCTCTGTCGGCCGTGTGTCAGCCATGGCCACGCTGGCTGAAGCGGTCAGGCTCCGGCTCGAAGATGAATGAACACGCTGAGCTTCCTTGACAGGGGTCAAAGTCTCCTAGATTTCTGCCTGATCAAAGTCCCAAGGAGGCCGACATCTGAGCCTCGAGGGGCAGAAGGCCGACTCACCCAGATCTCTCCCTGGGCTCCAGCGGGTCTGCGAGAAGCAGAGTGAGGTCGACCGGACGAGCCCAGACGTGGTCCTGCTCTGCCTCTCTCCACTGCTGTGGCCAAAGCCTCCGTTTCCTCGTCTGAAAACTGGGCGTGGTGACACCTGCCTCTCAGGACCGCCGTGAGAACAAAACCAGAGCACGAAAGCCAAATGCCTGAAACGCCTCACACGCGGCCCCGTCGTAACTGGCAGCGAATGCTCTGGAGCAGACTCACCCCGTGTCACAGTCACACGCAAACATCCCTCCTTAAGTGGCCCTCTCCGACGATGACTTCGCAATCCTTAAGTGCTAGACTTGTCTTATTTAAGTCCCAGAACAGGATGCCTTTGTCTTCGGAAACCCCAGCGTGACCTGGGAAAGACGCGGTTCGTGGGACGGCATCGGTGAGATGGAGCCACCGCGATGGCCTGAGGCGGGGCCCCAACCAGGTGCTCGTGCTCAGCCTGCCCTGCAGGTTCATGCACAGTTCAAAGGGCCAAGCGGAACCCAGTTCCCCAAAGTAGAACAGCTCGAGAGGCCGCCGTGTGGACCGGGGGCCTGGGAGGAATAGCCAGGGCACAGGAAAGCCTTACAAGGTCAAGGACCTACCATCTTCCCTACACCCTTTCGGACAAATGATAATCGACCCTTCACCAATGGAAAAGCCTCAGGATTCGCCAAACCCCAACCCTCCCACACCCTCGCCACTGGACAAGGTGTCCAGCTGAGCCCGGGACCCTTCGTCCATCCATCCTTGGTGATGTGGAAGGCAGGCGACCTCTCCTGAGCACCATTAAATTGCCATTGTCCTGTTAAGGAAGCAGACGGGTGCAACCCTAGCACTTCGAAGTGAGGGGTTTTATTTCCTGACCCCTCCCACCTCCCCTCAGACCACCTCCAGGCCCCCTGTGTCTCTCTTGGGTCACACAGCCCAAGAGACTCAAGAAACAAGTGTCTAAACTCCCGAGCAGGCCTCTATCATCTTAAGAGAAATAAACTGCGAGTGTCTAGCGCAGAGTCTTAATTATCAGGAGAAAAATGCCAATCCGACCTTTCAGAGAATGTCAGTGCATCTGTCTCCTTTTCTTCCTGGGGCGGGGTGGAGGAGGACACAGTTTCACCTTTGAAAACAGGACTGAATACGACATGAGAAGAACGTTGGACCTGAAATGTGGCAAAATTCCGGAGACGGGAAACTCGCCACGGTGGCGCCTCAGATCACGGGCCACGGGCGGCCGTGCACAGTCCGAAGGCGCCGTTCCTAGCTCGCCGGGGAGAAGCCAGCCCTGGGCTTTCTCCACCAAGACTTACAAATCAGAAAAGGGTCGGGGTTTTGTTTTCCCATGCACCCTGGGACCCACAGGACCGTAACCTGGTGTGGGATGTCTCTGAGGGCTGTCACCTTAGCACAGTGGCGTCCTGGGATCAAGGTGACCTCCCACCCCAGGGGTTTTCGTGTCTGCCACACCCTGGCTCCCTTGCCCGAGGCGTCATGCAAGTTCCCTTCCCTGCACACGCACACACGCCGTTGGCGAGCCGGTGTTCTGCTGGACACGGCTAATCTCTCCATCAGTCCGAGATCGCTGAGATTGTGAAGGCTAATTATACTTTGGGCTCGAGCTGCTCATTGTCCCTGTGGTGCCTTCACGTCTCTGGTTTCACCTTCCTGAGAGACACAATGTTCAGCCACTTCACTTTCGGCCTCCGTTTTCTTGTGTCTAAAATGAGGCAGCTTGACGAGATGAGCTATTTGTGTATCCGCCCAAGGAAAGGCAGCCGGTCGGGGGCAGAGCCGGGACGAGGGATCAGATGCCAGCTCCTCTTCTGTTGGGAAGGTGAGGGGCCAACATGCCTTCCGGAACGATCCTGAACACCATGCTCACTTAACTTTCCTTTCCTTGGAGTCTGCTCCCCTTCCAGAAACCTCTCTGGGTAACTCATCCCGC
>NW_011888935.1:512574-515086 GCF_000151845.1 Pteropus vampyrus | reverse complement strand
AAAATGCCAATCCGACCTTTCAGAGAATGTCAGTGCATCTGTCTCCTTTTCTTCCTGGGGCGGGGTGGAGGAGGACACAGTTTCACCTTTGAAAACAGGACTGAATACGACATGAGAAGAACGTTGGACCTGAAATGTGGCAAAATTCCGGAGACGGGAAACTCGCCACGGTGGCGCCTCAGATCACGGGCCACGGGCGGCCGTGCACAGTCCGAAGGCGCCGTTCCTAGCTCGCCGGGGAGAAGCCAGCCCTGGGCTTTCTCCACCAAGACTTACAAATCAGAAAAGGGTCGGGGTTTTGTTTTCCCGTGCACCCTGGGACCCACAGGACCGTAACCTGGTGTGGGATGTCTCTGAGGGCTGTCACCTTAGCACAGTGGCGTCCTGGGATCAAGGTGACCTCCCACCCCAGGGGTTTTCGTGTCTGCCACACCCTGGCTCCCTTGCCCGAGGCGTCATGCAAGTTCCCTTCCCTGCACACGCACACGCGCCGTTGGCGAGCCGGTGTTCTGCTGGACACGGCTAATCTCTCCATCAGTCCGAGATCGCTGAGATTGTGAAGGCTAATTATACTTTGGGCTCGAGCTGCTCATTGTCCCTGTGGTGCATTCACGTCTCTGGTTTCACCTTCCTGAAACCCTTTTTGTCTGAGAGACACAATGTTCAGCCACTTCACTTTCGGCCTCCGTTTTCTTGTGTCTAAAATGAGGCAGCTTGACGAGATGAGCTATTTGTGTATCCGCCCAAGGAAAGGCAGCCGGTCGGGGGCAGAGCCGGGACGAGGGATCAGATGCCAGCTCCTCTTCTGTTGGGAAGGTGAGGGGCCAACATGCCTTCCGGAACGATCCTGAACACCATGCTCACTTAACTTTCCTTTCCTTGGAGTCTGCTCCCCTTCCAGAAACCTCTCTGGGTAACTCATCCCGCATCCCAATGCCCTCTCTGGCTACGCGAGGTGTCCCAGGAGCTTACCCCACACTCCCGCTCCCCCAAGCAGGAGTAGGCCCCTCACTCAGTCACCACCCTCCATGGCAGTATGGTGACTCTGCTGCTGCCCCCGCCTTCACCCCCCCTCCCCACCCGCACAGTCTCTCAGGGCCTCACTGCAGCTCCAAGCCTCACCCACGAGCCACCCCGATGGTCCCTGCCCGCCTCCCCCCACTTGCCGCAGACCTGTTCTTGGCTTAGAGGGGCTTCCTTTGGCGCAGAATTCAATGTCATGTCCTGACTCTTTTGGTTCCAGAACAAGCTTTGGCCCTGGGCCTAGGACAGCAGGTCACACGCCTCCTGAGAGCACACAGGAACGGGCCCTTCCCATGAGATGTATGAAAACTCAGTTGCAAAGGTAATCCTGTTCTGTCACATTGGCAAGCGAGGGCAAGCTCATGGGAGGGAGGGCCCGTCCAGCCCCAGGAGGCAGCTCAGCACCAGGCCCCCCTTCTCCCATGAGTCTTCCAAACCAGGGCCCACGTCTTCTCTCTTGTTCCTTCTACCTAGTGTGTAACATACACACACTTACACATGCACACACAGTATGTGCACACGAGCACCAATACACACATATGCGCATGTTTGCACACATCACATACACACAGGGTGCTAACACAGTGTTCCATCCAGCCTGAGGCTCGGGAGATTGTATTGACTTTAGAATCCTTGAATTCTAGAAAAAGGCATTAATATGTGCCAGGGTCAAGTCCACCTAGCATCAGGCATGTCCGTGGAGTGATGGGAAGTCTACCTCTCCCCTCTCACTTTGGTGAGCCCGAAGTTCCACTGTTCGAGATTCATTTCTTTTGGCCTCAAAGGTCACTCGGTCTTCAGAGGTCCCTTCTCCCCCAGTAAATCATAAGTAGCTGGGGAAGGAACTGCTATGGGCCCCCAGCGCCAGTCTCGGCCCTGGATCTGTGTTTTAAGTAGGGAGGGAGCATGGCCCCGGGGAAGGGGACCCAGAAAAGACCTGCAAAGAGAAGGGTGGCCCAAGGCACAAGGCAAACGGGCAACACAGGATCACGCCCAGCCTGCCCGGGCTGCAGAAAACACGAGAAATCTCACTCACGCACGCAGCAGGTGTGGACCAAGTGCTTACCACATTCCAGGTGCCGTGCCGGGCACTGGGGATACCGTGACGAGCCAAACCAGAGATGGCCCCTGCCTCCACAGAGCTTCTGGTTCACCGGCAGAAGGGTGGGGAGAAGCCAACCCCAAAAAATCACGCTGATGAATATGTCATTGCAAACCCAGATGAGCACATGTGCCTGAGGAGGGCTCTGTAAGAATGGCACCAAGGAGCCAACCTAGACTCAGGAAGTCTTTCTGAGGAAGTCATGCTCGATCCTAAAGGAGAATTAACTCGGAAAACAGAAGAATACGCGATCCAGGCAGAGGGCACCGCGCGCGCCAAGGCCCTGGGGTGGAAAGGACCCACCTAGCGCCGCCATGACGTGTGAGCACTGACCTTCGGTAAACTCTGAACCTGGAGGAAAATGTTCCCTTCTAAAAATGAGTTTCC
>NW_011888935.1:508012-510224 GCF_000151845.1 Pteropus vampyrus | reverse complement strand
TGTACACCTGAAACTTACTGGATTTAGTTAATGTCTCCATAATAAAAAGTAAATAAATAAACAAACTTACGCAATGCTATATGTCAATTACATCTTAATAAAGCTGGAAAAAATAAGTTGTTAGGATTAAGAAAAAATAAAAATAAGATAAATTTGTGTCCTATAAGAACATGAAAATTAGAATTTTTAAATAACTTGATCTGATTATCAAATTAGTGCCTGGTCATCTTCGAAGTTTTAAGTAGAAAGTCATAGAAGAAAATGATGAACTTTCCTGTTTTTATGCCTCTCTCCACCCTCCACGAAAGGCAGGTGGGGGTTGGGGGTGGGCGTTAGCTTTTACCCGCAAAGCCCACCCTGCGGAAGACCTTGCACCTGGACCCCCCGGCTCCACTGAAGCTGCCCGAACATTAGCATCAAGGCCAATGCGACTCGACCGTCCTAGTACACGGATCTCATAAGAGCACCATCATTTTCAAGTCTTCCAGCTGCCTCAAGTTTCCCTCCTATGTAAGTCCTAGATTTGGGGTGAAACTGGTCTTTCCCTTAATCGAAGGGAAGAACCTTTGGCACGTAAAACGGTGCTAAAATACGAGGAGAACAGAGATAGAAGAGAAACCCAACTTCCATCAAAACCACAGTCCTCAAGTCAAAATTTCCCATTAACCACAGGTGACCGTTTCTGCCTAGAGCGCCAAACACGCTTCGAAGTTCAGGTTCACTTTAAGTTCACCATCCTATTTTCTAGTACAATTTGGCGACAACCAAAGTTCTTGATAGAAGTCGAGGCACGTTATTCCCACTGGAATATTATTTGAACGGAAATATGTTGAAATAGATGGGGGGATAAAGGAAACTTACAAAACGCAGACAGACTCCAGTTCCAATTTTATTTGCATACAAAAATATATTATAATGGGAAAAGCATATCACTGTTTCCAACTATATATAATTAATTACAAATATTTTTATAAAAGCACTTTAAATTACAGGAAAGCTGGATTGGAAGTGAAAATACCATATTAGCACGGGTGGTCTGTTCTAATGTGCTGCAAGCAGGTGAACGAAGTCAGTTTCACTGTCGAAATTGCCCAGAGATGAGCCCGTGCTGGCTTGAGGACGAGTCTGAGAACAGCCTGCTGGTAGGTGAGGGCTCATCTCTGTCCCCTGGGGCAGCAGATTCTGTAGCTGATTTTACCAGGTCCTCGAGCTTGCTGCAGCTTCTCTTTTAGGATGAAAGGACCCAGAACCTCCCTTTTTCTTTTTTACATACCTGTAAATAGGATAGATAAGGTTATCCACTCGCAAAAGTTTACAATCCTTGTGCTTAGCCGGATCACACCGTCTCAGACAGGCATCAAAGCAACAAAGTTCATGGCAGGTCACCCACATAACGCACGTCTGATTAACTGGAGCGACAGGGCAACCAGCTGCACTTTACATGAAGTAGACAGGCTTGTTATATGGGTCTAATAGCAATTGTGTGGTGATTGCAACAATCTGTCAAAGCAGGCTTTGGGCTTCTGATGTGGGCTGGAGCGGCAGGTAAGAAAGTGGGCAATCAGACCCTCAGGGAGAGCACACACGAGGACTCCCCCTAACACTGAAGTTTGTCTGAAACAGTGATAATAACAGTTACTTTTTCTTCTTTTTTTTTAATCACCGGCTTTGGATCCAATTTTTCAGATTTTACCCAGCTATTTAGCAGAGTACAGCATGAAATATTATGGAACATCAACTAAATCAACTCTGTCACTCAAAATATAAGGGGTCAGGGCCAAGTTCTCCACGCCCGCTCTGTGACTGAACCAGGCCCCCCAAGAGCAGGGCTGCTGAAACTGTTACCTCGGAAGCTCTAGCCAGTCCTTCTGACCCCTGCAACTCTGTCCTTGTGAAACAGAGAGTGTAGACTGAGTGTCAGGGTCCCTTCTGCCAGACCCCCACCCCCAATGCAATTACGATGAGATTATCTCCAGCTCCTAACACGTCCGGTCACACAAAACCAGGTGTCATTAGTGTGATAGCCAAATGGGAGAGAAGGTCTCGCTTATGTAATCTAGGTCTTTCCGTACCTGGCGTGGGTCTTTGGTAGCAAGGTGTCCCCAAGACAATTTTCTCTTTGGGGACCCAACCCTAGAGAAGTGGGACCTCACCAAGCCCCTCGGATCCAACCTGGGAAAACGTCCCCGGCCCATGGGATGGAACCCTCCGG
>NW_011888935.1:502939-507644 GCF_000151845.1 Pteropus vampyrus | reverse complement strand
CAAGAGTCGGAGTTCAATCTCCCCATGTCAAAGACAGCTGACTACTCCCACGTTTTTCCAGAATTTGTGACCGCTTTGCATCTCTCTGTCTCAGAGACGTTAGTGAAAAGGATCTTGTGCCGACCCTAAGCGTCTGCTCCGACGTTTACTTACGGTCGACTCCAACACTGATTCTGAAGATCGGCCTAAGTGTTTCTTTCTTGTTTTTTTCCAGTTTGTCATTGCCCCCCACCCCCAAATCCCACCCTCACCACTCTCCCCCACCCCCCACCCCTCCTACACCCACCCCAGCAACCTAGAATCTCCCTTCGGAGCCTTACAGGTTTGGGGAGGAGGGAGCGGGGTGTGAGGGACAAGGCAGTAAGATTAACAGTTTCGGTTTTCTGACTGCAGGATTTGAGGTGTGGCCCCGCGGCCCTGCGCGTGGACACTCAGCTTCTGTCATTCCTGCCTCACTTCTCCCTGACCTTTTCTTGTTAGTGCTGTCACCTCAGCACGATCCTTCGGCCCTCAGAGTCCCCCGGTATGAAATGAACAGGAGCCACTGGTCCTTGTCAAAGTGGTGCAGGGGAGGTGACCTGAGGCTCCTCTCAGCCCCTCTAAGCAACATCACGAGGTAACTAACGTGTCCTTATCCTGATTTTGTTCCCTCTGCATCCTGGGTATATCTTACTTTTTTTCTGTAGAACTCATCATTTGTGCCTTCTCTGAAAGGCACTACTGGATATTTGTATTAATGAACCCCTGCTGGCTACAAATGGCTCATTGTTCTTAGCGTTTAAAGTCAACTTGCCAGCTAGAGCCTCTTCCCTTTAATGCCTACCTCTGAGGATCAGGTAGCAGATCTGGGCATGTTTTAAGCCTCTTTCTGGACTGCTCTGTCTCTCTGAATCCAACGGGCCCGTTACAGAGGCTTACAATGGCAGAGTCCCCAGTGGCTGCTTACATTGCTATGTTGGGAGGAGAATTTTAAAAGGTCTCTTTTGAAAGAGAGGGAAATTCAGTCTTAGTGCCAGAGAAAGAAAAGTGAATGACTCTTCATATTTCTTTTTTAACTATGTTCCATTTTTACAGTCTGCAACTATTTTCAGCAAGTATGTTTCTTAAGGGAAAAAAAAAAAACCTTTTGTTTTCAAAAGGGCACTTGTTTACAATAATAAGAACATTCAGCTCTCTAGCTGGAGACACTTTCTAGTTCCAAAAAATGAGAAACTGCTTACGCATCTTTAAAAACATTTCAGGTCGATTAATATCATAGTAGGGATGGGCTGGGGCTGCTATTTCGAATCACGTTCGATCGCTGCTTGTCTCATAATGACGACCCCATTTAATCGCTAAATCGGTAATCTGCAAGCATTGGTTAAAGAGTTAACGCGTTAAAAAGAATCCAGCTTTCTGCAAAGCCTAACTGCTGAGTTTTACATTCTAGAACCAGCCGGTCTTGGAGAGAGCCCTGTCATCTGGCACG
The DNA here is from genome assembly GCF_000151845.1 of Pteropus vampyrus. Lineage (NCBI taxonomy): Eukaryota > Metazoa > Chordata > Mammalia > Chiroptera > Pteropodidae > Pteropus > Pteropus vampyrus. The sequence continues at coordinate 506,176 of NW_011888935.1, read as the reverse complement.
GTGCCGACCACCGTGCCAGAGGAGAGAAAGCAGAGCCCAGAGCCCACGAGCTTTCTTTGTCCCTGTGAATTTAGTTTCCTGTCCCCCCACCCCAATTTTCTGATGTCATTCTCACTCTGATCGAAATCCTGAGAAATCCCACTTCACACGGGACTGTGCTAAGAGATTGGTCTTACCTGTCTGCTCTGCACGTTTGGGAAAGATTGCCGAGGGCCGATGGGGAAATAGAGCAGAGGCCAGGAAGGAGGGAGTAAGGCAGCAACAAAGCTGCGCCCCCCCCCCGACTGACGGACTCACCTTTCCGCGGAGCGACAGGCCCGGTGGGCAGAGCCGAGGGGGCGGCTGTTGGAGAGTTCAGTTTTTCATCACTGAAGCTGAAGCTCTCCCTGGACAGCGAGTCCGCACCTTTCAGCAAAGAAAACGTGAACTCGTGAGGAATGGTTTTCAGTCTACAGTCTGTTGATAACCAACAGTTGGTCTCCGAAAGGAGCAAAAGGTATAAATCTATAAAGTTTAAAAAAAAAAAAAAAGTTGATATCCAGATTTTATATTTACGCCCCAAAATGATTTAGGCAGGAGAGTGTGCCCGTGAGTGTGTGTGAGTGTGTGTCTCCGGTCGGGCACACACACACCAAAGGCCCTTGCTCCCTGAAAAAGGCGGGTGTGATGGGGTCACCACCAGCAGATCTTCCTCCTCTGCAGCACCCAGGAGCCCACCGCCCAGGGCTGACCAACGGCCAAGCCAGCGCTTGGCTGATGGGGTGGGGGTGGCTTGGGAACTTAGACATGAGAAATCCTCTTGCCTAAGAAATGTCTTTTTTGCCCTCTGAACCCCCTACAAGACAAACACAGGTGAGATCTTATGACTTAATAACCCTCCCTGCCTGTTCAAGCATCTTCGTCAGTTTTCCTGAGAGCTTGCACTCGGAGGATGAGCTAGAGGGTCAGAGATGAAGGTTTCTTCTCCTGGGGCTTGTCTATTTCAGACAGTCCAAGTGATTTCATGGCTCTCTCTATTGTCATACCCTCACAGAGCACACCAACAGCAAGGCAAGGTACCAGAGGCAGGACTGCATGGGAGCTTGAGGGAAGCAGCTCAGCTACCAAGTATTTGGGTACTCTCGAGCAAGACAGTATCTCTGGGCCTCAGCTCGCCCATCAGTAAAATGGGAAGGTGGTCTAAATAAGCTTAAAGTCACCTCCAGCTCTGAAGTACTGAGATTCTGTTTCTCTAAGTCTCGTCAAGAGGCGGGCCGGGGTGGTGGGGGGTGCGCAACCAACCCCCAGCCGCCCCAGCCATGTGCCTGTGTCACGGAAAGGACCTGCTGGCTGAGCCGCACCAACTCAGAGGGCTCCGAGGCAGAGCAGGCAACGGAAGCAGGATGTGGCCTCTGAGGTCACAAGGGAACAGTCTTCCTGGTTAAAACAAAACACAAAGCCAGCCACAGTTGTCACAGAGATGAGCTCGGGAAAGGCTTGTCAGGTGAGAGAGGGCAGCTGAATCAGGGTGGCCTGGCCAGCCCCCTCCTGCTGGAGAATCGCTCCCTGAATCCAATTACCTCCAGCTCAGGAAGAGGCAAAAACATCCTTCTGTGGTCCCCTTAACTCAAACTGAACAGGAAGGACTAAGTTACAAAAAATATGCCCAGAATCAAAAGGGATTTCAGAATCAAAAGAGGGTTTTGGTCCCAAGAAAATTTATCTTCATCCCGAAAAGGTGTTACAAGCCCTCAGGCACCTCACCTGGCTCCTTTTCTTCCCACCCTCCTCTGCCAGGTGGCCCCAGAGCCATCTCGTCTTCGTGGCCTACCTGTCCACCCAACCTGTCCACTTTTCCAAACACGTCCAACCCTCACAATGTTTTCTTCCTTCGAAGGTCCAGCCAAGGTCACCTAAAAGGACCACGCCATTTTTCAGGACTTTGACGCTGAACACCTACTGATCCAAAACGCTGAACCTCTCACGTTTCTCCCCAAATACGCTCCTCGGAATACTGGTCCTTTGAAAAGAAGCAGTGTGCGATCGACTAAATCTGGAAAACACTGAGCACCTCTACTGTGTGTTCCTGCTTTAACGTCCCTGAGAAGTTTGTGATGAAGAAACCACTTTAGCCCTACAGCCCAAGTTTACATGGCCATGGGACACTTTTTCTGTGGCACCCCTGTAAATATTTCTCAGGACGCTTGTATTCAATGGAACGTGACTTGGGACATTCCCTCTGCTTGCCTTGTCCGCTGAGCCCACCTCTAGAGCCATCTGGGTCTTCTCAAGGGAAAGCCTTTTCCCCCAGACAGCAGAGCATTACCATTTGTCACCACGCAACAGGCAGGAGGATTGCCACCAATTTGTGGGGGAAAGATGAGGTAAGACTTAGAGGCAGGAAAACCACAGAGCGCCCCGGGAGCCAGGCCTCATGCCCAGATTCCTGAGCTAGAAGGAAGGAGAGCAAGGCCTTTGGCACATTATCTCTGGCTCTGAAGGACACCCAAGAGCATCAGCCCTGTATCTGGCCCAGAGATTCGTTGGCCCAGGTCTCAGTGGGCACACCTCTGGTCTCTATCTCCCAGGGGCAAGTGGCCTTGGAGAGCCAGTTTCTCCACGCCTACTGCACCCCGCCCTGCAGCACAGGCCCTCGCCCTGACTTGGCCTTCATCTCTACCCTACGCCAACTCTCTCGCGATGGTGCGTCCACATATACTCACTGTTGGGAGGGGGACACACACACACACACACACACACACACACACACACTCGCTCACATTCCGGCTCCTTACGACACCTTGACACCTCTTTCTGTGAGTTTCTGTGTACAGTCTGGGCCGGACTTGACTCCAGGCTCCAAAACATTGAACCATCAAAAGGAAATGAACCCCGAGCATCCTCAAACCGAATCTGCTCACAGTTTGGTCCCACCCCGTGCTTATATTCTGCACGTATCATTCATGGAAAAGATGACAAGGACAACCTCAAGAGCCCCAGAGGTACTCTGGGCCCAGCGGAAGCTGCCACTATAAAGATGTGTGGGATAAGGGGCCATGTGTGACTCTGTGCAAGTCACTTCACCTCTGAGCCTTAGGAGAATAACAACTTAGGCACTCCGTGTCTGACACCTATGAATTTCATAATTTTATTCTAAAGTTCCTGGCAGAATGGAGGATGGAGTGCCCAGGAGGGCAAGGGTCACCACAGAGAGTAAGAATCAAAGTTCTGGGCCCAGCCTTCCTCCTCTTCAGATAG
>NW_011888935.1:498033-501239 GCF_000151845.1 Pteropus vampyrus | reverse complement strand
GGTAACTTGTATCTTTGGGCGGAAGAAGAAATGTCTATTTTTCTCCTTTAGATGCAAGTAACCTATGTTTCTTTTTTTTTTTTTTTTAGTGAGAAAGGGAAGGGTTCTTCAAAACAGGAATGCAGTGGGTACATCTTCAGAGCAATACAGCTATAAAAGTTAAGTGAAAACCAAGGGAACCTTGGTTTAGAATTTTGTGTTTCATTTTCATGCAAGATGCTGGCTCAAATGTATCTGATCTGTGTGATATAGCGTGGTATATATATTTCGATGGTCCCTCAAAAACATTAAACAGAGTGAATATTTTCTTCCAATCATGAGCTTAAGGCTGTTTCTAACTGCACTATTAAATAGCATCCTTTCAATTTTACAGCTAGAGAAGCTGAGGCCCACTCATGGCCCAAGGCCCTGGCAGAGCTCAGCCCGGGCTCCCCCTACCTGCCCAGATGACCACCGTCTTGAAGAGACTCCTTCAAACAACCACCATTGATCTAGGTCCAACGGGACTTCAAGTCTATTCCTGGGGACCTGGTTCCCATTCCAGCCAACCGTCCCTGGTGACGTAGCAAGGGTTTAAAGAGAGCCCACGTGGTTCTGCTCATCTATCAGGAAAATGGAGACAATGGTGCCTACCTTATAGGACTGTGGCACGGACCGTGTGAGGGAACACATTTAAAGCACAGCAAAGAGATCACTCACAGTAAGAGCAAATAAATAATCATGGTAATCGCAGCATGGGCTTGGCAAAAGTGACCTGCTCTTATTTTCATTATCCTGGTGTGTCTCCCTTTTAGTGGACTAAATTCAGTAGGATCGACCTTTCGCAAACATTCTCTTCCACAGAGAAGCATTAAACAGACAGATGAGTATAACAAATGTTTGCGTTCAATCCTTGGCAGCAATTAAGATACACATATTATCCTTCCTTAAGAAATTACTATTTAGCTACACACTGCTTCTGCCAAGACTATTTCTAATCAGTCTGCGGAGGACAAACTACTCGTTTATAGAAAAGGCTAATGTCGTCGGAGCCTTCTTTACACCCCTGCATGACTTCTCTAACCATCAAGGTTAAACGGTTGACAACAAAGGCAGAAAGCAACACACACACACATCTCCTAAGAAAAACTCCAGACTATTTTCCAAGTATCTCCCCAGAACCATTAAGAATGTGTCTCGCGTGTCTTTGCTGTGAGCCCCCTGAGAACAGCCCCCAGATCTGAAACGCTGTCCAGAGGGAGGTGCAGTCACCCATGAATGGGCCAGCTGGGACTGGAGTCTAGCCAAATGCGGCTGTGGTTCAGAAAGGAACTGCTCTTTGCAATAGAGCAGCACTGGACAGGCGGTGCCAGCTTTCTTTCCCATGGGGGAGAGAATCTGCCCTTGATGAATCACTTGCTCTATGCCCTAGCAGAAGACAGACTTCAATTTGGCCACAGATATTGAGACAAAAGTTCAAAAATTTTTAGACTTCCCTTTGAAATAGAAAATAAGCGGTCTGGCCATTAGCAACAAAATCCAAAAATACAAAACGGAAAATTAACAGCCCGGTATTCCATTCCCTTTCACCTTAAAGCTGCAATTAGATCTAACCCTTGGGCAGGGCTGCCCAAAATAGTCAAGCCGGAATTCAGGTTTCTGACTCAGACCCTACACAGGGTGGCAAGTGTCCTTTACCCCTTTTCAGGAAGACGGCCAATGTTTAAGTCTAGGGACTGAATCTTTGTGGTGTGGCAAGGAAGAGCTTCAGATTTCAAAAAAAGACGATCACAGGGAAAAGCCATTGTTTTTACCTCCAGTGTCAAGGGCAGCAAAGGGAGCAACATTTGTGCTTGTAACCCACCTAGGGAGCGAAGCCTCAAGAGTAACCCAGAATTATTTCAAATTCACTTGGGAATATAACAAGCAATCCACGATTTGAAAACCAACAATCATGCAATTCTGAAAAGTCACCAGATTTGCTGTTTGACACCTAAACAGATATCCATAATCCTTACAGGGCATTTGAGTTCCTGGGAAAAAAGCTGTCTCTCTTCTGAGATAGTTCAGGAGGGAGAGACCTTGGAAGTCAACATCCCTGTGCCCAATCTGCTCTCTGGCTCCCCGTCCGGCCTGAGTGGGGAGTGGAAGCCAGTCTGCCCCCCGATGGCCTGCGGGAAGGGAGAGAGACTCTTGCTAAAACACTTGACCGCAGTGCCAGGGTTCTTTAAAAGCCCTCTGCGATGGAGTGGCAAGTCTGGGAGCTCAGGGCCAAACGAAAGTGCAAGAAGTTATTTCAAAAATCCCAAGAACAGCAGCTTATGAAACCGTTTCTGGTTTCACAAATATTTCGGTGTTGTGCCTCCCCCCCCACCATGTTCCCTCCCACCCCCATTCCTGTGGCACTTGCTCCATATCCTCTCAAAAGTCATTGCTGAGAGGGGAGAGGAGGGGAGGGGAGGGGAGGAGAGGGGACTGTGGCTTAGGTCCCAGGAGTCGTCTGGCTGAGCCAGAGCAAGCAGCTTACACGCTCCTGCCACGTGACACCTGCAGGCGGCAGGTGGACCCGCTTATCCCTGGAGCCTTCCCAAGAATATGCCGCCCTAGGGTCTTGCCCCGACAAGCCTACCTCGCTGGAGGCAACTCTCCCAGTGTCCTAGAGGGGGCGATAAGCTTTAGGGTCTTTTTTTTTTTTTTTTTTGCATTTTATTTTATTATTAGTTTCCAGTATACAGTACGTTGGTTAGACGTTCATATAGTTCATGAAGCGAGCCCATCCGACTCTACACGCAGCCACTACAGTGCAGCTGACCGCGTCCCCCACGCCTGTGCTCCTCGGAGCGCCGGGTCCTGGGTGTCCCCAGGGCTGCGGTCCCCTCCCCGGGTGGGGCCGCACTTACTCTCGGAGTCGCTGAGGCCGCTGCTGTCGCTGACGCTGGCGCTGCTCCGCCGCTTCATGCGCTCCAGGTGCTCCTCGTAGTGGAAGTGGCGCTGGCGGAAAGGCGACGCGAAGTCGGCCAGCACCGCGTCGAACTCGCTCAGCGCGTCCGTCAGGTCCCCGGGGGCCGCCGAGTCCAAGGCTGGGGCTGGGGACACGGGCCGTGGGCTCAGGCGACGGGTCCCGGAGGGGCTGCCACCACCCCTGAGCACAGCTAACATGGGCCGCGCGCTGGCCAAGTGACAGCCACGTGGTCGCGGCCGGCTGCTTCCCTTTGGGTACCCTAACC
>NW_011888935.1:495610-497343 GCF_000151845.1 Pteropus vampyrus | reverse complement strand
CCCTGTCCCCCAGGCACCGCCCTCGCCACGCGCCCGAACCGCAGTGACGAGAAGTGGCGGGAGCCCAGGCTACAGCCCCAAATATTTACCCGCCGCTTTCCCCGCGCGCCCTGACAACGCGACCCGCGACAGCGTCTTGGGCGTCACTGGAGCCCAGAGGAGTTTACGGTCGGGCCCGAGCTCCGCTGCTGCCCGCGTGGGCCCCTAACCCACTGGAGCCCCAGTTTCCTCATCTGCGAAATGGAAAAGCTGAGCAGCCCGGGTTTGCTGCGAAGAATAAAGCAGCCAGAAGCCGTGGGAGCCCCGCAGAGTCTCCTGCGCGTCCCCACCCCACTTCCCCCAGGGACTTAAGGGTTGTGGGCGGGTGGAGGGCGAGAGGGGCGCAAGTCGGTGGAGCCCACGTGTTTGCGAACCTCAGTCGCTCCCATCCCGGAGCCTGAGCCTGACGACGGTCCTGGGCGGTCCGTCCAGTCCCCACTTGAGTTCTGAGCAGCTTGCTAGGGAAAGAAACGTCCGCGCAGCTGCAGAGCCTACCTGGCGCCTGTCCTGTCCACACTAATGAACCACCCCGCCCAGCCGCCTGGCAGGGGACCAGCCGTGGCGGTGATCGACTCCCCTCGTGCTGCCCAAAGGTGTACCCTCTCGCCACAGGTGGCTATGTTAGCATCCCCCCAGAAGGGTGTGGTCTCCATGCCTTTTTCCAGTCACTAGCACCCCATAAGTAACACCTATGGTCACGCCTGTTCGGAATTTTGTCACCAAGAATTAGCTTTGCCCTTTCGAAACCTCTTTAAACAAAACCATGCTGTATGTATTCTGTTCTATCTGGCTTATTTTGCTTAACGAAACGTCCATGAGATTCATCCATGTCGTTGTAGTGTTAATCCATCTCTCTGCCAGGGGACCGTTGTTATTTTGTTGTTGTTCCTGTAAATAATGAGGCAATGAGTATTCTTACACCTGCATCCTTGTGTGCGTGATGCAGAGTCTCTAAGATATATATCGAGAAGTGGAATAACCAAATTGGTTTGATTATCTCTAGTCGTTGGCAAAGGTAAAGAAAGCTACTGTGAATATCTCTGTGCATTTCTGATACACATAAATGCTCACTTCTCTTGGGTTTATACCTGGGAGAGAATTTCGGATCACAGGCTAGGCCTGTGCTTAGCTTTCGAAGGTACGAGTTTCCAAAGTGCCTGAATGAATCCACGCTCCCCGCAATGTATAAGAATTCCAGGTGCTCCATATCCGGGTCAACGTATGATATCATTAGACTTGTTCAATTTAGCCATTCTGGCTTTCATTTACATTTCCCTAATAAGTCATTCAACTGACCACCTTTTCATATGCTTCGAATATTTCTTAATAAGAGAAATAGAACAATACAAAGTTGAAATCCCCTTTTTCATCCTTCCCAGTCCTGTCTCCCTCCCTCCTCAGAGACAAACAAACATTACCATAAATTTGGTAAGTATCCTCCTAGTCCATGTCATTTTTTTACCTAAATAATATTTATATGTTTACATAAAAATGTATAATTGCTTTATGTGTTTTTAATTCACATAATTATTTTCATGCTGCAACATGCTTTGTTTTCACATTTGTCGATACACGCAAATCCAGTTTATTCATTTTATGTGCGAAATAGCATTCCATTGAATAGCAACAATTTATTTGCCCACTCTTCAGGTGATGGACAGTTGGGACATTTCTCTGTCGCAAGCAATGCTGCA
>NW_011888935.1:480659-494505 GCF_000151845.1 Pteropus vampyrus | reverse complement strand
ATGGATGGAAGGCAGACATGAAGCTAGATTCCACACCATGAGGTGGAAGCCGTGTATTAAGGATGGCAGCCAAAATGGATGGATCCTGGATCCCTGAGTCACAGGGATCATGCCAACCAAGCCTGACATAACACCAACATGAGAGAAAAATAAAATAAAATGTCCATCCTGTGTAACCTCTATGTGGGGAGTTTCTGACCTTCACAATCGAGCCTAATCCTAATACCTCAAACCTCACGTGGATCTCCCCAGGAACCCTTCAACCTGAAAGTCTTTTCCTTACTGCTTATGCAAGTTTCAGTCATGTTTCAGCGACTGAATTAGTTTTCTAGAGCTGCCATGGCAAGGTACCACAAACTAGGTATTTAAAACCACAGAAATGTGTCCCCTCACAGTTCCGGAGGCTAGAAGCCCAAAATGAAAGTGTTCCCAGGGCTGGTTCTTCCTGAAGGCTGTGAGGGAGAATCTGTTCTATGCCTCTCCCCTTGCTTCTGGTGGTTTGCTGGCAATATCTGGCATTCAGACCTCTGTAATAATATGGCAAAAGGGCCTTCATGTGGTGAAGGTTAACTGACCTTGAGATGGGGAAATAATTGGTTATCTCAGTTTACAGATGCCTCACCCTGATCTCTGCCTTCAGCTTTGCGTGGCCTTTTTCTCTATGTCTTTGTCTATGTCTCTTCTCATCCTCTTTTAAGGACACCATGTGGGATTAGGATCCACCCTGATACAATAGGATCTCATCTTAATTCGATTACATCTACAAAGACCTTATTTGCAAATAAGGTCACGTTCACAGGTACGAGGGGTTAGGACTTCTACATAATTTGGGGAGATCATAATTCAACCTACTACAGTGACTTAAACCCAAAATTGACCTAAAGTAGGCAAAATCATCTTAAAGGAGAATAAAGTTACACTGCCTGATTTCAAGACTTCCTATAAAAGTGCAATTTTTAAAACTGTGTGGTATTGGCCAAGGATTGGCAAGTAGACCAATGGAATAGACTCTAGAAATAGATACACACATATTTGGTTAATTGATTTATGAAAAAGATGTCAATGGAATTCAATGAGGAAATGAAAGTCTTTTGACAAGTGGAATAACTGGAATAACTATCTGTACAGACAAAAAAGCTTACTATAACATCTTCTACGCGCTCTACACAAAAACAAATTCCTAAACATAAAAGCTAAAACTACAAAGTTTCCAGAAAAAAAAAATATGGGAGCATATCCTCATGACTTTGATGTAAGGAATGAGCTTTTAGATTAAAAAAAAAACAAAACAAAACAAAACAAAAAACAAACAAACAAAAAAACACTCACTAGTCACTTTTTAAAGACTTCATCAAAATTTTAAATTTTTGTTCCTTAAAGAAACCATTACAAAAATAAAAAGGCAAGCCACAGACTGAAAGAAAACATTGCAATATATACATCTGATGAAAGACTTCTTTTTAGAACATGGAAAGACCATCTACAAACTAATACTGAAAAGATGGCCAAACTAGCAAAAACAAAACATGGGCAAAACTGATCGCACATCTCACAAGAGAAGAAACGTGAATGACCAAAAAACACATGAAAAGTCAAACATGCAATTACCCTGTGATCTAGCAATTCTTCTACATATTTTCCCAAGAGAAATAATAAAATAAAATTTAAAAAACATAAGTATAAGAACGAACTTTTATTCATAATAGTCAAACACTGGTAACAACCCAATGCCCATCAACAGAAGAATAGACATGCAACTGTGATGTCTTCAAACCCCGGATACTGCTCAGCAAAAAGAACAACAAACTACTGACACGCACGACGCGGATGAACCGTAGAAATATTATGCTTGCAAGAGTTCTGTGGTAGGGACAACAGCCCCTCAAAGATGTCCAGGTTCAAACCTCTGTAACAAATGGAAAAGGGGCCTTCATGTCCTGAAGGTCATGGACCTCGAGATGGGGAGATAATTCTGGGTTACACAAGCCCTTAAAAGCGGGGAACTTTCCTGGCCATGGTCAGTGGGGTACGTGACCACAAAGGATGCCCAGAGATGCACCGTTGCTGGCTTTGCAGATGGAGGACACACCACAAGCCAAGGAGTGTGGTGGTCTCTAGATAAAGGCAAAGAAAGAGATTTTACCCTAAAGACTCAGAGAGGAACCCAGCTCTCCCAACACCCTGACCTTGACCCACTGAGAACCTCTTGTTGAACTTCTAACACACAAAACTGTAAAATAACACATTTCTGTTCTTTCATTCAGTTAAGTTTGTGGTAATTTGTTCCAACAGCAACTAGAAAACTAATAGCATGTACCAATATGGTTTTATGAATCTAAGTCTAAAAACAGGTAAAACTCATCCACGGAGCTCTCAGGCGGATGGATGGCTGTCTCTAGTGAGAGGCGCCCCGGGGAAATGGGTCCCAGAGGAACTTTCAGAAAATGTCCTGTGTCTTTATCTGGTTGATGCTTACATGGGTGTATACATTGAACTGTCTACTGACAATGTATGTACTTGATGCAAAACGTACCTCAGTAAAAAAGAAATTTAAAGCAGGAGCAGCTATGCGGTCTGCTGTCACCTATTTTCAGCATCTCCTATTCACAAGTTCTATTTTACTTCTTTTCAAGAGCAAGCACGCACTCTTCGTCACTTGCTGACCCACAAAATCACCATCTTGAATCCAAAATGCCACTGCTTTAATCATCCTAAAATGTCCCAAGAAAACCTAGGATTTCTCTGGTAAACAGATGCCCCTGGCACAATGCGTGGGAGAAAAGAGAAGCAACTGTAGCTCTTGACGTGTGGGGGACCCTTTACGTCCCTCTCGTTCTGTCCTCCTGACAAACCCAGAGAGTCAGTTTTAGGGTCTCCATTTTACGAATGAGGAAACTGAGGTTTAGAAAGCTAAGACTCTTTCTGACACGACTTAGCTGACGGGAGACAGTGCTTCACCCCATGTCTGTCTGACCCCCTGGTCGATTCCCGTTCCATGACACCAAGTTGCCTTCCTCCCATACTGCTTCCCTCGCTCGTGGCACTGCGCCCATGTCCTTGGCAATGGCTTAAGAGAAAGGACGCAATGAATGTGTGCAGAATATTCCAGAGTTAAGGGCCCTCCTTGAAGAAGGCCCAGCTGAGGCTCTGAAAAAAAGCAACTTTTTTTGTAACTGTCAAAATCTGAAACTGTTAAGACGTCCTTCAGTAGTTGAGCAAATAAATAAACGGTGGCAGATCCAGACAATTAAATATTATTTAGTGCTAAAAAGAAATGAGCTATCAAATCATGATAAGACATGCAGGAAACTTAAATGCATATAACTAAGCGAAAGTAGCCAATCTGAGAAGGTCACGTACTGTATGACATTCCAGAAAAAACAAAACTATGACATAAAAAGATCAGTGGTTACCAGAGGTCCGGGAGAGAGGATGAATACGCAGAGCATGGGGAATTTTTAGGGCATTAGAACTGTTTGGCATGGTACTATAATGATGGACACATGTCATTATACATTTGTCCAAGCCCATAGAAGGCACAACACCAAGAATGAACCCTAAAGTAAACTATGGACTTTGGGTGACGCTGACGTGTCAGTGCAGGTCCGTCACTGTGACACAGGTATCATGTGGTGAGGGATGTTGATAACGGGGGAAGCTGTGCGTGTGGGGGGGTGGGAGGTATATGGAAAGTCTCTATACTTTCCACTCAGTTTTGCTGAGAACCTAAAACTGCTTTAAAAAATAAACTCTATTTTAAAAAAGACAGTAAATGGACTCGTGTCAGAAAAAAACGAGGGACTTTTAGAAAAAGAAAAATACCACAATGTGATTCTTTACAGATTTATCTCAGTATAATTGACATTCAATAAACTGCACAAATTTAAAGTCCACGATTTGATAAGTTTTGACGTATGCTCACAAGATAATGAACATAGCCACCACTCTCAAAGGTTACTTCCTTGTCTCATCCTGTCACCTCCCCATTCCCAGGTAACAGCAAATCTGCTTTTTGTCGCTACAGATTTATTTGCATTTTTCAGAATTTTATATGAATGGAATTATACAGTACATAATCTCCTTCTGTAATTATTTTGATATTCACCTATGTTGTGTGTATCAATAGCTCACTCCCTTTTTGCTAAATAATATTCCATTGCATGGATATTCCACAATTTGTTGGTCTATTCACCTGCTGATGGACACCTGGGTTGTTTCCACTTTGGGGTATGACAAGTACAGCTGGCACACAGCCAGGAGCAGATGGCTTTGTTCCTCTTGGGTGAACTCCTAGGAGGAGAAAGACGTGCTCGTATGCTCGCTACGCGTTTAGCTGTCAACTCCTAAAGAAGGAATCGGCACTTCAATGTGATCTCAAACCGAAACGAACCACAGCAAGTCTCAAGCAGCCTCAGAACAGGAGTTTCCTTATAGCTGGCTTCTACAACTTTCTGCTGCCACCATCTGGGGGCACAAAGAGGAGAGAGCTGTCCCCAGAAGTCCACTCCCCAGAGCGGGACTTGTCCTGCTTTCTCTGCTCTCTCCAGCTATGTTGCCCCGGGCTCCATCAGACCCGCAGCCTACAGCCCACTCGCAGACTGTTTAACTAACCTGATTACAGCCACAAACATAACTCATCGATTCAAGCCACAAACATAACTCAACGAGGAAGAAGAGGAGCATGGACTTAGACTTTCCTTCGAGCCATACATAGCACCCTAATATCACAGAATAAAAAGAACTTCAAATACTAGACACGAACCAGCACTGTCTTTGCAACCAAACCAGCTCTGCAAGTTGTGAAATGTGTCAGAGGTGTTTTTGCTCTAGTGCCTGGTCCACGGTATGCACTTAATTTGCATTTGAATGAATGAATATCACGTATATTCCCCTAGTCACAGTAACAGTAAAGATGCATTTGGTTGGTAGCGAGACCCGGACGAGCAGTCAGAAAACCTGGACTCTGGTACCGGCCTTGATGTTAAACTAGCTGTGTACCATGGGCAGGACGTGGAATCTTTCTGAGCCTCCATTTTCTATAGGTAACAGAAGAAAAACAACCTGGCTTCTTTAGCTTTGGGATGATTAAGTAAGATGACACCTGCAAAAATGCTTTATAAACTGTCAGTGTGCCACAGATGTACAATGTCTGCTTTAAAAATTTATTCCCAAATATAGGAGCAAATAAAAACAATTATACAATATGACTTTTTTTTTTTTTTTACATTGTCTTCCAAAAACTCAAATCTGCCTCGTACATTTAGCTCTACATCGTTAGTGACTTTGGAAGAGGAAATTTCTGCCAACCCGACTAAACCGAGCTGAGTCATAAAGAGGTCCATCGAGTTTCCAAAGTCGTTTTGCAGGTAAACTTGAATCTGCTGTCCTTTCCGAGGACAAGTCCTTCTCCTCTTTGAGCGTTTCCGGTGGCGTTTCTCTGCACCATCGCGCATCTCTGACACTCTGAAGCGTGGGGATCGGCTTAGTAAGTCTACCTGGAAAGCAAATGCTCATTTCTCCCTGGCACCATGGAGGATGATTGACGCCTGTCTGCGCTTGATTATTTTATAAGTAGTGTTAGTTAAAGGCTACCTAGTTCAAATACATAGTCCAATATTGTTAGAATGCAATAAAACTAATAGTCTATTAATGTGGGGGATTATTTCTACCACCGTTAGCGGGGGTGGGGGGGGAAGTACATAGAGATCTAAAGTTCTTCAGAATGGGCCGGATCTTCATCTGACCCTCATGTGTCCTCCGTGGCCCCCACCTTCACATCACTTGTCCACACCACCCGGAGCTTATTTTGGACGAACATCTGATTTGAGTTGGGGTCCGGGGACATTACCGTAGATGTGCAGTGATCGGTCATGTCCTTCTGAGGACTAGACGGTGAGTTCTCCACCTTCTGCATTCCATCACACGGTTCACTGCATTTCAAGAAGATTACTCTACTGTATTCTAACCCAGAGGCTTCCATAATTAAGAATGAATAAATGAACAAACACACACACTAGGCTGTGTGGAGAGAAGTGGAGAGAAAAACACAAAATTCCCTCCTGAGTAGCATCCTTTGCCAGAATCTCCTGGTAGAGAAAACGTCGAGATGGCCGTACTAATTGCAATGAAATACAAATAGGGCAATAATACATTTGGATAATGAAAAACAGACCAGCTACAGGGGTTTCCAGGGCTGAGGAAGCAGCACTCCACATGACACCTCCCTGCCATCCGCAGAAGGGGGAGAGAGGAGCTCAGTGTCCATCGATCCCCATCTCTTCCCACATGGTACGTTCACCCTCTTGAAACAGGATCTGCAAAAAGATCACCTTTTGAGAAGGGAATGCAGTCTAATTTAATTTTTTTTAAATTAAAAGTTTGGGTAACTGCATGAAAATGAAACCGTGAAAGTAAGCTTTATGTCGTCGACATGGTAAAACATTTTAGTTTTCAACGAAACCTTATCCTATAAGTAAAGTAGAATAGAGTAACACGTTAAATGAGAGGGCAAAAGATCAGGGTGAGCCAGCCCAGAGCCTTTCCGCTCTCTCATTAAACACGGCCCAACACTAGCAGCTAGTCTTTGGATCACCCCCAACGCATGTGAACATTGTTAACACTAACATTTTGTTCTCTCATTTTACTATGTGGAAAAAGAACTCCTTAGAGAGTAGCTGATTGAACATCTTAGGGAAGGGAGGGGGGAAATATCACTTTGAATATGGAATATCTTGTTGTTCCCGGAAAGCAAAGATGCTTTTTAAAAATATCTGCGACGTAACTCAGAGTGGGCTCCACGGGCCGCGTCATGACAATCTTAAGTACCACCATCTTCATACTTGAGAGGGCGTCAGAACCACCTGGAGATGTTAAAGCACACACTGCTCAGCCCACTCCCAGAGTTGCTGATTCAGTAGGTCTGGGGAATGGGGACAAGAATCTAACAGGTTCCCGGGTAAAGCTGCTGCTGCTGCTGCTGGTCAGAGACCACACTTTGAGAACCACTGATATAAGTTATCTTAATTGAGCTGGGTGACTCTGTGAGCATCCGTGAATTTATTATGATACTCGAAAGAAAAAAAAAAAGTCAATATAAAATGTACAGAAAAGCAGTTGTAAAAAAATTATAGTTATTAATACGCAGGGATGTTTTATCTCCTTTTAAATACATGTTGGATTATAAAGCGTAGTTCTTTTAAACTCTGTGTAAGCCAAGAGTGGAAATTCACAAGTTAATGACACAACTCCAGAAAAAATAAGAACTGTACCAAAAACAAGAAAAATTTAATAGCATGGTAGAAAGGGGGCCAGTCCTCAGTCAGCACCAGCAGTGCCCAGTGACCAGTCAAAACCCTGTGTCCCAAGAACAAAATGGCCAAATGGCCCAAAGAAGAGAATTAATTCATGCCCTCGTATCCTAGAAGAGAAAATTTCTAAATGCTTCATTGCAATGAGATGCTCATAAGGCAGTGCTATGTTTTCAATTAAAATATCAAACGAGGTTAATACATCATAATGGCAGGACAATTTGTTTGGCAGTGCCGGCCATGTGGAACCTCGACCGATGTTTGCTTCTGAGGAAGACATCAAGTTTCAGCAAACTTAAATCTATGAAAAAGTAATAGACTTAATTCCTATTGATAAAACAAGGTGCAACTTAAGTATAAAAGGCATAACTAACGACTCAGGTTTGCATTATCCTGGACTATGAGAGCAAATTGAGGTCTCCACCAAGAACCCATCAGCTGATAATACAGAAGGTCTAATTTTGTACTGTTTCGTTTTTACCCTTAGAATCCTTCATTCCTTCAAACTGTTTTCCTAACTTACGTTCGTTTGTGTTTGTTTTAACTCCTAAGCTTTTTCTTTCTGCTACTCTCTATCTGTAACCCATAGCCTTCCTGGCCCTGTAATCATCTGTGCTGACTTTTGGTCTGTTTTCAATCATATCTTTTCAGTCTGTTTTCTTCAGGCATTTATTGGTGTATATATTTTAAATAGTGTATACATTTTATGGTGTATATATATTTTTATACACTGGTATTTTATCTGATGCACTGGTGTATATATTTTAAATTTTATCTACTGTTTATAACCATATGATTAGTTTCCATGTCTTCAAATGTTGTTTCTTATCATTTTAATGGGTATGTAAGTAAACTGTAATTTAATCAATTCCCTCCATCTTTTTTTTTTAACATTTGGATCGTTTTTTACCTTTTCATTTTTATAGACAATATTTTGATGAATAGTCTAGTAGCTACATCTTCAGGCTCATCTGTAATTATTTATTTAGAATAAATTCAGAGATGTATTACTAGAACAAATTCAGAAATTGCTGAGTCAAAAAAATATAAAATTCGGTCTACAGCCATGCCACCCAGAACGCGCCCGATCCCGTCTGATCTCAGAAGCTAAGCAGGGTCGGGCCTGGTTAGTACTTGGATGGGAGACCACTTTGGAATACCAGGTGCTATAGGCATTAAAAATAAATGAATAAATGAATAAATAAATGAAAATAAAATTCTAAGTCTTATAGTATGTATTTTCACATTACAACACAAAGATTATACCAACGAGGGTGTAGCTTTCTGCAGAAAACACGAGGCAATGTTATCACACCAGTTAACTTCCTTTAGATACTCTCCTACAGACCAATCTTCAGAAATAGTAATATTTTGAGCTGTTTTCCTGAAAAAAATTATAACCACAGTACTATGAGCTCACATTTTAACAAGCTGATACAAAAGAAATAACTGCTCTTTGAAATGTCACCTTATTAAACCAGTGCTGTCCAAAGCCACCTTACAATGTCGTGCCTGTTTTGTGAGAGCACATTTGTTTGATTTTGAGGTCCCTTTGTGCAGGGGCCTCGGGCATCCCCATCCTCCTTGCGATGCCAACTAAGTACTATGTGTTTGACCACAAGGTCTGGGCTCTGCATACCTATACCATGCATTTTAGATTAAATCTGATTTCTTCCTTCAAGTGGATGCTTTATTCTTATAGCCAACAGGGCACAGAGCTCAGAGAAAGAAGATTATGTTTTTTAATGTTTATTAATGTCTTAAAACTATGTGCCCATCTGTTCTGAGTCTGAAAGAAATCAAAGTTAGGCTTACAGAAAATCAGGCACAGTGAATCAATCAATTTATTAACCATCGCTGAGTGCCAACAATGCGTAAGGCAACAGGAGTAACCAAAATCAGAGAGTAAACTTAAAAATATGTTGGTAAATATTCTACTTTCCTTTAGTTTCAGTTGATTTTCTTGGAGTATTGGATGAATGTTTAAGTTTGCATTTTGTTGTTCTAGATGTTTATTTTTTCTTAGCCTGGAAGAAGACCTTGGCAGCTATGTTTTTAAAGAATCCTGTTTTTCTTCAATAGATGCTTTTTTAAATTGAGGACATTAAGTGTCTTGCCATATAAGTATTGGCTTTATGTGTTTCCTCTTCTGTGAAATGTCCATTTATGTCTTTCATCTATTTTTCTATTGGATTGTTGTCCTTTCCTTATTGATTTTTAGAAATTCTTAAACTATTCTTGATACAGATTCTTTGTTCGTTAAATGTGGTGTACCTTCTCTCAGTTTATAGCTTATCTTTTCGCCTTTTGAAACATGTCTTCTAATGAATACAGTTTTTGAAATTTTAATATAGTCAAATATATCACATATTTATTTTATAGTGGGCTTTTTTGTGTCCAGTGTTTAAGAATTCCTTCCTTAACCCTCAAAATCTAAAGATATTCATCCATATTTTCTTCTAAAAGTTTTAAAGTTTTCCTTTGAACATTTGCAACCTTAATCCATCTGGAGTTGATTTCCATGACTAATGTGAGATAGGAATCTGATTTACTTTTCATGTGGATGATCATTTTTTTCCTGTTCCATTTATTGCATTCCCTGTAAACAATCCAGGAAATGCAAATCAAGACCTTAAAGGGTTACCACCTTACACTCATTCGGTTGGCAAACATTGAGCACTGAAGAGGGTAGATCAACAGGATGGTGAGAGTAAAAACCGTAACAACTGTTTTCGAAAATGGCCTGGCATTATCTTGCAAAGTTGAAAATCCACGCACCCCACAACCAACCCACATCCCGTTCCAAGGTATAAACTGAGATGACTCCAGCAGGCGTGCGTGGGGACGGAGAACCACATAACGAGAATATCTATTACAGCAAGAAATGTGAAATCCTAAACTCCTGCTTCCAGGAAGCCAGATGAGAAAGGCTGGTGTAGTCACACCATGAAATACGATACAGCAATGAAGATGAATGAATCCCAGCGACCCACAACAACGTGAACGACGCTTAGTAATAGAAAACGAAATGAGAAAAAAAGTCCCAGAAGATTATATACCTCATGATACCTTTTTTAAAGTCAAAAACAATAATCATTATATTGTTTGGAAGCATATATGTGTGATAAAAATATTTTAAATCAAGAATGAGTAAAAACACAAAATTTAGAATTGTAGCTATACAAGGAGGAAGAAATGCAGGAGATGAGCTAGGACAGGAACACACAGAAGATCGAAGCTACTGCCAGTGTGTTCATTCTCTAACTGGACAGCGAGTTTATGGGTGTTCATTACGTTATTAATGAATAAGCTGTATCTACACAAGTAGATGCAGGAAAAGAGGTTCAGGCATGGACCAATGATGACGGTGGAGGGTAAACCAAGGAAGATGAGTTCAACTTTGTTCACCTGGGGGCCACTGAAAATAACGTTGAGGAAGAAATTCAGCACGGACCCTTAGAGAAGGGAGCTGGCATAACTAAGGTATGAAGTGACAATGCTTGAAAACAGAGATCGAAGAGCTATTTGGTATAAGTAACAGTTAGGTATTAATATATCAAAACCTTACTAATTTTTTCACTGGGTCCTAACGAGGTGTTAGTTTATAAGTACGCAGCCTGCCAAAATTCCATGATCTTTCAGGTCTGTTTGGACCACCGTGAAAAATAAGTAAATAAATTCTCTAGGGAGGGGCTAGACAGAAAAAGAAGCAAGCCAAGAAAACCCTAGATTCCTTTAAGAACTTCCATGATATCACAAGAGTAAGTTAAAGACTGTGACAGTTCCAAGCTTTTCATAATAAGAGCAGCTTACATTTTTCTAGGATTTTATAGTTTGCCTAGTGTTTTCATATACACGCTTCGTTTGATAATGAGACAAAGAGCTTGAGAACTTGCAAAATCAAAGCTGTCAGACGTTTGCAACAAAAAAAGAAATAAATAACGATACCAATGAAACTGACAGAAATGTATCAGCATGATCTTTGTGTGCTTCAACTTCTTTAAATCTTAGTCTAAATATGAGGTGATCCTACGGTTTTATACAACTCCAATTCAACAAATATTTGTTGAGTTTCTAAAATATGCGGGCGCTGTGCTTAGATCCGGGACTAAAACAATGAACAAGAAAAGACAATAGCCTAGGAATTATTGATAAACAGGGCTTAGTAACGTAAACGTAGATCTATTTTAATTCCAAAAGTGGCATTATGCATGATACCATTTATGAAGCTGTACTTGGCTTCGCCTGGAACACATCCAGGAGAGTTAATGACCACTTCTGTGTCCACACTGGACCTCATCACGCTTTCTTTGTAGTATTCATCTCGCCGACTTGTGATCCTTTGTACATCAGTCTACAGCAGACATCTGTTACTCTGTTCACAGGAGACCTTGTCTTCTCAGGAGCTCCTTTCCCCACCTTCTGAGGCTGCCGGTCACATTGTCCCGCCTCCCCACCCCTGGAGGGGCACAGGATGCAGGTTGGCCATGCAGAGGGGGTGGCCTGTGATCCAAGCAGAACCCTTTTGAGAGGCTCGATATGAACCCTCGAAGAGAAAGAATTTGTCTCTCCTCCTAAATTGCTAGTATTAATATAGAACACCTAGTATTTTGGCTCCGTGGGAAAGTCTAAGAACCCAGAGGAGACTGAGTTGTGAGACAGCGGGGCTGAATCCTGAAGAAACCCAAAGCCTGAGTCCAGCAGTGCCCCAAACCCAGGTGCCTGGAATTCCCGGTTAAAAGAATCAATATATTGACGTTTAACTAAGCTTTGTTAGATTAGTTTACGGTCACTAAAACCTGGGAAAGTCCCAACTAATACTGTCCCCTCTACAAAATTGTGAGCCTCTTCAAGCAACTATGAGCTAGGGCCTAATTTGCACTGACATTGGACTGGTGGCTGCTGCTCAGGTAGCAGGCATAGAGCCTAAATGAAATTGCTCAGGTTTTAGGGCACGTAAATGCAACCTTAGGCCCATGAACTTCCAGGAGGATTCGGAGAGGATGCGCGTATGTGGACTTTTCAGGTGAGAAAGTTAATAGTTGTTATCGATGCTCAAAGGAATCCCAAACCAAGAAAGCTCAAGAACTCTCTCTGACCTAAAGGCTGCACCTAGCAAACTCAGCCTGGTTTCAGTGACAGCAGTCATCACATCTGGAGACGTGGAACAAGGCAAGAAAGAGGTTTTGTAGAACTTTCCTTCAAATCTAAAGCATGAAAAAGCTTGCCGTGCTCCAGGTAAAGTCACGCCTTGAGGTTCACAATTTAGTTGATGTTAGATGAGGGTGTTTTCTGGTTTGTTCTTCTAGGCTACTGAGGGATACAGCTGGGGAATAAGACCACGGCCACCACTCCATGTCGCAAATCTGTCAGGACGCCTCCCGGGGGCCTCCCAATCCATGGATCCACTGAGCAAACCTAATTCCGTTATTAATCTCCAGCTCCCATTCTTTCCTTTCTTCTCTTTTCTTTTTTCTCGTTCTCTCTCTCTGCCTCTCTCTGCCTCTCTCTCTTTCTCTCTCTGTCTCTGTCTCTGTCTCTCCATCTCTCTCTCTCTGTCTCTCGTTGTTGTGGTGAAACACACATAACATAAAGGTTCCCATCTTAATCCCGTTTAGTGCGCAGTGCAGTGGCATTAAGCGTATTCGCCCTGCTGTGCAGGCTTCACTCACCCTCCCCAGAACTTAGTTTCCTGAGGCTGCCTTAACAAACAGAGCCGCAGCCTTGGTGGCTCACGGCGACAGAAACCTCACTCCCGTTCCGGAGGCCAGAAGTCCAGGGTCAAGGTGTCAGCAGGCCGTGCTCCCTCCGAAGGCCCAGGGGGAGTCCTTCCCCGTCTCTTCCGGGTTCTGAGGGCGCCGGGTGTTCCTTGGCTTGTGGCTACATGGCTCCCAGCCCTGCCTCCGTCTCCGCATGGCCTTCTCTGTCTCTGTGCTCCTCCTTTCCTTCCTCTTGTAAGAACTCTTGTCTCTGAATTTAGGGTCCCTTCTCTTGGGTAATTCATCTCTTCTTGAAATTCTTAACTTTTTCCAAGTAAGGTCACTTTCACGAGTTCTGGGAGTTAGGCATATTATTTGGGGACCACAATCCAACCTACTGCAGCTGGGTTATCCCAGAAGCCTTGCCAAGATCAAGACTTGAGTGCAAATGCCGTATGATGGAGGTGATCGTTCCCAGGAACACCAGCAGGGGAGTGGGAAGTGACAGGGAAGAGAAGGAAGCCAGTGCAGACTGCCTTCATGAGCCACTTACCGTGAGTGCCGGGGGCCCTGGAGAGGTGGTATAGATAGAACACACCGTGGCAGTGTCCCACCCGCAAGGCGGGGAAGCTGGGGTGTTCATGCTCAGAACGTCATCCGTCATTGACCGAAGGCTGTTGTTCCCAGGGGCGTTGACTCCTTGGCACTTGCTTCTCTCACACTCAGGCAAAGGGAAAGCTCTCGGGGGAGTCGGGGGTGACAGTCATCTCTTTTGATAGTAGGACACCATGTGCATGTCCTGAAATGCTTAGTGACTCAAAGGTGTGGGCGGGGACTGAC